>NC_047507.1:37845770-38445770 GCF_902827115.2 Pseudochaenichthys georgianus | reverse complement strand
AATGATCAATACTTACATATATTTTCACTTGTAGTATTATAATAATTGAAATGCTGGTTATTCTGGGGGTCTTCTGTCCACGCTCAGCTACCGCAACGCAGCTGCACTGTACAATCGCTGGAGTACTGGGCTGTCACTCAAAAACTGAGTAGCCAATGGGGACACACACCTGAAAGTCCCGCCCACCTGGAACGTTTGTGTCAGAATTGAAAACAAAAAACGAGGGAGCGCAAATGAGAGAGCTGCAGAGAGAGCAAAAGTCTGATCATTGAGAAAGAAGCAAAGAGAACTGCAAACAAAAACTATTTTCCATATTCTCCACCCTCTTGGACCCTCCCAAAGCCCCTCCCCCCTCCTCACTTCTGTCAAGCGACTTTGTTAACCACTTTGAAAAAAAGGTTGATGATATTCGCTCTTCTTTTTCTGACTCACCTTTACTCACCGATGGGTCACCAGACCCTCCTTCCACCCGCACACTAACCTCCTTTTCCCCTCTCTCGCCAAGTGAGGTTCTTACCCTCATTACCTCTGCCCGCCCTACCACCTGTCCTCTGGACCCTATCCCCTCAAACCTCCTTCAGACTATCGCTCCTGATATTCTACCGTTTCTCACACATTTCATCAACACTTCTCTAACTTCTGGTCACTTTCCAAACAGTCTCAAGGAGGCGAGAGTAAAACCTCTCCTAAAGAAACCCACTCTCAACCCGTCTGATGATATAAACTACAGGCCTGTCTCTCTCCTCCCGTTCCTGTCTAAAACACTTGAACGCGCTGTCTTTAGACAACTCTCCTGTTATCTCCATCAGAACAACCTTCTGGATCCGCACCAGACCTGCCTTGGTTTCAAGGCAGGTCACTCCACAGAAACTGCTCTCATTGCTGTCACTGAGGAACTGCACACTGCTAAAGCAGCATCCCTCTCCTCTGTCATCATCCTTTTATCCTTTTGGACCTGTCTGCTGCATTCGACACGGTGAACCATCAGATCCTCCTTCGCAATCTCCAAGAACTTGGAGTTTCAGGCTCTGCACTTTCCCTCCTCACCTCATACCTCAAAGACCGTACCTACAGGGTCACTTGGAGAGGGTCCGAGTCCGACCCTTGTCAATTAACTACAGGAGTCCCTCAGGGCTCTGTTCTTGGTCCCCTCCTCTTCTCCCTGTACCCAAACTCGCTCGGATCTGTCATTAGCCCGCATAGTTTTTCATACCACTGCTACGCTGACGACACCCAATTAATTATGTCCTTTCCCTGCTCAGAGACCCAGGTCGTCGCACGCATCTCTGCTTGTTTAGCTGACATCTCTCAGTGGATGTCCGCTCATCACCTCAAGCTCAACCTTGACAAGACTGAACTACTTTTCCTTCCGGGAAAAGATTGTCCCACTTTTGACCTGACTATCAACATCGGCACCTCTGTTGTTTCCCCGACCCAGACTGCAAGGAATCTGGGTGTGATCCTAGATAACAACCTGTCCTTCACTGCAAACATCGCTGCTACAACCCGTTGCTGCAGATACACGCTTTACAACATCAGGAAGATATGTCCCCAGCTGACCCAGAAAGCGACGCAGCTTCTGGTCCAGGCTTTCGTCACCTCACGCCTAGACTACTGCAACTCCCTCCTGGCTGGTCTACCTGCATGTGCCACCCGACCTCTGCAGCTCATCCAGAATGCAGCGGCTCGTCTGGTCTTCAACCTTCCTACATTTTCCCACACAACTCCGCTCCTCCGCTCCCTTCACTGGCTTCCAGTAACTGCTAGAATTCACTTCAAGACACTGGTACTTGCGTACCATGCTGCGAATGGATCTGGCCCTTCCTACATCCAGGACATGGTTAAACTGTACACCCCAGCGCGTGCACTACGCTCTGCATCAGCCAAACGACTCGCTGCACCCTCGCTGCGAGGGGGACCCAAGTTCCCATCAGCAAAAACACATGGATTTGCTAACTTGGCTCAAAAATGGTGGAATGAGCTCCCCATTGACATCAGGACAGCAGAAAGCTTACACACCTTCCGGCGCAGACTGAAAACTCATCTCTTTCGACTCCACCTCGAGCGATTGAATTATTAACAAAGAACTGCTAACAGAGCACTTATATTCTAATAAAGGACTGGCTTATCTATAGCCAGTTGAATAGCACTTGAAATGCTTGGCTCTATGAAACCTGATGTACTTATATGATTCTGTTTTCTTCAAGGTTGTGTCTTCCTGGTCGAATGTACTTATTGTAAGTCGCTTTGGATAAAAGCGTCAGCTAAATGCAATGTAATGTAATGTGTTAAAACAAAGAAAAAATACTTATAGTTTACATCATGGGTCGGAAATAGACGGCCCGCGCGGGCCATTGGTGGCGCGCCAGCTATAACATTTGGCCTGGAAAATTATTTTGAGAATAGAAATAAAATAAAAATGTGAGTGTTTTTTTTTTGTTTTTTTTACAATATCGTACCGACAGTCACACATATGGGCTATAATGTCCGAATAGAGAATCTACCTACACCTGAAGAATGCTTATTGTACTTTTATCCATGTTGAGGTTGAATGACACACAGCACAGGCAGTGGCGGAGCCAGGACATTTTCAGTGGGGTGGCCAGGATGGAACCAGTGATCATTTTGGGGTGGCATTGAAATCACTGTTTTATGAACATAAAAATACATCTCACTAGAAAATAAAGGGTTATTTAAGGCACTTACAACACACCTCTACATTATTTGGGATTAAGCTAGTGGTGCAATAGATCAAATAATATTCATTATCTAACTATTTGTTTCTTATTCCCGCAGGCAAAGTATCAACGAAGCTTACATTATACAAATGTAGTGCAATATACAGACTGTTTAGCTTATGGTGATCAGCAGCCCTATGAGCTCATTCTCTCAGTGTATCATCAGGAATACAGAGACACACACACATCATTTAAATAAGAGTTTTTAATTAAATTATTGGTTAAGAATAAACATCTTAAAGTAAATAACAATAAACAATAGCCCTTAACCCTGTAAGGCCCCCGGTTGTAGTTTTACAACATTACTTTAAGCTATCCAAAAAAGTCAGTAAATGTTTTTGTTTTTTTAAAAGACTACATTTACATAGTCCATGGTCCTTTTGTTCAGCCTCACAATGCTATTGGGTAGTAAATGTGTTATAGGTCCTGCCCTCTGGCCTTACATATAAGACTACATTCCTGACAATAGATCTCAACAGTCATCTTTTATGGTGTAAATGCCTTTTTAATAATAACATTTTTTAATGGAACATTCTCAACATGAATGCATAAATCCAAATAAATATAACTTAAATATGTGGAAAAATACTGTGTTTGAAATGTATAATTTAAATGAGATGTTAGCTTTTTGTTTTGATACATTTATATTTTGTATTCCAGTCTCCCTTCAGATATGTTAAGTGGCATTCAACACAATGCTGCTCACCTCCTTCAGTTGGGAGAAAAGCTGGTTCAGGTTCTGCATTATGGGGGGACAGGGCTGCTGAGCCTAAAGATGGATCTGTTGGTCCTGGCACCAGGGGGATGGACAACTGATTTAGTATGAATAGCTGCTAAAAATCTACCTGCATTTGTTAAATGTCAGCTAAAAGAGCAGTGAAATTAAAAACCTCTGCATTTTCTATATAGATATTAACAGTACTTAATGCCAGCTTAGTAAAAAAAAAAACATAAAAATTATTATTTACAATGGACTACGCTTAGCTAACAGACTAATTTCCACCACTCATGGACCACACCCACCTTTTCTCTTGAAAAACTGGGTGACATACTGTCACCCAGTTTTTTTGGGGACGTGGAACGTCACCTCTCTGGGGGGGAAGGAGCCGGAACTTGTGCGGGAGGTGGAGCGTTACCAGTTGGATCTGGTTGGGCTCACCTCTACGCACAGCGTCGGCTCTGGAACCTTACTTCTGGATAGGGGTTGGACTCTATTCTTCTCCGGAGTTGCTCAAGGTGTGAGGCGCCGGGCGGGTGTGGGGATACTCACAAGTCCCCGGTTAGGTGCTTCGTTGTTGGAGTTTACCCCAGTGGACGAGAGGGTCGCCTCCCTACGCCTGCGGGTTATGGGGGGGAAAACTCTAACTGTTGTGTGTGCTTATGCACCCAACAGCAGTTCAGAGTATACGGCCTTCTTGGAGACCCTGGAAAGAGTCCTGTATGGGGCTCCTGAAGGGGACTCTTTAATCTTGCTGGGAGACTTCAACGCACATGTGGGCAATGATGGAGACACTTGGAGGGGCGTGATTGGGAGGAACGGCCCCCCTGATCTGAACCGGAGTGGTGGTTTGTTACTGGACTTCTGTGCTAGTCATGGATTGTCCATAACAAACACCATGTTCGAACATAAGGATGCTCATAAGTGTACGTGGTACTAGAGCACCCTAGGCAGAAGGTCCATGATCGATTTTGTTATCGTATCATCGGACCTGAGGCCGTATGTCTTTGACACTCGGGTAAAGAGAGGGGCGGAGTTGTCAACTGATCACCATCTGGTGGTGAGTTGGGTCGAGTGGCGGGGGAAGCCTCTGGATTGACCTGGTAAGCCCAAACGTGTAGTTCGGGTGAACTGGGAACGTCTGGAGGAGGCCCAAGTTCAGGAGGCCTTCAACTCACACCTCCGGCAGAGCTTTTCGGGCATTCCTGTGGAGGTTGGGGACATTGAACCAGAGTGGTCGGTGTTCAAACCCTCTATTGCCGAAGCCGCGGCGGGGAGCTGTGGTCTCAAGGTCCTAGGTGCCTCAAGGGGCGGTAACCCTCGGACCTCATTTAATTTCAAACCTTTATTTATACAGATAAAATCCCATTGAGATCATTGATCTCTTTTCCAAGGGAGACCTGCTCAAGTAGTTCCACATGAAACATAAAAACATAAATAGAACAACAAAAGGACATCATACAGCATCATTTACAAAATTATCCACATAAACAGGTACCAATAGCTTCCGATTGAGAAGCATCCAACCGAGCTTTAAAAACATTTAGTTCTTTCTGAAAAAGAACCCTAGCCTAACCCTCAGTTTTTTTAGCAGGTTATTGACATGAAGTTTAAAAGAGAGACAATCATCAAGCCAGATACCAAGGTATTTGTAACAGGCAACAACTTCAAGTTTTGTTCCTTGCGTAGTTACAATATCTAAAACAGGCTCTGGTGTCTTTTTTGCTTTTGAAAAGAGCATTACCTTGGTTTTCTCCACATTTAAAAGAAGCTTTAATTCAGAGAACTGAGCCTGAATAGTGTTAAAAACAGCCTGTAATTTAACAACAGCCTCCTTAATGGTGGGACCTGCACAATACATCACAGTATCATCTGCATAAAAATGTAAAGTAGCTTCATCCACATTATCACCTACGCTGTTAATATATATGGAGAATAAAAGTGGTCCTAAAACAGAACCTTGTGGTACACCACTAGAAATGTTTAACCACTCAGAAGACAGTCCATCAAAATGAACACATTGGGACCTTTCAGAGAGGTAGTTCACAAACCACCCCACTGCAAGGCTGGATATGCCAATACTGAGTAGCCTCTGCTTTAAGATGCGATGATCAACGGTGTCAAACGCTTTGGAAAGGTCAACAAACAGAGCTGCACAACTCTGCTTATTATCTAAAATACTAGTAATGTCATTCACCACTTTCATTGTGGCAGTGATGGTGCTGTGTTTCTTTCTGAATCCTGATTGATGTTTAGACAGGATGTCATTTGTACATAAAAACTCCTTTACCTGTTCACTCACTAGGCGTTCAAGAACCTTAGCCAGAACTGACAATTTAGAGATTGGCCTATAGTTATTTAAAATAGTTGCCTCCCCTCCTTTCAGTAAAGGCAAGACATAAACTGACTTCCATACTTTTGGAATTATATTTGTGCTGAGGGAGAGGTTAAAAAGAGAAGTAAGAGGTGGAGCAATAAAATCTGCAGCTATCTTTAAAAAGAAAGGTACTAAGTTGTCCGGGCCAGCCGGTTTCCTAGGATCTAGCTTAGATAAGGCTTCATGAACAACATTGACAGTAAAAGGAGTAAAACTGAAAGGGTTTTCCAGACCACATTGTTCAGAGTCACGGATTGGAGTGTTCACAGAAGCAGAGTTAGTCACAGAATCAAACATAGAACCGCAGGACACAAAATGCTCATTAAAGCAATTTAGCATAGTGGCCCTGTCCGATATAGAGCCAGATGCTGTGGTAAGGCACGGAGGTAGCTCATTACGGATCTCACCGGTTGATATCGATTTTATTGCTTTCCAAAATGTCCTAGGATTATTTAGGTTTTCTGTGGTAACTGACAAATAGTACTTCGACTTTGCACTTTTGACAATTGAAGTGAAGCTATTCCTTAGCTGCCTAAAACGCAGCCACTCTATCTCTGAGCCTGATTTCCTAGCCTTTGCCCAGGCCTTGTTTCTCTCATGAAGGAGACTAGACAGCTCAGCAGAAAACCAAGGATTGTCTCGTCTCTTTACTCTAAATGTACGCAGGGGTGCATGTCTATCAATGATCTCCATAAAACCAAGATAAAAATAAGACCATGCGGTTTCCACATCAGCACACAAATCGATTTTACCCCAATCAAAATCAAACAGATCATGCACAAAACCCTGCTCCACAAAATGTTTTATGTCTCTCTTGATGATAATGCGAGGTTTAACCTTTTGGACCTTAGTGTCCCTAATTGTGGCTACAACACAGTGATCGCTCAGATCATTTGCAAATACTCCCACAGATGAATATTTATGGGGAACATTAGTTAAAATGAGATCAATTAGGGAGGATTTATTAGGGGACTTAATATTTGGGCGAGTAGGACTGTCCACGATCTGAGTAACATTCAATGAGATACAAAGGTTTTTAAAATCCTCTGACACTGCCGTTAACCAGTCCCAGTTAAAATCTCCAAGTAGGACTATTTCGTTGTAGTCTAGTTGTGATAAAAGATTTGCTAGTGAAGACAAGGAGTCTTTGACAGCTGAGGGGGGTCTGTAACAACTCACTACCATGACCTGTTGACCCTTTGCCACTTCTATATTTAAGGCTAAAAATTCAAATTGCTTACTGATCGATTTGGAAACTAATGTGGTTACACTGAACTTATTCTTAACATAAATTGCAACGCCACCACCTTTATTGGTGGACACCGGTGGTCAGGAAAGCTGTCCGACTGAAGAAGGAGGCCTTCAGGGATGTGTTATCCCGAGGGACTCCCGAGGCAGTTGCAAGGTACCGACAGGCCCGAAGGGCAGCAGCCTCATCCGTGGCCGAGGCAAAGCAGCGGGTGTGGGAGAAGTTCGGAGAAGACATGGAGAAGGACTTTCGGGCGGCAACAAAGTTGTTCTGGAAAACTGTCCCACATCTCAGGAGGGGGAAGCAGGGAACCATCCAAGCTGTGTACAGTAAGGATGGGACGTTGTTGACCTCAACTGATGGAGTGTTAGGGCGTTGGAAGGAACACTTTGAGGAACTCCTGAACCCGACAACTCCGTCCCTCTATGTTAGAGGCAGAGCTGGAGTATGACGGGGGATCAACACCAATCTCCCGGGGGGAGGTCACTGAGGTCGTCAAACAACTCCACAGTGGCAAAGCCCCGGGGGTGGATGAGATCCGCCCGGAAATGCTGAAGGCTCTGGGTGTTGAGGGACTGTCATGGTTGACACGTCTCATCAACGTTGCGTGGAATTCGGAAACAGTACCGAAGGAGTGGCAGACCGGGGTGGTGGTTCCCCTTTTTAAAAAGGGGGATCAGAGGGTGTGTGCCAATTACAGAGGCATCACACTACTCAGCCTCCCCGGCAAAGTTTACTCCAAGGTACTTGAAAGGAGGGTCAGGCCGATTGTCGAACCTCAGATTGAGGAGGAACAATGCGGATTCCGTCCTGGTCGTGGAACGACGAATCAGCTTTTTACTCTCGCAAGGATCCTGGAGGGGGCCTGGGAGTACGCTTATCCGGTCAACATGTGTTTTGTAGACTTGGAGAAGGCGTATGACCGAGTTCCCAGGGAGTTACTGTGGGAGCTGCTGCGGGAGTATGGGGTGAGGGGGTCTCTACTCAGGGCCATCCAATCTCTGTACTCCCAAAGCGAGAGCTGTGTCCGGGTCCTCTGCAGTAAGTCGGACCCATTTCCGGTGAGGGTTGGCCTCCGCCAGGGCTGCGCTTTGTCACCAATCCTGTTTGTAATATACATGGATCGGATTTCGAGGCGTAGTCGTGGGGGAGGGGGTCTGCAGTTCGGTGGACTAAGGATTGCACCACTGCTTTTAGCAGATGATGTGGTTCTGATGGCTTCATCGGTCTGCGACCTTAAGCACTCACTGGATCGGTTCGCAACCGAGTGAGAAGCGGCTGGGATGAGGATCAGCACCTCCAAATCTGAGGCCATGGTTCTCAGCAGGAAACCGATGGACTGTCCACTCCAAGTAGGGAATGAGTCCTTACCCCAAGTGAAGGAGTTCAAATATCTCGGGGTCTTGTTCTCGAGTGAGGGAACAATGGAGCGTGAGATGGGCCGGAGAATCGGAGCAGTGGGAGCGGTACTGCAGTCGCTTTACCGCACCGTTGTGACGAAAAGGGAGCTGAGCCAGAAGGCAAAGCTCTCTGTCTACCGGGCCATTTTCATTCCTACCCTCACCTATGGTCATGAAGGATGGGTCATGACCGAAAGAACGAGATCGCGGATACAAGCGGCCGAGATGGGTTTTCTCCGCAGGGTGGCTGGTGTCTCCCTTAGGGATAAGGTGAGAAGTTCGGTCATCAGGGAGGGACTCGGAGTTGAGCCGCTCCTCCTTCGCGTCGAAAGGAGCCAGTTGAGGTGGTTCGGGCACCTAGTTAGGATGCCACCTGGGCGCCTCCCTAGGGAGGTGTTCCAGGCACGTCCAGCTGGGAAGAGACCAAGGGGTAGACCTAGGACCAGGTGGAGGGATTATATCTCTTCGCTGGCCTGGGAGCGCCTTGGGATCCCTCAGTCAGAGCTGGTTGATGTCTCCAGGGAAAAGAAAGTTTGGGGCTCTCTGCTGGAACTGTTACCCCCGCGACCCAACCACGGATAAGCGGGAGAAGATGGATGGATACTGTCGCCCTTTAGTCCCTCTCTCTTTTCTTTTCTTTTTGAAAGCCTGACTTTGTGAGACGTTGAGACATGGTACACACGTAAGTACTAGCATCCCTGCTCCTAACATGTTCTCACTCTCTGCTAGAAAGTGCCGTTTGGAGGCGGAGGCGGGACCAAACCATTACATGTAAATAGAAGGGGGTGTACAGAGGCTTTGGATAATTAACTTTTGGAAGAAAATAAGTTAAATGAATTGTAAGTTTAGTGAGTACATTATCAATATAACGTTATATTAATGTTAATTATTGATGAATGATGAAAGGTTACTTAAACACTTTTTTCTTAATGTTCTAAAATAGTTTGGGCCCCCATGGTGAGCATGTTTGGGGTGGCCAGGATTCAGCTGCCACCCCCCAGCTCCGCCACTGAGCACAGGCACAATCTGGCAGCGGGGGTACACTGACGCCAACATGCGGTTTGTGGTTTAAAAAAAATAACACCAGCTCACTAAATCATTCAAACGTAATGTTTACTTATATGTGAACAGTAACAAATTGCAGTCAAAACATTGACAACAAAATCGGAGAAGCCACTTGATAATGGAGGGCGAGGGGTGGTGGTGCATATGCTGCCACCCCAGTTGGCAGAAGAAAAGAAAGAAAAGTTTTGGCTCATCGGACATTTATGAGAGAAAATCCCTAAGGTCCGAGTGCAAGTGAATGCAGCATAAGACGCGAGCCTTGTAACCCCTCCCCCAGCCCTGGCGCCAGGGTCGGCGTCATGGGGGGTCATTCGCGGGCCATGCCGCCCCAAATGAGTCACTGTGTCCCCCCAACGCAGGGTGGGCAAGCCTTGCCACTTTGCCGTTTTTTTTTTTTTTAAATCATATAAGTGAAAACGTTTCCACTAAAGGTTTTTTGTGTGAAATACATCAGAAATAAAGAATATAAATATAAAACACAGCCTGAGCTGTGCTCACTGCTGCTCTCTGATTGGTGTGTTGCTTGACCAATGACCCCCGACTTTTGTTTTGTTATCATTACGTGGCTGTGTGTTTAGATGAAAGCCCAGTGGCAATCTGTTCATCTGTTACACTGATTATACAGTAAAGCCATCGAAAATAATATGATATACAGTACAAGTACAAGTAGCCTACTTCTGGGTCTCTGTGTTTCATTCAAGCTCGGCTCTGTGTGTGTGTGTGGCACGAGCGCATTTTGTGACTGCGCGAGCGGTAACGTGGAATGTTGTTGTTAGCATCTGGTTAGCTAGCTATGCTAACGGATATACTGTAAAGATCTGTTTCTACACCAAGGTGGAGGAGAGTCCTCTCCTGTCAGACTGAGAGGATAGTATAACCTCAGCTCAGTGGGGTAAGGACTCTCTCAGTGTTTAGATAGTTCACTTTAGTCTAGGTTAACTTATCTCAGTGGGTCTCAAACGGTTTGGTCACCATTTATGTAAACAAGTAGCCTATTTGCGAAGAACACCTTTATATGATCATTATAGTTATTAAAAAATATGTGTTCTAGAGCCGACCCTGCCTGGCGTGACCATGGAAATGTGATAGTCATTTGAACGGGACGGCGCAAAACGAGAAGCATTCGGTCTACAATGACAGAGAAGAGACTGTCAAGTTTGGCTGTACTCAGCATTGATTCAAAACACACTAAAGCTTTGGATCTTAATACACTTGTGAGCAGGAGCGGACTGGCCATCTGTAGAATCTGGAGATTCAAATCAAATCAAGTTTTATTTATATAGCACATTTATAAACGATTTTTGGTCGAGCCAAAGTGCTGTACATATAATAAATATAGCCTACAGTAGAGAAACTTTACAGCAAATACAACAGCACAGATTCACACAGCGGCACCGCAGCCGCACCGCAGCCGCACCGCAGCGAGGCTCCCCCCCAGTTGACAGTTGACAGTTCACTAGCACACCCCCAAGCATTCAAACGTGTCACATGTTTTAACAATCAATTACTTGTTGCTTTATCTTTATGAAACAAAACTAATCCCATACATATCCCAGTATTTGCGTAAGGGTAGTGAATGACACCTGGCTGTTGAAATGCTCATTGAGGAGGTCAATTTATATTTTATACCTAAATCGTTACATTTGTATAGGAACTGTTTACATTACATTACATTACATTGCATTTAGCTGACGCTTTTATCCAAAGCGACTTACAATAAGTACATTCGACCAGGAAGACACAACCTTGAAGAAAACAGAATCATATAAGTACATCAGGTTTCAAAGAGCCAATCGTTTCAAGTGCTACTCAACTGGCTTTAGATAAGCCAGTCCTTTATTAGTATATAAGTGCTCTGTTAGCAGTTCTTTGTTAGTCATTCTATCGCTCGAAGTGGAGTCGAAAGAGATGAGTTTTCAGTCTGCGCCGGAAGGTGTGTAAGCTTTCTGCGGTCCTGATTTCAATGGGGAGCTCATTCCACCATTTTGGAGCCAGGTTTGTTTAACTGTCATTTGTCTAAAAACTTAACTTGCAGTTGGATCCATGTGACCCTGCAAACTTTAAGCGGGTAAAGCATTATTGATAGATAAACATTTCACGGAAAAGTTTTCCTTAAGCCATTTTAGTTTTTCTGGGACACACCAGAATAATGGCCTTAACCAAAGACTTTGAAAAGTTAGGACAGAGTCATACTTTATTTTATAGTCAATTTCAATCTCTTGATCCTGCTCAAAATGTAATCCTGTTTATATTCTCTAAGCGACAAGCAGCATTACATTGAGAAAAATAACAGTTGAATCATTAAAGAAAGCTCCACCACATCATTATTTAAATCATCAGAGCAAACTGCAGCATTCCTCCCTCTCATCAGCTGTTTGGCTCAGGCTGCTGATTGAAAAGCCCTCTGCCTGCATATGCACCACCATGAATAAGCACTCACACCATCCAATCACACTTATGAGCTTATTGATTTATTGGTTAATTTAGGACGTGTGTGTGTGTGTGTGTGTGTGTGTGTGTGTGTGTGTGTGTGTGTGTGTGTGTGTGTGTGTGTGTGTGTGTGTGTGTGTTGTGTGTGTGTGTGTGTGTGTGAAGATGTCAGTTAGGGGGCAGGAATGGTTGGCTATGGTTGCATAATTTTGCATTCACATCATTCTCTCCGGAGAGGTCATGTGACTTTAAAGTATGCATAATTTCAGACAGTGTGGACATTTCATTTAGTTTGAGTCATTCAATTTTTTGTAGCTATAGCCTTCTGGAAATGCTGGAATTTTGCAACATGGTCTCATAAATCTCTTTTATGTACTTACATATTGCAATGGCAAATATGTGAAATGTAATGCTGCTTCTGTATTTGACACTTAAAATGTGTTACATTTGCCCCCTGCAATATGATGCCTTAATTAGTAGGCTCTATTATGCTTTTTTCTGCCTGTCGGGCAGGGGTATTCAACAAAAATTCAATGTGCCATGTGTATTTATTTGTCTCTCCCTGTCTGCCGCTAATGCCTGTTCACTCTCCTCTCCGCTTCTCTCCCTGTATCGCTAATTATTCTCTTCACTCACTTTCCTCTCCGCTTCTCTCTGCCGCGCTCTCGTCTCTTCTTCTGTGTGTCTCTCCCTGTATTGCTCACTCTTCTCTTTCGCACCCTGTCGGCGACGGTTAAAATAGAATCGCCCCGTGAAAATTGAAATCCCCTATTAATGTATTGATTATAGGTCCGAGTCCGTATAGGTCGGTGTCTGGGTCCGGATCCGGACCACGGTCCCGCTGTTGCCGACCCCTGCTGTAGGGTGTTCTATAGGTTTGTGTGCATGTAAATGGTCTGCAAAGGTCAAAGTCACAAAACGCCTCCATTGGACTCCCTTGTTTGCTTCAGTAACATAATGACATCATTATGTAACACTCGCTCTTCTTTTGGCAGGCACTCAAACACAGTGTACATGATAGGCGGGACATCTCTAAGCGGCTGATCAGCTAACCAATCAGATCAGACTGGGCTCAAACCAGAGCCCAGTCTGATCTGATTGGTTAGCTGGCCGGCTCTGTTGTGATTGATCAAAAGAAAAGAGGTTGGGGAAAAGAGGTTATGCAGCACATAATGAGAAAAACAATCATAACATCATAAACAAAACATAATTGATCATGTACATACAAAATGATATAGGAAACTGAATATTTCCAGTTGGTGATCTGCCTGCAGTTTACATTGCGCGTCATATTTCTTTGAAACTGCTGCGTAATCCCCAGATGTGTCTCACACACACCAATATTATAATCTCAAGCTCTGGATTTTATCACCCAGTAATACCCACTCGGCTAATGTTGCTTGATTTATAGCATGTCAGCACACACACACACACACACACACACACACACACACACACACACACACACACACACACACACACACACACACACACACACACACACACACACACACACACACACACACACACACACACACACACACACACACACACACACACACACACACACACACACACACACACACACACACACACACACACACACAGGGTTTACCTCATTATAATGTCTTTCAATCTTAGTTGTGTTGATTTATAAGGTCCATATTATTAATGTAGTGCAGCACTTGCAACCACAGGTCTGGAAACCAAAAATATAAAAACATTTAAATATGTAGAAAGTCAGAAACACACGTCAACAAAAGAACACAACTTAATATCAGGAGAATAAATTGACAATTATTTAATGTTTGCTAATGTCTGCACAAATGACAAATCTAGTGAATTTGTGTCTTTATCATATTGGAATAGACCACCTTGTTAATAATTGTGTAAGGACTGTTATTGTGATGTGAGCCTTTGTGTGACTTTGTTGGAACAACCCAGTAAATATTTTAAGACTGTTTCCCCTTCATTTAACAATGAAGACAAAGCTGTTGAGTAGGTCGTATTCCTTGTGGAAGGACTTCTGGTACACCTGTTTCCTTAAATGTGAATCTAAAGTACTCTCATTGGAGCGGGGAGGAATAAAGACTGTGCATCCGTAAACAAGAATGAAATATGAAAGAAGACACAAGGAGCGAGATGAAGGTTAAAGGAAGGAGAGAAGAAGACAATGAATAGAATACAGTGGGGCAAAAAAGTATTTAGTCAGCCACCAATTGTGCAAGTTCTCCCACTTAAAAAGATGAGAGGCCTGTAATTTTCTTCCTAGGTACATTTCAACTATGAGAGACAGAATGGGGGGAAATAATCCAGGAAATCACATTGTAGGATTTTTAATGAATTAATTGGTAAATTCCTCGGTAAAATAAGTATTTGGTCACCTACAAACAAACAAGATTTCTGGCTCTCACAGACCTGTAACTTCTTCTTTAAGAGCCTCCTCTGTCCTCCACTCGTTAACTGTATTAATGGCACCTGTTTGAACTCGTTATCAGTATAAAAGACACCTGTCCACAACCTAAAACAGTCACACTCCAAACTCCACTATGGCCAAGACCAAAGAGCTGTCAAAGGACACCAGAAACTAAAGTGTACACCTGCACCAGGCTGGGAAGACTGAATCTGCAATAGGTAAGCAGCTTGGTGTGAAGAAATCAACTGTGGGAGCAATTATTAGAAAATGGAAGACATACAAGACCACTGATAATCTCCCTCGATCTGGGGCTCCACGCAAGATCTCACCCCGTGGGGTCAACATGATCACAAGAACGGTGAGCAAAAATCCCAGAACCACACGGGGGGACCTGCAGAGAGCTGGGACCAAAGTAACAAAGGCTACCATCAGTAACACACTACGCCGCCAGGGACTCAAATCCTGCAGTGCCAGACGTGTCCCCCTGCTTAAGCCAGTACATGTCCAGGCCCGTCTGAAGTTTGCTAGAGAGCATTTAGATGATCCAGAAGAGGATTGGGAGAATGTCATATGGTCAGATGAAACCAAAATAGAACTTTTTGGTAAAAACTCAACTAGACGTGTTTGGAGGAGAAAGAATGCTGAGTTGCATCCAAAGAACACCATACCTACTGTGAAACATGGGGGTGGAAACATCATGCTTTGGGGCTGTTTTTCTGCAAAGGGACCAGGACGACTGATCCGTGTAAAGGAAAGAATGAATGGGGCCATGTATCGTGAGATGTTGAGTGACAACCTCCTTCCATCACCAAGGGCATTGAAGATGAAACGTGGCTGGGTCTTTCAGCATTACAATGATCCCAAACACACCGCCCGAGCAACGAAGGAGTGGCTTCGTAAGAAGCATTTCAAGGTCCTGGAGTGGCCTAGCCAGTCTCCAGATCTCGTATGATTTTCTGGATTTGTTTTCTTCTCATTTTGTCTCTCATAGTTGAGGTATACCTAGGATGAAAATTACAGGCCTCTCTCATCTTTTTAATTGGCAGAACTTGCACAATTGGTGGCTGACTAAATACTTTGTTGCCCCACTGTATATACTCACCAGAGTAAAAATATTGGATTTAAAAGTCTTTGTGCAGATTGATAGCATGCATGTGACTAGCCAGTTGCCTGGTCATCATAGGAGGTGGTACAGATGAGTTGCTTGGTGACTGATTGACAACTTGAAGGGCTCGTTGGTTAGCTTATTAGCTTGGAAAACACTATAGCTAGTGTAGCCGCACGTGGGAGTGTTTGTTTGAAATCCTATTTAACTAAAAGCCAGACAACGCCACCTTGGGAATTTCACCCAAGGAAATAATTATTCAAAGTACCAATAAGGAACTCAGGTTCGTAATACTGAGGGGCAGGAGACGTGGTTCCAATTCATCAAATGTTTTATTTCATGTATTAAAATATCATTAAAAACACAGCAAGAACAACATACACACTGTAAATAAAGGGGGAAATCGTAATTCAGGGATGGAGGTGACGAGGGGTGAGAGGGATCCCAACAAAGTGAATTAAGGCACCCGTGATCACTACACACTCACTCACACTCACTCACACCAAAATCAGGGGGAGCATGACACACAAAAAGGGGGAAGCCAGCCGCCACCGGGGACACCAGCACCACACCTTTGGCTCTCAGCAACTAAAGAGGGGCAAACAAGACACAATTACTGGGGTAAACAGTCAACACAAATTAATACAGAGACCAACACATAAGATAAGTATAAAGACAATAAAAAGTCAATAATACTACGAAATACTGATCAATTCACTGATTTCAGTTAACTGATATTAACTGAAATAAACAAAACAAATTTAGAGCAACAGGGTCGAAAACAACTAAACCAAAGAAACGGAAATCAGTCTACTTAATTTTGAATTAAATAAACAAAACAAACTTAACTCAATTAAATAACTAATCATAAACAGAGATTAATCGAACAGTCCGCGATAACAATGTTTAAAATATGGCCCTGTAGTGAAGGGCAAGGTGACACAAAGGCACAGTGACACCAAGAGGCAATGCAGACAATGCAGGCCAAGAGCAACACCCGCCAGGCAGTAGTGTAGCGATGAAGCACAGTAGGGCAGGCAAGCCAGCTGTGCAGATAGACACAGCCGTCCATGCAACACCCAGGCCGTTTCTCAATGTCGAGTACACATGCTGCAGAGTCACTATTATACTACGTCATAGAGTGGCGCAGAATGCTGGGCATTTAACATGCATTTAAACAGTCCTTTGGTGCCACTCGATGACGTAGTATACTTGAAATAGTTGCTCTGCAGCAGTTTTACTCGTGATTGAGAAACGGCCTCAGTCAGGCAGGCAAGACACTCGTAGAAGTAGAGCAGTCATGGACGCAACACAGGCGTAGAGGCAAAACAGCAGTCCGTCTTTATCACGCTTCCAGCGCAGAGCCTAGCAGACATTTAAGGTGATGTTACGATAATAATACTAGATTAAGATTATTCAGGAAGAATGAGACAAGCAGAAGGTTTACCTACCGATCAGGCCAAGTTCAGACAAACACACAGCAGGATCCCTGCAATGGTATACAACCAGCGATGCATTTAGTATTTAGGCTAATTGTCATGCTAAGTGTACAACAAACGGCAGCCACTGCAAACTCACCTAATTCATTCCTATGAGAGCTGCTCATTGGCGCATGAAGATAAAATGGCCCAACTTTTGAAAGAGCAAAACGTCACAGATTACCCGTCATGCCTGAGAAGTACCCGTATGTGCGCTCATAGAGCATGCGCAACTTTAACCACGCCCCCCAAAAGGCTCGTTCACAACAAGTAAATAAACGTCTCAATACCGTCACGAGACTGACAAAATCTACCGCGATTTTTTTAATTATATTTTTTAATTATATATTTTTTTTCAAAAACCTTTATTCAACCAGATGGTCCCATTGAGATCATCAATCTCTTTTTCAAGGGAGACCTGTCCAATATGGCAGCAAGTAGGTTACAACATGAACATAAAACAACAGATAACACAAAAGGACATCATATTTACAGGGCTACATGTACATACCTAGAGACATTGACAAGTACCAACAGTATATTTATATCTCCTGTCAATAAGCCTCACCTTCTTGGCAAAAACGGTATTGTTTTTGAAGTGGTGGAGAGACAATGCACAGTTTGACCCACTGCTGTTACCCATGGCCAAAGCATATCTCTCTGTCCCAGCAACATCAATACCAATCAAGAGAGTTTTTTCCACAGCAGGGGATATTGTAAACGCCCAAACATCCCAGCTTCTACCTGGAAATGTGGACATACTCATATTCCTAAAAGATAACTTTGATGATGCTGAGTGAGTGAGATAGTGAGTTAGAGTTGAGTTACTTGAAAAACTAAAATGAAACTTGATTTATTCTAGTGCAGGGTCTGATTATTATATTGTTTCCACTTTAAAGAAAGAAAAAAAGTAACGATATTATCGTACTGTGAGTTGTTGGTATCGTTACATCCCTAATACATACCAAATCACACACTACAACACAGACTATAACACCCCTTGTTGTTAAATACCAACCATGTGCAATACATTTTTAATTACATTTTCGTAGAGCTTTGACTTTTTCAGCTGAATAAATATTATAACTCTAGATGGTTTTGTTCAGCATTGCCAGCTTCACTGTTGAGCTTTATGTTGTGCCCAGCATTCTCCTGTCCTGTGCTCTGAAATCAAAATGTGGATAAGCATAAAACAACACTAAAATAAACACTACAATACAACTTGTTATTTGTTTTTGACAACAAAGGTTGTTAATTTGTGTGTATAAATATACAACACAGGCTATATACATATATATATATATATATATATATGTATACATATACAATTATAATTAATACAATTAATACAACTGTTAATTTGATTAGAGCTTTGACACATATATCTTTATATGTATATTATACATTGTATAAGTAGGCTATGAGGACTTCCCCGGGCGATATCATACACTGTAAAATATTACCATGATTATTTCACAATATTTAGCCGTAATATTTTACAATAAATTACTATTTTACCACTTTACAGTCTATACCTGTAATGTTCACAATATAATACTGTAATTTGAATTTCACAGTGAAATCAATACAGGCACAGTTAATTACTGTGAATGTACAGGATAAATGATTACCAGGATTTCACAACATGTTACTGTATTATTGTATAGTAAAATACTGTATTCAGACCATCCTCTGTGATAACACAACAAATTAAGTCATTTTCTTGCTTTTATCGCTCTTGCTTGGCTTTGAATACTAATTTATTTTTATGGTGCAGGTTTTACTTAAATTGAAAGGGGCACCGTTGCATGTGCCTTAAGTCCCTGTCACACTGTCCCGAAGTTAACACCCGATGGACACACGAATATGGAATAGTAAATTTTGCGCGAAGATGGCCCCGAACCACACACAAAGGCAACATTTACATTACATTTAAGACATACAACTGCAACGAAAGTAACAAAAACAATTATGTTACAGTACTATGATACTGTACTGATATCTTCAGACTTTGTTCTTTACTTTATCCGTCTTTATATGTAGAAAATATTACGTTTTCTCCGTAATGTTGTTTCCATAGCAACAACAACTTCCTGTCAACTCCTTCAAAATAATATATTATATCCTTTTCAGTTTCACAGAACACAAATTGGGTTACTTACATAATATGTTTACATGATTTTGTTGTGCAATAAAACAACCCGATGGACACACGATAAAGGACATGTTCAAATTCGGCTCTGATCGTAGCAACATCGGGCTATTCGTGAGGGCATCTTAAGCCATCGCATGACCGCCGGCGGAGTTTCTCAGGCTCCGGCAGCTCCTGAATGTTTTCCTATCTGACCATGGCTGTCCTCTGTCTCCTGCTATCTGACCGTGGCTGTCCTCTGTCTCCTGCTATCTGACCGTGGCTGTCCTCTGTCTCCTGCTATCTGACCGTGGCTGTCCTCTGTCTCCTGCTATCTGTATATTTTGCGCAGTCTATCTCTGCTCACGCTGTTGCGTCAGCGTGTTCTCCTGCGTGTTGGCCATGTGTTGCACTGGAGCCAGACTTCAGCCAAGCACGTACGAACTGCGCATGCGTGAGTGGCAATAACTCTCCTTACCAGGAGGCAGCGGTAGTGTTTATTCGTCATTCAAAACAAGCAACAACCGGAAAACAGAGAAGAAGAACTACGTGTGTGTGTGTGTGTGTGTGTGTGTGTGTGTGTGTGTGTGTGTGTGTGTGTGTGTGTGTGTGTGTGTGATATAAATAAACAACAGCTATGTGCGTTAGCTTCACCTAGCATGTGTTCTTTGCAGGTGTTTGTTGAGGTTTGATTATGACTGATTTTAGAACGAAGTAACGCGTGTCGGGGCAATGTTAGTAACTGTAGTGTGATTACTGGATTATAAAAGTAGCGCGTTACACTACTCCGTTACCGACAAAGTAATATTATTACAGTAACGCGTTACAAAGTAACGCGTTACACCCAACTCTGCTGCTACACTAGCTACAAAGAATACAAGTGTAGCGAGTAGCAACCTTTTGCCCAGCCAGCTGTCTTGCTAGCAGCCAGTTAGTAACATCAGAAGTTGGATTGCTACATTTCCACAGTTTATTCAACAGTTGTTTGTATGATTGACTTTAGTCAAACCACTGGACCTCCCTTACCGAAAGGAGAGGAGAAAATGCTGCCCCACAATGCCTTGCAGCCGCAGTATTTGCCGTCACTCAACAGTCGGCCGTTCACGGAAACAGATTATGACGGAGAAATGATATCATGAAAGTTACGGTGCTTATTAAGCATTTTAAAACGTATGTGGTAAATTGCCAAAGTGCTTTGTTTTGAACGTTCATCAGTATTATAATCAAAAAGAGAAATATGAACGTTAGTTTTCACTGAAATGATCAAATAAAGTCAACATTTCACAGTCTTTACTGAGCTGTGTGGGGTTAGTTCAACTTTTAAAAGATGTTTGAATGGTGATATACACAGTGATAGGTGTTAAGGACTAACGTTTATAATAAATACATTTGTATTTATTTTAAGATCTTTTCATAGTTCATACAATCATACGTATTGGGATCATTAGTATTAATGTGGACCGGAGGGAGAGGGTGACGAGCATAAGTTTCACTTTCCTTTTTTATTTCAATTCCAGCTTTGGTGATGAAGAATATGTTTCTCTGTTGTCCCCGTTCATAAAGCATAAAGCAACAGCATCAGAGCACGGTGCAGAGTCTCTAGATGAGTTCACAGCAGTCCCTCGTTCTTATTAAACATCCATGTTGTAGTCCGCTGTATAGAAAACTGTGGTTTCCATGGTTTCCCCACAGCAGCAGACGCACAAAATGACGTCCGCTGGCGCATCATAAACACGTCGGATAGTGAAAGTGCATTCGGATTCTCTAAAGTACCGCAGCCTCTTCTTCTAAGTCCTTTTGAATTCTCCTATCCACTATCCCTTAACCCCGTGACGTTTCACTCAGAGGTCAAGGAAGAGACGATAGAGTTAGACGTTAGGAGCTGATTTTTGGATTATTCGACTGCAGCCACAGACAGGAAACCAAAGACAGATCTAGACAAGACAAAACACAACGCAGACAGAAAACCAAAGACAGATCTAGACAAGACAAAACACAACGCAGACAGACATATCGTGACATGGACCTTACGTGTTATCCAACTCCACATTAACCTGTTTCCTCTTTTCTGCACACTCGATGAGAGCTGATTCATTTTAAGGCACAGCATGTGCATACAGAACTTGCTAAATACATTTGAAATAATGGGCATAGTTTGGGCAGCTTGTATAGCAGCCTCCTTAATGTGTCAATCACTTTCACCTGTCCCCGCCCCCTTTCTTTCAAGTACAGACAGAATCAACAAAGGAACAAGTGAGGTATACTGCATGTATAACTATGGTGTATGCCAATTAATCCATCACGTCACACACACCCTGAAAGGAAGTCTAACGAGCTGAACTAGTGTAAACCTAGGTTGAAGTTCCTGTTAAGCAGAATGCAAAGCTCCAAGTAAACAGTAATCTACCGTGAGTGGGTGCCATCTTGGTTCAGATACATGTTGAGCATCACAGATTGACGATATACATCAGCATCAGAACATGTCAGGGTGGATTTGTCCTTCCGTTGAAAACACACACACACACACACACACACACACACACACACACACACACACACACACACACACACACACACACACACACACACACACACACACACACACACACACACACACACACACACACACACACACATACTTTACCTTACTACATCCCTGGCAATCCCTGTAGTATCCCTGGCAATCTTCCACCAAAGCACTCAGCGCTGATTTCTATGCCTACACACACACAAACACACACAAAACAAGGACACAGGGGGTCAAACTCTGAAGCCAACAGTCTGGGTTTGGGGAGCCAATTAGAATTTTCGGGGTTTAACACAGTTGTACACTTCCTGTTTTTATCTTCTTATTCATCCAGACTGTTTTTAATTTGGCTTTTCACCTTCTCTAGCTAACTGAAGTCAATTGTCTGGTCATGTTAACCGTCTGTCTCTTCCTCCTTCTCATAAAGCCTGAACTACAGTGGCATGTGTTTGGCGTCGGATGCACAGTTCAGCGACTTCCTGGATGGGATGGGACCGGCTCAGTTTGTTGGTCGACAGACGCTGGCAACAACATCCATGGGTGAGAAAAGACTAGAGGTCTGTACCAGTTCAACAAAACATGTTATCATGGTATCCATATTCGGACAGAAGACCGTAAGTGGCCCTTTACACTGGAAGTCACATTATATCTCGCAAATGTTGTGTTTTCTAGAAAAGGAATATCTTTGTTACAAACATTTTGCAAAGCCTTTTTTCCCTTCGAGCAACAACGCAGTTCATCTCTGATGCTTCCGCAAAAACTTAATCTGATTTAAGTAAGGAAGGAAATTGCTCACATTCTGGGGTCACAACTATAACCTCTATTTTGTAAAATCCTCTCAAACTCTACCCATAAAAACACGTTTTTAAATTGAAAAGAAAACAGCTTATTTCCTCATAAAACTGCTGAAATCATTGCACACTGGGAAAAAAAGTGCCTCAGAGCTGTGTTCCACCTCAGGGTGTTTCTCATTGACCCCTGCACTTATTCATATCCAGGCCGTATAGTGGATTTATTGTATACAGCCCGTCCTCCAAAGCAGTGATCTACTGTAAGTGGGTCAGTTTCCTCGCTGGCAGCCAGAGAGTGTCCTTGGCCCGACAACAGTGGCACTGGCTGGACCCGCTCAGCTCCAAACCTGCTGTCCAGGCCCACTTTATCTGATGTCAGAGGACCAAGAATAACTTGGCTGTCATCTGTCACTTTCAAAGAAATGCAATCGTCATTCTGGAAATGTTTTGCTGAAAACTTTCTAGTGAGTGGAAAATAGCACACTACTCTCTTTACCTGCAACCTTTTAACTTTGTTGTTTAGTACAGTTCATAATAATCGTAATCGTAATGCAGCTGGAAACAAAGGTGGACCGAACAAAAATGAAATGTTGACTTTAATTAAATGTTTTATGTAAACAGATTACACATCATTTCATTAGGTTAGTTGAAAGCAATACTATTAAGTTTAAATACTAAATATTAGGTTCAAATTATTATTATTGCTTACAACTAACATAATAATAAAAACAATTAATCTGTTGACATAGTACATTTAATAAAAGTCAACCCTTCAATTTCTTAGTGTGTGTTGAGACCACATGAAAATAGAATGTTGTAGAATTCCAATATAATCAAAAGAGGAAGTGGCCGCCATTTTATAAAGATCTGCCATTGGAAGTTTTACAATTGTAGCCGTGCGATAACTTTAACTTTTTTTCACCAAACAATTGTCACTTTCTCTTGAACAAGTTTAATTGAAATGGCAAAGAGTTCAATGTCCATTCTACTTTCTGCAGTTAAGATGAAATTAAAACAATGAGCCAAAAGAGGCTAAAATGCTAATTTTGAATGACAAACTCCTATTTATTTTAAGCAGGCTCAAGTTAATTAAACCAAGACTCACGTGATGTTAATGTATCAATACACGTACCTGAGAGAGACGCGCAACAAAGAAAGGGTTATGTTGTATTATTAACTTCGTCTTGTTAATTCAAAGACTATAGACAGACATTGAAGTGCTTCAAGGTTGCAACAACTAAGTGCCATGTGCTCTCAAGACAGTACTGCGACATCTTTGACTTCTCTAGTTGTCAACATTTGCTCTTTTCCTGTCCATCTCAAAAAGGTCTCTGCAGTCTGCAGAAAACAACTTGAAGGATGTATTCTTAACTTCAAATACTGTCACTCATTATTAAAATCATTGTTCAGTGTTCAACAGCCCAGGTGGAGCCACATCTCATACTTAATGAGTATCACACGAACAGATTTTTCTAGTTCTAAAAACGTTCATAGAAACTCATCCAAACCTTTTTCCTTCAAATCTGAATTATTTCCAGTGATGGAATTTGTGGAAGAAGCGGTTGCATATTTAGTTGCTTGTTCTTTGAATTAACAAGGCTCTGACGCAAAAACGCATGTATGGAAACGGGTTATTGGTTTATAATGCCAGCATACTACTGTTTTTCACAATGTTTCCTCACTTATCTTTCTGACAGAACTTTATCACCATATGAGGCCATGCTTTTTGAATAGAGATAGATAAACACATTCAGCTCCCTAAAACATCATTTTAAAGTGCAACTTTGTTTTAATCCATCCAGGTGACATCGAGATCGGTCTGCTGGAGAGGAACGGAGGTCTGGAGGTGGAGGTCATCCAGGCCAGAGGACTCACCATGAAACCAGGTTCAAAGGGACCTCCAGGTAACACACCACCATCAGAATCACGATCAGAAACCCTTTATCCGGGCGAAGCTGGGACACGTACATCGTCACAGTGCAGATAGAATGCAATACATTACACATGGATAAACAAAACACGTAGCAGTATAATTAAGCACACACAAGTATTTAAGTAGCAGCCAGTAATAACAAAAATACATATAAGTGTTGTAATAAACTGTAATGGTGTTTTCAGAGAAATCAAAAGCATTGTTTTCTACAGGAAGTCACTTTTCTTCCTCAAAACGTCAGATGCTCCAAGCACCAAATTACATTAGGTGTCTTACCCTATTGTTCATCCAGTCTATGTCTTAGGGAATCACGGTTTCCACAGAACATGAATGCACCACAAGGCAGCAAATAGCATCAGCTCCTGGCAAACAGACCCGCCTGCAGCTGACATTTAAAAGCTATTGGGATATATCCTACGAAAACCCAGTTATGATATGAAAGATGCATGAGTGTAAAGCAGGAAATGGTGTTTCCAGTGTTGAGGGAGTTAACACACCGAGCAGAAGGAGGTGGTCTGATGAATGAGTAAGATCTCCATTACTGCAGAGAAACAGGCAGCATGTTGCTCTGATTTGCATATGCTGCTCTGTAGTAGCTGTATCTTAAACATGTCCTATCAGCAAGGTTAACTATGGAGGTCAGGAGTGTGTTTTAAAAACTGATCGTACAACAATCAGGAAATATCTTTTTTTTTTGTATGAGTTTGTCACTGCTCTGTCTGACCGCCATATAGTGAGGGAAGGGGACGATGTTAAATTTCCTTTTTAGTTTTAGTCATATTTAGTCACCTTCATCCTGTTTTTATTTAGTCAAGTTTTAGTCGACTAAAAGTCTGAGCATTTTAGTCTTATTTTAGTCGACTAAAACAGTAAACATTTTAGTCACGATTTAGTCGACTAAAAGTCTGAGCATTTTAGTCTTATTTTAGTCAAAGAAAACGAATTATTTTAGTCTACTTTTTGTCAATGAAAACTGTCGAGTCTTTTTTAGTCATCAGATTATATAGAACATTTCAGTCAAACTAGCCAAAACCAATAATTTGTCAATTTAGTATATAAATAAATAAGATTATCTTGTCCTTATTTGATGAAAAACACAGGTTGAATGATTAAGAAAGCAGCTTTGCAGAGTATCAGGTCAGGTGTGTGGTGTTTGTACCAGCTGTGTTTTGGCCACATTGCTTCCCTTCTGATGAAACAATGCATTCGCTTTTTTTCTCCGCCTCATTGTAGCGAAAATGGGCCCAAATATCACATCGTTTCTTTCTCCCAAGCAGTGGTGGCTTTAGACTTTTTCGTTGTCAGTCATTTTGACGGACAGGATCGTAACATTTCCGTTATAATCCATTATTACCCATCGAGTGCACAATGTATCACTCACTCGCGCTGACGGGGGGGTATTCGGTTAACGCGAGTGCGACCACTGCTCCCAAGCCCTGCTGTTGCCATTTTATTTTCTGTTAAATAAGGTTAGTTAGACCACGAGTTAGACCACGAGTTAGACCCATAGGTTAGACCCGAGTCTTCCTGACAGTTCATATTGTGCCGCTGCCCGGTGTAATTCAAATGTACCGCCGCGCGCAGCACAGAAACAGCTGCTGCTCTGCCGCAGCACCGGAAATGGAACGGCTGGGAGAAAAACTGACTATCAGAGATTTAACGTTATCTTTGATAATATTTCGTCTCCTCATTTTTCGTCAACGAAAGTAAAGAGAGATTCTGTCATAGTTTTAATTTAGTAAACTACATTTTCGTCTCGTCACTTTTCGTCAACGATATTGCATGATGATTTCGTTACAGTTATTGTTTACTGCCGTCGGTGCCATCTCGTCATCGTCTCGTTTTCGTCATGGAAAAAAAGGTCGTTGACGAACATATTTCGTCATAGTTTTAGTCAACGAAATTAACACTAGCCCAAACAAGTTTTTCATGCAACTTCTATCAGTTTTTTTTTGGAAAGTTTCAATATTTCAACATGGAGCGCTCAGACCAGCCGCGTTTAGAAAAAAGATGGTGGGTGCTGCGAACAAAAGGCGCCACGTGGACACCGGCCCATACAAACTACATCTAACTCTCAGCTTAGTGCATCAGTGCACCTTAAATACATCATACTCACATTGTACTTGAGCTGTTAATATGGGTTGTCCGCCCAGCAATAAATCACCCTGGCACTAAATCGATCAAGCGAGTAATAAGCAAGTCAATTAATTATTCAGTTAACCTTTATCTCTTTCTACTCTGTGAGTGATGTGCAATGGCCAAACAAAATGGAAGCATGAAGGCATGATGTCTTCATGGTTGTTCTTTTTTCAAATCTTTATCATGCTGCAAGTTGTATTGTGTAACAACAAGCTATTCATCTGATTATAGCTCCACTCGCTTGCATAATATTAAACCATTCATTGATCCTAATTACATAAGAACACAAACAATGTCAGCACATAAAGAACATCAAAAAAACATCTGGGAACAACTACAGTGTATGAGAGAGCGATAAAAGATAAGAGGATGATAAACAGAGCAGAGCACAAACAAAAGTCGGAGGAGAGAGAAACGGACGGCGCAAATAAGTGTGAAACATTGAAGAGAAACAGAGAGATACAAAGAGATTAAATGAAGTTCATATATTCTCTTAAAACAAAGGACAACCTTGCTCCATATTTCTTTGTAATATTGTTATCTGAAAGAAGGGACAAAAAGCTGTGGAGTGTGTGTGTGTGTGCGTGCGCATGTGCGTGCGTGCGTGCGTGTGTGTGTGTGCGTGTGTGTGTGTGTGTGTGTGTGTGTGTGTGTGTGTGTGTGTGTGTGTGTGTGTGTGTGTGTGTGTGTGTGTGTGTGTGTGTGTGTGTCAAAGTCAGAAGTCTGGCCTCTAATATAGTTTTGGCTTCTGTTACCGAATGTTTTTGAGTTTTGAGTTATGTCTAATGTTTTCAGACATTTGCTATTTTAAGGAACATTTCTGATACTCTTAGAATTATATTTTTGATACCATTTGAAGTACATTTTTGACACCATTTGTGAGGTTCTGTTTTATAATGTGTATAATGTGTTTTAATCAGTCAATGTTAGAGAGACAATGTTAACTTCTCATTTTGTGATAATAAAGGTTTTTATTAGCACAATTGTGTTTCTGTGACTTAATGGTTCTGTTAGACTAAATTGAGTGTTATCAGCATATTATAATTATGTGACAAAATTCCATGCAATTGAATTAAATAGAACCAACATGGTAAACACATGTTAGTTAAGCTAAAGTAACATATGTCAACCTGAAGTATTAATTTGGCATTGGATGAATGAGATAAACATGTGTTGGGTTAACAACAGTGAATCATGTATTATGTACATATTTCATTTAAATTAGAGTAACATAATGTAATTGCGTGGAATTTTGTCACGTAATTAAATCATGTTGGTTTAACAAATCATTTTTTTGAGTGTAGCAACAATGTTTCATACTGGGACATTTAATCATAAATGCAGTTTTAAACTATCTAGGAAAGGCTTTGTATCTGTGGAGGGAGCGACCCCTTTTCGTAGTACAACATCTGATGCTGACAGCCATCGTTTGCATAAAGTCCTGATGTCTTCCTGGGCACTGAGGGTTTCCTGCACACATACTGTAACCAGAGCAACTAATGGTTTCAGATGAACTGTGTTTCATCAAGTGCACCAACATCCTCTCTGACATAAATTAAATACAAACAAAAAAAACAGACAAACGCATAGAGAGCCAATAACATAATGTCCTTAGCGGAGGTTTTAAAGGGAACTGTGTATATTTAAGTTTGTGAGAGTTTGCATAAATACTTGTGGGTCAAATTAGATTTTTGTAGCGGAAGGTTAGCTTAGTCTTCTTTTGTATTTGTCTTATAATCTGTGGCTGACAGTTCCTTTTTGCATTAACATACATGTTTACCCTTGTTTAAAGGACAGTCTTGTATTGTACCTCTTCACTTAACTCTGGAGTGCAAGCTACAAGGTGTGTACCACAACCACCATAACCCTGCAGAACAGCCAGCCAGGGTGCCAGAAAGGAGCCCCATCCGTCACATGGCCCTCACCGTGCAGGTTGCATCACTCCCTCAGGAGTTTCCTCTCTATTCTAGTCTCCTACTGACCTTGTGCATTTTACTCTTTTATACTGAACTAAGCGGGAAATAAAAATGAACTGTACCGTGTTCTACTCTACTGCAATCTCAAACAAACCAGCTCTAAACCTGACAGAATAAACCTCTAAAGTAGCTGATGACCCAATGTGTAAGGGCGTCGCAGAAAACTCTGAAGGGGTAAGTTGAGGTTTAACCTTTCGGACTGCTGTCGTTGCAGCGGCCTACATCAAGGTTTACCTCCTGGAGAACGGGAATTGTGTGGCCAAGAAGAAGACCAAGTCAGTGCGGAAGTCTCTGGACCCCCTCTACAACCAGGCCCTGGTCTTCTCCGAGAGCCCACAGGGGAAAGTGGTGCAGGTGAGATAAGGCCCACTGATTCACAACGACTAACCAGAAAGTAGATGGTTATGAAATAAAACATATTTTAAACTTGTTGTCAGGTGTTAGCCCTGTTTGTTTTACATTTACATTATTAAGGTAATTGCGTGTACCAAGTTATTTTACAGTGTTAGTATGCTTACATCTCAAATCAGCTCACTTACACTGAGAATGTGAGCTGAGGGACCAGGAGGCAGTCTGAGCTGATTTGATTCTTTCAGCTGTTTGAGCTTCAGCCACTCTCAGGATCACAAAGGTCACTAAAGAGTCACAAAGAGATTCTGAGCTCTTTAACTTCTCTCCTCTCCTTTTCTACTTTCTCTTATTTCCCTGGCACTCTTTTCTTTAAATCCCCTTTTTTCCATCCTTTACTATGCTTTTCATTGCTTCTTTTGTACTTTCTCCCCTCTACTTGTTGCTCTCTCAAACTCCTTTCCCAAAAGACAAACCCACTAAGTGCTGCTACCATTTGGCTTCTGCATACACATGTTTATTTTGGTGGATTAACAGAAGGACTATCCATCCCTCTTTGTTAAGCCTCTTTCCTTTTGTACCACCTTGCATCCTTTTTGTCTTTCAATTAATTCCTAAGTGCTCAATGTTCTGTCTTCCTCTTCCATTCTTTATCTTTCGAGTCTTTGACATACATTGTGTACTTTCTGACTCTACAAGATTACTAAAAAAGATAACTTAACGCCAACATGTATGAAGGTAGATATGGTGCAAAATGCGAGAGCGTGTAAAACCTGATGTGAGCGCTCAGAAAAGCTGAGCTTGTGTGCATACATTTACACTTGTATAAAATATCCACGTAACTGTGAACCAAATTTGAAGTCACAGAAGAAAAAAAAAAGTTGTGTAGCTTGTAGAAAAAAAATGAACTTTCCATTACAACTGCAACTTGGTTATTACGACCTCTCAAATCAGTCATCACAACTTGATGAATCTGCTCTGTGGCAGTATACATCGACGAATCTGCGGCCTTGACTTTTGCTACACTTCTTGTGGTGAATGTGTCGCTAAAGTGATTTCCACCTGTAGATGTGGGGGGAGGGAGGGAGGGGGGTTGGAGTGAAGGGGCGGAGCTATCAGAACGAGGAGGTGCAAGCTCGGGTCAGTCACACAATGGTCACACAGCCATGTCAGGTCGAACCGGATGACTGCGGGGCCCTGCATGTTGCCCCTTTCACACCAACGCGGTTCCAGGGCCGGTTCGGAGCTTGTGCCTGATAAGCACCGTTTTGTCCTGTTCACGCCGCAGCGGAGCCGGCTCTTCTCCCCGAAAACCGGTTCTTACCAAGCTCGAAAAAAGTGTCGGTCTAGAGCAGGGTGTCAAACTCAATTTCATCGCGGGCCACATCAGCATTATGGTTGCACTCAAAGGGCCGGTTGTAACTTTAAGACTATATAAAAATACATATATAAATATATCATATATATAAAATAATGTATTATATTACATCATTGCCTCTGCATTGGATTATCATCGGATAGGGTAATAACTTCATAATTAACTACGTCTGAAAGCAGAAGTCTAGGGCAAATAATTGCAAGTCTTTTCATTGCGTATGTCCCAAAATGATTTAAAAAGAAAAGCCAAATTCTGGAGAAAAAAGAAATAGAAGTGACATTTTGAAATAAAAATCTAATTCTGAGAAAAAGGAATTCTATGAAAAAATGCATATTTTGAAGAAAAAAAGGCAAATTCTGAGAAAAAAGTCATATTTGAGATGCATTGTGGGACATGTAGTTTATGGGCAACGTGCTTCTGTAGCATGTAACCGTATAATAAACATATTATATTCTTTGCAAGCTCTTGTGGGGCCACATAAAATGAAGTCGTGGGCCGAATGTGGCCCCCGGGCCTTGAGTCTGACACCCCTGGTCTAGAGGCAAGAACCGCATATGTCACGCTTACGTCGGAAGGGTGCGAGATTAACCTGAACTAACAGTTTATGGCGAGTACGGCAAATAAAAGTTGAAACAAGCAGTAGCGCTGAGCACTAGAACGCAACCACACACTTGTAAAAAAACAAAACACACTTTATAAAGTCAGGCAACACTAACCAGGCTTCGTGTGATTCTGTTTATTTGTACCTTACTTTGACCATCCGTTCACTGTTATCGATCATTGTGGAGAGAGGCAGACGTTTTGTTTTGTATTATAGCAGCTATCAGATGGAATCAATACATGGGCTACACAGGTTGTCATGTCCGACTATCACACCAGTAGAATCATAATAAAAAATACGCCGGTAAAATGTAGAAAACGGCTTATGCCACAAGTTATAGCAACAAGCAACAAGTAGCCTAGTCAATAGCCTATAGTCAGTTTAGCTTCGGTTGCTATGCTAACATCACCCATTTTATACCAGAGAAACTTTAATAACAGCGTTGTGATGCCAGCGTCAATTCAGACTGACACACATTCACTTATGGGGAATTGGGGATATGTATCAGCTGCTTGTGTGAGTCGGACAGTGAATACTTTAGAGCGTCCGCTGCTGTTAGCTAACGGGAGAATAAACACCGGTGGACGAGCAGCCAGCACTGCAGCGGTCGGTACATGCCGCTGTAACACATTAATAAACAATGAACCAAGGCACTCTGGAGAAAAGTACAAGGTTGGAGAAGTAGTTATTTAATTTAATCTGGCTTCGTATGATTAAAAGTAACACGATCATCGACCCGACGACCATTGTTGTTGTTGTTGTTGTTGTTGTTGTTGTTGTGAGCGAAGCACGGACCTAGAACGGGAGCTGCGTTGGTGTGAAAGGGGCAACAGTAGTCACTTGTGCTGTGTGTGACTGACCCGAGCTTGCACCTCGTCGTTCTGATAGCTCCGCCCCTTCGCTCCAACCCCCCTCCCTCCCCCCACATATACAGGTGAAAAAGAAAAAGAAGTGTAGCAAAAGTCAAGACCGCAGATTCGTCGATGTATACTGCCACAGAGCAGATTCGTCAAGTTGTGATGACTGATTTGAGAGGTTGAATAACCAAGTTGCAGTTGTAATGGAAAATATATTTTAAAAATATATATTTTTCTACAAGTGAACATTTCATCACTAAATTCATTTTTTTTTCTTCAAGCTACAACACTTTTTTTTTTCTACTCTAACTTCAAATTTGGTTCACAGATACGTGGATATTTGATACAAGTGTAAATGTATGCACACAAGCTCAGATTTTTTTCCTGCAAGTTATCACATCACATCTTACAAGCTCTCGCATTGTGCACCATATCTACCTTCATAGCATGGATATATGTTAGAACCTGTATAGTATTTCAGGTTCCTCCGGGCTCTGCAGGTGGAACAGTGGTGTCCTGTTTCAGTGGAGGCCTGCAGCTCTGCTCCTGTGTAATTAGCCTCTAAACGCCTCCCTCGTAATTATTTGCTGTCTGCGTTGCTGTCCTCCAAGTTCCTCAAACTCATTCACAATAATGAAAACCGCTGAAATCAGCAGCGCCTTTCAATCTGTCACGTCCTGGTTTAGCACTCCCTAAGTACACACAGAACATTCATTCAGAACCCTTCATCAACTGAGTCTCAAGCTTTCATGTGAGAAAACCGACGTGCTCATCCAAATAGACAGTGTGTCCTCAGACATCTTACAAAGGCTATTAGTCATTTAATACAATCGGTATCCAGAATCATGTGTCAAGATACACTTCACATACAAACAGTATTTCAATAAACCTCTGTTTTTACAAAAACTTGTTTTGGTTAGGTTTTGAAATTGTTTTTGATTTGTATACATATGTAAATTACCTGACAAATAAGTCACCGTTTGGGGTAAAAATAAAGCGTTTTTAATAAGGTACAGAAGTGATATGACAAAGAAATGGTTTCACTGGACAGAGACATGGTCTCCTAGGTGATGGTCTGTTGTTTTTTGACCAACCTGTCTAACCAAACCTCCTCCTTCAGTTGACTTCTTCACTCTTTATACTTCCTGGTTTTTAAAGAGGCCCTTTTATGCTCTTTGGGGTTTTCCCTTTCCCATAGTGTGTTACATAGGTTTTAGTGCATGTAAATGGTGTGCAAAGGCCAATATCCCTGTTTCCCTCCAGAGGGAGTTTCTCTCCCACACCCTGGCTGAAACTCCTCAATTAGACTCCTTTGTTAACTTCCACAACATAGTGACATCAATATGAAGGAAACACTTGTGCATTTATTGACTAGCGCTCCAACACATTGTACGTGATAGGCTAAGGGGCGGGACATCAACAGAGCCGGCCAGCTAACTGGGCTCTGGTTTCAGAGGGAGGGTGAAAAGAGGTGAAATGTATATATCACAAGGTGAAACTACCAACAAACGGCTTGCTGGCGGGAACAGTCATTTGCATTCAGGTCAGTGTGACTTTGTGTCATTGAGTGGACTTGGAGTTTTTAAAGATCAAAGTTAAAGTCCTATTTCCAGGAAATATTGTCTATCATGAGCAACAAACACATACAATTGCCGTGCCTGTGTGTGTGGTAAACAGAGGTCATGTCAGTGGGTTCTGAAGGTCAGCCTGAAGCTGCTGTCACTGCGTAATTAGTCACTGAACGCCTCCTTTCTAATTGTCGGCTGTCCGTCTTGATCCTCCGCGCTACACTCTCTGCCACCTTCCCCTCGTCATCTCATTTTCTCTTGTATCTCATCCTCTCTGACAACAGGCAGGCATATCCTTTTTTGTTTTTTTTAAATGATTTTAAGTGTTTGGTTTGTGTTTTCTGAGCTTTGTGTGAGTTCAATGTTTGCTTATCGTGATATCTGAGGGAATCAGATGTAAGTATTCCCCTAAGCATTAGTAACCATGTCATTATTAACAATGTTTTCCCTCATGTGGGACAGCCGTTGACATTCTTTGTCCACATAAGTATATTTTCAGTGCTGGGAAAAGCTGCAAATCCAGGGTTTATTGCATTTATTTTTTTCAAAATATGTCACTATTACATCTCTTTCCCATCATTCTATATTATTGGGTCTCTTCTAACCAGAGGGAGTTTCTGGTTTCAAAAGTGAGTGGCTCAGATAGAGACATGTAGAGAATATGAAGTAGTCTCTATCGATTCTCTAGTCTAGGCTCAGCCACACTAGCCTTTACGGTTTAACAGCAACAATTATTTCTGAATTTAAACCATTTAAATACAATCTAAATATTTGCTCCCACTGGCAAGGGTAGTTTAGCTTTTGTGATCAAAACAGAGACAGCCAGCAAACCAATCAGAGCAGACTGGGCTCTGGTTTCAGACAGAGGGTGAAAAGAGGTGCTGCTTTTTGAACCTTAAAGCATGGAGACACGTCCCAGTAGGGCCACAACATGCATATATGAAACTGAAAATGAGCAGAATATGTGCTCTTTAATGAATTTACAGCAGAGTAACCGAACATTTTTGCAAAGTTAGGTTAAGAAACTTGGGGCGAATTGTCTTGCCCAAGGATCGACATCGACATGTTGACGGCGGGGGCTGGGAATGAAACCAAACGTTCTTGTTTTTAGACGACTACACCACCTCACAGCCACAGTCGAGTAATATGACTTGATAAAAACAGGATTACTGTAGGGTGACTAAATATAAAAAACATCTGAAGAAAGACTTATAACTGCTTAGAATATGAACACTAGCACAATTGAAGTTTGCTGTCTAACTTGTTGGTGTTGCTCTTACAGCACCCTTTCTTCCAATTCCAGTTTATCCCAAACTGCAACATGCTGGGTTTATTTTGTCCCTTTTTGTCTTTTTGCTCCACTTTCTAGAAAGTGGAGCAAAAACAAATGTCGGACACTGCATTTCTCATTGCCTGTACAAAACACTCAGCCAGTCTTTCATGTTCTACTATAAATGTATCATTTATAAGATGTCTGTTGTAACGGTTGAAGCCAGGTTTCCTGTTTGGAGAACTGATGACAGGCAGACACAACATGAGGTAAAGGTTCTCCTTTTTTAAAGATTCAGGGACAATATGAAGGCAGACTCTCAGTCTCTGTGGAAATCACATGCAGACACACTTATACCAAACAAATTGGTATGCAGGCATGCCCAGACACACAAGAGGACACACAAACGGATATTGATTTGTTTTGTCTGCTGCTTGACCAGATGTGGCTGTCTGAGATGAGCCCTGATGTTATCGGGGTGTCAGGAGACCAAACGTACACAACACACAGGTCCCTAAGCAATACCACCATCGTGTTCTACTCTCCCTGCCTCAAACACAATGCCTCTTCATTTACGCTAATAGAAACCACAGCCAGATCTTTGCTTCTGTAACAGAGAGGACAACTGTCAGGATACGGTACTTAACAACTGATTTCCAAACAATATTTATTCATGCTAATGAATTCCACCGTATTAACCTTATCATATGTATCATAATATCAAGTCCTCATAACCTTCAGGATGTGCATGATTCAACATTATCTTAAACCATGTTAAAGAACTAGATACATTTAAATGATTACATGATTTGTTGTGTGTGGGAGAGAAACCTTTGGATTTGAACCGTTACAGACCATTTACATGCAAAATAACCGTTTTAACACACTACAGGAAAGGGGGAGCTCCAAATAGCACAATAGTGCCTCTTTCAGTAGATTTAATAATTGGACAATACTTTGATGATCGATACCTTTTATTCAAGGATGTTGTCATATCTTTGTCAATAAAACATATTATTAAATTAACATTGGTCAAATGTTTAACTCAAAAGTAAAGTCCCACAACTTTGGTTTAAGACTCATGACATTCCCATTAGCCTCAGCCGTATATTGCATTTACAGCTAACTAGCAAATATTTGCATAGTAAACAGAGAGGGTTCAAATTACTTTATACCTGCTAAACTTCAACATACTATCATTAATAGCATGCGCATCTGGCTTAAGAGCTAAAAGAAAGTGTACTACAAAAGCATTTATTCTTACATATTATAATTCTACTATGACAACCGCAAATTGGTAATGCAAACATGTAATATTTTGGTTATATTCTCTAAACACATCACTAATTGATATCTTGCCACCCTCTTCTGTAGGTGATCGTTTGGGGCAACTATGGACGTATGGACCGCAAATGCTTCATGGGCGTTGCTCGAATCCTATTGGAGGAGCTGGACCTCAGCACGATGGTGATTGGCTGGTACAAGCTCTTCCCTACGTCCTCCATGGTGGACCCAACGATGGCGCCCCTCATTCGCCACTCCTCCCAGATGTCCCTAGAGAGCACCATTGGGCCCTGCTGTGAGCGATCCTAAGCCTAAAGGAAATGATCAAGCTTTGTTGTTGCGACCGAATCCTAAGACACTTTTTCAAATAGCATGTAGCCCTGCACCTGGGTCAGCCAGGTGGTACTGCCGCTGGAGCTGATAGGTGTAAAGTATCTTATTAAGAGCACTTTGACAGGTCCAACCACACATGGGATGGACCCATCCCCTGATATGGAACTGACTACTAACTAATACTCATTGGTAGTGTCATTCTCTTGATATGGTATCAGGGTTTCCTGGGACTCACAGGAAGCACATCTCTCTGTGGTTGCAACCGACAGCCTCTCAGACTCACGGGAAAATGTCTATGACGAGAAAACAAAACCCTTCTTAATGAGGATACTTCAAAGGAGGGCTCGGTATGCCGACATCGATCACATCCTATTGGGACCACAATGCACTGCAGGCTCAGCTTTGCTTCAGCTACGCGCCTTCACAGCCTACAATGGGTTCTTAATCCCAGGACTGCTTGTTGTCTTTCTGCTTCTCTGCTAAGGAGCTGGCTATATGTCCATCCACGAGTCTGAGAGGAAGTGAGACTGCCCTCAGACTGATGGAGACACCAGCCGCTCATTTTGCTGGAGAATCGAGGGGAATGGATCAGGACTACAAAGAACTTTAAAAAAGTATAATATATATAGCTTTATAGCTATAGATAACTTATTTGTTGTAACCAACCAAGATGTCTTGGTTTCAAACACTCAAGTTGAGCTGTTTTTCGTTTATTGTGTCACACATCTGGCCCTTCAATGTTCACTTCATTCAGTACTATGTGTTTGTGAATGGTGGCATCTTCTGGAAGGATCTTGGGGATCCAGAGTACTGCTGAGTTTCTTTCTTTACCAGTTAGTAAGGACTTCAGATAAATACATTGACCTTTAGTGCCAGGTCTAAATTGGTCCCTGAGTGGATGTACATGTTTTTAAACAACATACGCACGTTCTAAGTTCTCAAAGATCATGATGCCTGTACATTTCCGTTACAATCAATCGCGACATTTGCTGATTTTACTGATTATTTTGCCATCTCTTGTTGAAGGTGCTTTTTAGATAAATCAGCCAGTGTTGTGTTTGGTAGGAATGAGAACAGCAGCTTTGTAGCTTTTGAGAAATATTGATTGACAAACCCATTTTACTTGGTTATTTCTTGAATCTGAATGATTGCTTGCTTCTACAAATGTCCAGCTTATCACAAACAGTTTGATATCCGAACTCACAGAGGACATCGTAAAATAATTGGTTTCTTGTCACCAGAAGCCTTCTTAGTGCATTGCCATTCCTCAAAGCAGATACAATGGCAGATACATATGCATGCAACACATTGTATAAGATGAAGATGCAAGTGACTTTTACGTCCAAATGCAATGTGGTTGATCCTTATCTGGAAACAATCTGGAAACAACTGGCATGAAACAGTCAAATGGGTCTGACATGTTGAGGGTGCTTTGTCCTCATTATGTTCTAATATGTTCTTTGTTGTTCTTAATGTTCACATCCACCTGGTAGTGCAGGACACATCAGAGCAGGGGGAGGTATTGTCCCTCTGTGGCTGACAAGGTGTTGTATATCGCAGTTTAAATGTAGTTTGGAATACTCTTAAGATAAAGTCTACAAGTAGATTTGAAGATTCCTCCTCTCTTTTTTTTTTTTTTTTTTAGCTTTGGCTAATAACAGTTTCTACTGTGCCAATTTCCACCAGCAAGTGTCTTCTCCTTCCTCTTCCTCAATTACCTTGTAGCATGTGCTATTGTGAGGGAGGAACAGAAACAAGCCCTCACAAGATCTGACAGCTGTGTTCAGGCTGCACAGAGAAGCATCCTTTCTATTCTAAATTACAGGCCTAATCCACTAGGCAACTGGTGATTAGCCATGCAATGACTCCGTGTGGAGAGAGGAGGAGAGGGGAGGAAAGGGAAAGAGAGAGGAAGGAAGCATGAAATGTACTGTGCATCATCCAAACAAAAGATCTGCCTGGACTGACGTTAGGTTCTACAGGTTTTTAAAAAAGGACACAAACATAGGATGAATTTAAAGGGAACACAATGTGCACACTGTAGAGAAAAATAACAAAAGTATATGTATTTCTTTTGGGCACTTTATGATTCCTAATGTATTTTTTATGTGTAAATATTATGCTTGTTAGTGTCTTTTGGAGTGAGCCAAAGTGTATCTATAATAACTTAGTTAATAATGTTAAATCTTTGAGGGAGTGAAGGGACATCTTGCTAGTTACCGTAAGATTGTAGCATTAGCTGGTAGCATCCGCATGACTGATTAAAACTAATAAATAATTAGCAGACTACTTGATAAGATTAAGCATGAGCTACACGCTACACAGAAAGAGGTGAAACGAAATACAGCATAGGTTGAGAACCAACATGAATTGAGGAATACATTTATATGTAGCAATTTATTTCAGATTAAAAGTTTACTACATTTCCTTTTGGGCTTTTTACTGATGCTGTATAATTACTAAAAGAAAAAAAGGTTTGTTTTCTTTTTACTTTGAAGCAAACATTCTGAACAAAATTGAATTAGTCTAATGCTTATGAACACACATTTGAAATATAACACACCATTTTGAGTAATTCTACGTAAATGCTTGCAAACAACATTTTAACTAAACAATACAATTTGTAATTTTACTTTTTTGGTGCAAAAGTGGCCTCATGTTGCCAGTAGCAGTGTTGCAGGGATATTAATACTGTATTCATTTTCAAACAAATCAGCTACATTCTGTAAAGCAATAATCCAAAACATCCAGTCATTGCCATGTTTTAGTTGCACAGTGTTCATTGCAGTCAAACGTTTGACAAGACAATGTAGGTTATCTTGTTGCATTCTGTGTGACGTATATATCAGGACTTTTGTGATTCCAAAAACTATTATCGCTAAAGTCATTTCTTCCTGCTGTTCAAAGCTTTAAGGAGCCAGGATTTTTATGATTTAAAAACCTTGAAAATAGCTTGAAGAATCTGAAGGCAGAAAGCAAAAATCACTTGTGAAGATGTGTCATTTGAACCATTCAAGTGTTTTCACTATTACACCAGGAGTTGCATGTGGTCTCTAAATAACCTCTTTGAAAATGAGAAAGAATTTAATTATAACATATTTTCTTCATAGATTTCTTTAGATGGAATCCCAATTACTCCAATGAAAGTTGCTGTATCACTAACATGTCTGTGGAGATGTCTCTGGCTTCCACCAAGTGGGTCCCATACTCATTTACAGATAGACTTTGTTAGACCTTCCAAATGTTTCCCAGAGCCTTTTTTTCTGAATGTTTTCGCATAAAATCAACATGGAAAGCAATCTAAGTAGAAGTCCAAACATTTCTTTAAAAATGTTACCTGAGTTAAATGTCTCTTTATTTGTATCCTTTAAGTACAACAGTTCTACTTACAAGAAAGGAAGAGCACTGTTTGTGTCTTTGTCTTTGCGAGTGACATTGTGTACATATAGACATACATATCATAACATGTCCTCTCTTGGGGAAGAGGTGGAGGAAGAGTGGGACGATGAAAGGGTGGAAGCAGATTCTCTGTTAGGAAATGGTGGCTACTGGATCCCAGTAATACACCTCCTCCAGTCTGCTCCCGAACGTTCCCGCTCAGAGGCCGTCCCCGACCCAACCCACACGCCATCTCTCTCATCCAAAGTGTCCCACATTACCTCCAGTGAATACATTTTCAGGTTGAGCGACACCGGTGTGACTTGAAGTGACATGGGGTTTTGTAACTTCTGTTTCTCAACACCATTCCGGGTTCAATGGCCTCTCACATATGCGTTGCTGGTGATTATAGTGTCAACTCAATTAGTCTTCATCCCCAAATCTTCAAAAACAAATCTTCCTTTTCTGTCTTGATGATCATTGTATCTACAGCATTCACAGCCTTAACTTCTATAAGCCATCCGAAAGGCTCCTAAAATACTAAAAAGTTGATGTTTGGTTCTGGGATACTAGATGAGAAAGTTCTACAGGCCTTCTCATGCTGTCAGGAACGTGTGAAATGGGCAACCTTTGGAGGCAATGCTGATGGGAAACCTATGTTACAAGGGAAGCTTTTTCCAACAACATCTTCGTTAATTATGACCATTTCTTTGGTTTAACACATTGATCCATCGTGTAACTTTATTGGAGCAAATTATATCTCATTGACTTATTTACAAAGCCATTTAAGGATTGCAAAATCCCATTTACAAGTAGAATGTAATGTTTTTTAATTGTTAAATACCAATCGTCACATCGCTAGATGAACCTCAAAATATGCTAGCATAAGCTAATGTTAGCAAAGCGTTAAGCAGCAAATGCTCCTCTGCGTTGCTTTCCATGTGTTGCTCATGTACTACTGCCTTGAGGACCGGAGTGTTATTGAAAGAGACAAAGTGGTGTAACCTTTTTCATTTCACCGCACTGTCATTTAAAACACTCATAAAAAGTGTATTTGCAGATTCTTTGGCAAACTGTTATATTGTTGAGTAATGCACAATTTGGTGTATTGTTATTCTATTCCAACTGTCAATAAAATAGTTTAACTCCATCGTGTTTCATCTGCCTTTATTCAAATATGTGTTTCATTGATGGTGGACACGTAAGAGAGAACAGAGACGACAGCTCCTTTGTTTCAAGTCACACTGTCTTCCCCAAAAACCAACTGATTTACAGCCTTCTCTTCTCAATGCAAGATGTTTCCAAAACGAGTTGAAAGCAAGTATCAGCTGTCTGTTTTCACACACGAAGAGGTAAACTGACCGATGGCTAGATTTCCGAAAAAACGTTCCTGAACCTCAATAACCTGCTAACCTCTTGTGCAAACAGGTGAGAGGAAACAAGGACACAGGGGAGGAGAAGGGAGAACTCAATAATAAGACCGAGAGAGGCAGAGAAGACCAAGGATTCATTCAGTCTGACAGTCAGTGAGTGAGTAAGGATAAAGCGTTACCCTTCCTGTGGATACTCCCCACTAGCTTTGCAGCTCCCTCTACGCTCCTGTTTCTCTCTTTTAGGATCTCTCGTGCTCCTCTCAACCCTTCTCCCAACATCACTCACTGTTTCTCCCTGCCTGTCTCCCTCTCAGGCAAACGTCCAGACTCCCTGCCAAACCTCTCTCTCTCTCTCTCTCTCTCTCTCTCTCTCTCTCTCTCTCTCTCTCTCTCTCTCTCTCTCTCTCTCTCTCTCTCTCTCTCTCTCTCTCTCTCTCTCTCTCTCTCTCTCTCTCAAAAAGTAATTGCGTGACAGCAAGGCAGGTCATACTAGGCAGACTCACACACTCACACACACACACACACACACACACACACACACACACACACACACACACACACACACACACACACACACAACACACACACACCACACACACACACACACACACACACAGGGAGGCAAAGGCATGACTTGCATGCACATGTGCAGACTGACAGACAGCGAATACACAGCATCCCACACACACACAACACACACACGCACACAAACACGCACATAAAAGTGATATAGCGTAACTTGCAACAAAGAAAGGAAAGACATTTGGCCACAAAAATGGGATGAACCAGTAGGAATGCCTTAAATGGTGCGAAGGCAAATTGAGACATAAATCATTTTTCATTTGAATAAAACACAGACACCACGTTCAGTAGGGAAGAGTTTACTCTGACGCTGTCACTGTAGCGCCCCCTGCTGTACTACTGGTTTGTAGAGTGATATTGTGAGGTTTTGTTTTTTTACAGAAAGGAAGAATTAAATCAATTTATGAATGGCTGGATTTGTTGTCAAAGGGTTTAATTTCACATCTCCAGATATGAGATTTGCCACCATCCCCCAGTGTATTCATTTCCTCCACTCAATACTCCTTTGGGCAAATAACACTAATTACTCCAATACCTCTTCTTATCCATGTTCTCCTCCTCTACCTCCTTTTACCGTCATTGGTCGTCAAAAAGAAATACAATAACATGTACATATAAATTGCTACAGTGTAATAATGCTATGGACCAGAGCGTATTGCGCTGACCTCCACCACTTCTCGATTCCTGCTAACTTTTCCATTAGCAAGAATGATGTCAATCTGCGACCTGCATGTTCGGGTCAGTCAACACTTCATTTTTGTGAGATATGTTTGCTTACCCCGGAGGCCAGGATTTTCTTTTGTGGCAATAACTGAATTTCCAGCATCTCTAGGAAACTTAAGAATAAAAAGCGTTAAGAACTGATTCTGGGTAAAAGGTGAATGCAGGTGAAACATGATTCCAACAGGTCTCATTGGACATTTTGTTGGTATCAAGACAGCAATGCACAATGTCCAAGCGTCAGGACGGCCTTGAAGTGAGAGCAAGCTGTCTGGTCTTTCCAAAAGCCTCTCTTTTACTCGACTCCTTTTCTTCCATTGCCTCATTCAAAGGACACCCTGGTAGCAGAAGAGGGAGTGATGGTGGAGGGGAGGAAGATGAAACGCCCTGTGACTTCCTAACAGGACCTGGACCAGTCCACCAGGCTCAGGACTGTCTCACTGCAGTATCAGCAGGGATTAAAGGCTCTGGCATGAACTTCTGGAGACTTCCCCAAGGATTTTTAGCAAGTCCGCAACCCCGTAGACCTTTTAGACTGAATAGCCCATAATTCATAGCAACAGTGTCATCTGTAAATGAGAACACTGGGGAAGTATCCAAGAAATGTGAGCACATCAGGATTACCCTGTATACATATAAAGTGAAAAACACAGCCATAAATAACCTTTTCCTATATCGTAAGGTTCTTTGTGAGGAGGGGATTTTTGGAGGTTGGCTGTTTTATTAATCCTCAGAAAGAGTCTTTTTACAACCAAGCTGTGGGACGAAGAGCTGATATTCGATACCCCTTTTTTTTGCTTGGACCGCATCGGAAACGAAGCGGGTGAACTGTGGGGTTAGCTCCCTTTGAGTGTCCTAATTTCCTATATTGTGTCATATTTAGATTCTAGTGATATACATATATGTTTGACTGTTTTAAACCCATTGATTGAAATGTAATACAATTAATTAAATGTTCATCTCTTGTTTATTTTGGTTCAGTTACATTAGGTGTTTATGTATTTTCGTAATTGATACATTTGCGTTTTGTTTCATTTAATTGAATTATGTTAGTTGATGATTTCACTTTTGCTCTATTGGCTAGTTGCACAAGATGGCGTCTATCAACTTCCGGCGGCTGGGTGCGCGGTTGTAAACTTCCGGTCTACAGTAGAGAGGTAGAGGGAAGAGCGATAGATAGCGTATAGATAGCGTATAGATATTATATAGGCACTATTTTACACTCGATGTCTCCAAGACCTACCGAAGGTTAACATCATTGATGTACATCGGCTGGTACTAGCGGCAAGCTCAGCCCCGAGGAGCAAAAGAGAAAAGGGGTTCAAGATGTAGCCACATATCCAGCTACGTCGACAATTATGAAGGTAAGTGACAAACAAAGCTGTAGTTACTGGATAACTTTCACAAATTGACAGTCTTGATACAGTGTAAAGCGTTTTAATGATGTACTATTACGTTTGGAACATGAATGATATCCAATTCCCCACAGTTTCAAACAAAGATCTACCTTCAGGGAGAGTGAGCATCAGGGCTAGCTGTTACAGGTCCATGAGAAAGCATGAAAAGCCTCACGATCTCAGAGTAGGGAGGAAAATAAAAAGTGTTAATCGGTTCAAAGCCTCAATCAGGTTCATGTTCTGGGGTTTTGATGTGGCTCGAGTAGGTAACCTGTGATTTAGGATTCAAATAAGCCCAGCTAGCTGACGTGTTGCAACAGATTACATAGTGACAATACATTTGCTCACATCAACTGGTAGCTAGCTATGTGTGTGTAGCATGAAGGGGCTACAGATTTATTTTCGTTTTGTAACCCTCTCGTGTAAAATGATAAATACATTAGCCAAACCCAAACTTAGCTTTCATCAAAGATTCTTAATGAGAGGTTGAAAACCGTCTCTGCTTTCATGGAAACCCCAGAAACTGGTTGTGACGGCTGCTGTTCTTTACTGAATGGTTAGTATAATCCATGTAGGGTCCAGTTATTTGTATGGGCCAGTGTTGTAAGTGCTGGTTTTGTACCCTACATCTATGTTAAGCTGTTCAACGTTCTACTAACACTATTTTATGTAGTTATAATTAGTGCTGTCAAAATTATCGCGTTAACGGCGGTAATACATTTTTTGAATGAATTGCGTTAAAATATTTAACGCATTTAACGCATGTGCAGAATGCCCCGCCCCATACGTGCCACCAGTGGCAGCGCCAGGGTATGGCTGGGGTAGGCTACACCCATACCAAGAAATGGCTTAGCCCCACCATGAAAAATGATGTTAAAGTAAGAAAAATAAAGTCTGCCAACTAGTAAATTGCACAGACAGCAGTTAGTAAGATTGATTTCAGTAGCCACGGTTTTTGAAAACTTTTGTCACGTAGTGATCCTCAATAGAACATCTTTGATAACGGCGTGGTGTTGTTGCAGGAAGTCCCGACGGAGAATACTTTTGCTGAAGTACAGGGGTGCACATAACTGGTAATAATCTGAAATGCGTACCGTCACTTGTGTCACAAAGCGCATTTGCGTACCGACGTACTTGTGAAGCTTTTCCAGAAGGCGGTTAGATCACCGGACGACAGAGTCGGTCTCCGTGTGCACAGACAGGGCTGCTGTTAACGTCGGTCTGTACAACGGACTTGTGCCAAAACTACGCCAACCGGCTGCGGAGGGAGACTCCCCCCCCCCCCCCCCCCTTCACTGGAGAACTGCGCTAAAACAGCTGATCACAACGTTCACACTCTGTGGTCACGAAGTACTCCACTAGGCGCGACCCCCCCCCCCCCCCCTCTCTCTGTCGACTTTCCTGAAGTACTCCCCGTTGATAGAAATCCCCGTTGATAGAAATCAAACGCCACATCAAACCCCACGGTTTGATGATTGATAGGTGTGTAGTGTGGGTCGTCTTTATGTATGTTAAATGGATATATCTGCCTTCTTTCATTTATCTTTCCATTCCCACAACAATATACATAAATAAATGGCATATTTTGGACATAGTTCGAATGGTGATTAATCATGATTAATTAATTTTTAAGCTGTGATTAATCTGATTAAAATATTTAATCGTTTGACAGCCCTAGTTATAATATAAGATAATACATTGAGAGAGCTGAGACAGGCTATACAAGCGTATCTGTTTGAATTAGGGGTGTAACGGTACACGTGTGTACCGAAGTGTACCGAACGAATATAACGTTAAACATAAAAAATTGAGAACGTGAACAACTTCTTGGAAGTAATCTCAGGTGCTGCGTCGCAGCATTCAGAGTAATTTGCTCCCATTGTGTTCAACGCGTCATAGAGCGAGCAAGTCATTTCATTGGACGAGCTGGTCAGAGGGATGCGTTCAAATGTAGTCAGTAATTTGAGGAACTGTCGAAATGGCGAACGCAGATAAAGTTGAGCTCGAAAATCCTCCAGCATCATTGAAGTCTCCGGTTTGGGAACATTTTGGTTTCGCAGTTACGTACAAGAATGACGGACAAAGACAGGTGGACCGAACCAAAGCTGTTTGTCGGCATTGTTCAACTAACATTGGTTACGCGGCTGGCAATACATCAAACTTGCACACTCATTTGAAAAGGCATCATCCGAACGTGAATATCACCGGTACCAAAAGACTGAAGTGCAAACCCAACTCCCACTAGCATGTAAGCCTCCACCACTCGCAAAAACTTCAGACCGAGCCAAAGCTATTACAAACGGCAAATATCCTTATGTTGCCATGTTAGCAAAGCGCTACCTGGCTGTATCTGCTACCTCTGTCCCTAGAGAGAGGGTGTTCTCCACAGCAGGAGACGTTGCTAGTGCCAGCAGATCTGCCCTTTCGGCAAGCAATGTGGACAAGTACATTGAAAATACAATGACAAGCAAGTCCTAATGTCAAACTGGCTGCTTAGGTACAGTACAGTTCAAATACAGATTATTTCAGTTCATCGAAAAGCTGCACCTTAATGTTTATTTTATTATATTTTATATTTATTTGAGTGAATATTCACAGTTTAATAATAATTAAAAACCCAAAACTAATAGTTTATGTTTTGTGAGTACTAGAACAGTACAGTTCAAATACAGATTATTTCAGTTCATCGAAATGCTGCACCTTAATGTTTATTTTATTATATTTTGCATTTATTTGAGTGAATATTCATAGTTTAATAATAATTAAAAACCCAAAACTAATAGTTTATGTTTTGTGAGTACTAGAACAGTACAGTTCAAATACAGATTATTTCAGTTCATCGAAATGCTGCACCTTAATGTTTATTTTATTATATTTTGCATTTATTTGAGTGAATACATTATTCACAGTTTAATAATAATTAAAAAAAAATATGTTATGTTTTGTGATAATTTTTTCTGCTGTACCGAAAACGTACCGAACCGAACCGTGACCTAAAAACCGAGGTACGTACCGAACCGAAATGTTTGTGAACCGTTACACCCCTAGTTTGAATGTCCTTAAATGACAGTATTCCAAACAGCAGAACTTCTGTGTATGTGATGTGACCAGGGGCGGACTGGGGGGAAAAAGTGGCCCGGGGATTAAGTGACAGACAGGCCCACTTAAAGAGCCTGTGACACCATCCCAACAACTGTTGTGCAATGAAATATTGGGCTACTAGTAATCTCGAACCGTCAGTTTAAAAAAGAAAAAGCGATACCGTTCCGTTAAATATCAATAATTTCGAACATCGCGGGGAAATTCCTTCGACTCATTTTGAAGTTTTGGGGGAAGCCGGAAGTGACGTCAATGCGGGAACGCTTCGAGAGCCAAACACGGCAAAGTGTGTTGTCATGCGTAGAAATGGTGAATTACTGAGTTCAGGCACGTTAATAACGTTTTAATGAAGTTGACTACAGTATATTCATATTTGTCAGTGCTTTCATGTCAATCCGGCGACATAAACATAGATGATTGTGGTGAAGATGATGATTACATTAGGATTAAAAATCGGGAGTGAGAGCTGCTGAATTTCCTCCCGTCAGATGTGATATAAAAACATATCGATTATTTTTGTGGTTGTAAACTCAAGTGGATGAAACTACATTTATTAGTGCTTTCATGTCAATTCGGCGAACATATGATACATTAAATGATGAGTGAGGATGATGATTAAAAATCGTTTGTTTGAGCCGGTCTGCATTTCCTGATGAGAAAACAAACCGATGCTTTTTGTAGTTGTAGTACACCAACATGGATTAAACGTGTGTTTTTTTTTTACCACAATGTTGGGGAAATTAATGGATAAAATGCACGGATTATTATTATTATTCCCACTCCGATCGGGACACTAGGTCCACCGTTTCCCCACAGCGAGGCTCCCCCCGTTGACAGTTTACGTGGGCTGGGTGCAGTGGTGGACTGGCCATCGGCGGGACGAATCCCGATGGGCCGGTACCGAAGTGGGCCGGTCGGATAAGTCACCAGCACATCCCCCATAGGCGGCGCGTGAGGCTCAGGTTTGAGAAGGCTAAATAACTTATTTTACCTGACACTGCCCGCCTCCGGTGTCTGTAGAAAAGAGATTAACTCAGTGTGCGGAGTTTAAATCTCTCAAGTCATATTACAGGATAAAGAAAATACAGTTTAAACTGCCGTATGCAGAGAAGACACCGACGTGTCGCACTTATCATTCATATTACATCATCAATCAGATCATCGATCATATAATATCACAATATATCATATTTCCTTATCTGAGTCAGCTTCTCCAGCCTCATCTGGCCGTGCAACACTCACAGTGTCACAGACTGGATGCAGAAGTATTATTTAACACATTATGTTGACGAAACACTTGAGACAAATGTAATTAAAGTCAGATCCACGCGTGTCTTAGACGTGAACGCGCTCTCAGCTGGAGAGAGAAACCCTGGCTTGATTTACCGAGTTGATAACCAGCGTCGTCGGACCGCTTAGCGAGATCTCGTTTGTTAGTTTGTTGTTGTTAGTTTGTTTGTTACTCAAACATATCCAGGGTCTGTTGAACTGGCTTCGTAGTACAGGGCACAGGTGGCTAGCAGCGCTAATGTCAAAGACACAGACATTATACATTATATTTGTATTTTACCAGGATGCAGTGACACAAATATTTACATATTTACATTTACTATATACAGAACCTGCCGCCCCTGACATCCCCACTCCCCCCGTTGACAATTTACTAGCGGTACCGAAGTGGGCCGGTCGAGAGTCCCGGGATGATTTTTAGTCCCATTCCACCACTGGCTACATGACCATATGATCGCCCATATTGACGCACCTCATTCCTAAACTTCTAACAGATACAACATAAACCGATCCTTCAGCCTCATATGAGCTCTCAGACACGTTCAACATTAACCTGTCATCGCTGTCTGAGCTTGCTGCTGTGTGCGCCGTCGTGCGTTTACATCTGACTGTATATATATAAAGGTTTACATGCAGATGCTGGGATCCTGGACGGTGCAGCAGGAGCGCTGTGCCCGCAATGACGTCACCCATCATTTGGCGGGACTTGAAGAATCCGCGAGAAGATCCAGAAAATTGTCAACATTGAAGGCAGATTAATGGTTATCAAAGTACAAATATCCAAAATCAGTTCAGTAACAGTTTTCAAGGGGACAATATGTACTCAAATTGATGGGTTGGGATGATGGGGGAAAACCGTGTCACAGGCTCTTTAATGCGCTGCTATCGGCCGGCCGGCGACGAAAGTATGTTACTTAACAAAAAACCCTATGCATTTAATGTTATTTTGGACCATTATTCATATAGTAATCACATTACCTGAGCAGCCCTTGAGTTGCCTAGAGCAAAAATAGTTACGGCATATATTTAGTGATATGAATGTTAACAGATCATTGATGCAATAACATTTTGACCCAATTTGCCTGACTTGACACATGGAATAAAACATGGACGTAGGAAGCATCCTCAATGTGGATGAGACAATTTAACAGGTGGTGTGGGCATCTGGTGGACCTCACCTCCTCTAGGGGCGGTCCGGGGGCACGTTCCCCCGGGAAGATTTTTTTTTAAATGTTTAAGTTAAATGTATCAATCTGGTGCACTTAAAGAGAAACATTAGGGACAAAATCTATGGCAGTCAGTAGGGGCTTGGACTGTGAGCCGTAGGGTCGCCGGTTCAAGTCCCCGACCAGACCTATTTGGCGTGTGGACTTCTACTTGGAGAGGTCCCAGTTTACCTCCTGCCCTGCCGTGGTGCCCTTGAGCAAGGCACCAGACATGCAGCTTGGGATGTGAGGACATGGCATAGAAAGGGCGTGTCGCCTTCTGTCCTGCCAGTGTTGGCAGGACATGAATTAAAATGTCGAACTCGGACTTCATTTTAAGGACATTTCGGCCAGGGGTGTAGAGCTATATTTGTTTAAGCATCGGGTTGGCAAAACAGGAGAGTGTGCACCAGTCTGACTTGATCTATGAATTCATGTCTGTGACACTCACAGTATCTGCTGCCCACAGCTGTTTTATAGAAGGAACACCTCCTTCACTTCATGACCTCTCTGCAGCGCCAGGAGGCAGCGGGAGGGTTAACTCAGCCTCTGAGAAGACGAGCGCGCAGTGCCTTTCACGCACCGCCTTCCACGCACCGCCTTCCACTCACCGCCTTTCACTGTGTTTACCTTCAGAATCATTAGAAAGGCTAAAGAGCGGTGTGGCTGATGTGTTTTAACCACACACACCTCTACACACACACACACACACGATTTAAACGCAGACTTTGGTTCCTCCATGTTACGTTGTTATTGTTTCACTGAGCTGACCCGCACATTTTTTTTAAACGCTCCCCTTTTTGGTCCATCTGCGCGGTTTTGTGCGCTGTGATGATTCGGCTGTACCTTTAGTAATGAATATTAAATGTTGTGAGGAAATCTTTCCACCAATAATTCCAATAAGTAATCCAAAATGTATTCACTTCAGGTTTACGAAAGTAACTGTAATCAGATTACTAGTTTTTCAAATGTAACGCGAGCTGAATACAGTTACTTGATTTTTGTATTCTGATTACGTAACGCCGTTACATGTATTCCGTTACAACCCAACCCTGGCCACACCCCACTGGGCTGGGCCGGAACACTTACAAATGTGGGCCGGTAGGATTTAGGTAAGCAAAAAAAAAGAAAAGGGAGTGGCCGGAACACTTACAAATGTGGGCCGGTAGGATTCAGGCAAAGAAAATATATAATATAAACTTTTTTTTTTGGGTCCTCCGGCCCACACACCAACACACTCTCACTCCCTAAGCGTCCAATAGCGACGTTTGGTCAGTGTCCGTGGCGTCCAATTGTGACGCTCCTAGGCTCCTTCAGCGTCATAAAGGGACGCAAATAGCTTTCAACTGATTGCAATGTATTCCCATCTGCGTCGGGATTTGACGCTCATGGAAGCACAGCATTCGTTTATGCCGGCTGCCCTTAAAGGCAATGTGAGCGTCCATTCCCATTGGATAACGGAGAATTGTACACCCGGAAGTAAGTATTCCTCTTACTGTCGATTGATTTTACAGTGATATCTGCACTACTCATCGACTAAAAAACACCAGATTATCCTTGTTAATTACACAACATTGATTGGTTTTGTATTTTTCCCCTTCGATTCGGAGAAAACAAATATGTTTTCTGAGTAAAGGATGGCAGAAGACACTACACTACCCAGAATCCCCAGCTATCGTTTGGCCTACACCATGTGCTCTGTTTGACAAACCCCGTTTTTTTCACCATTCATTCCGATGGCTGGCGTCTATGTCACGTGATCTTCAAATTTCTCCCTGCAGAAAAAGAAAACATGGCCGAAATTCGTTTTATTCTGGGTGTAAAATGCCTATTTTAAAGTTAGTTTGGCCATTAAAATGCGTTTTGATGTCATTTGATGCGAGAAATATGAGTTGTTATTTCAGATTATGTGTGCAGTGGATGTACATGATCTTTAGTTTGCTAGTTATTACGAAGATTACTTCAGGAAATCGCGACGTTTTCATTGTTACCAAGGTGGTTGCTAGGGACGCTGCTATCGATATTATTTCTGTTATGTTGTGTAACTGTTTAATGGTGTTATCTTTATTGCTACCCCCTTCCCCGTCAATGTATAGTGTTGGTCCACAGCGCAAACATATTAGTTTAACAAAATCCGCATCTAAAGATAGCCTACGTTATTTCCCCCCTGTGCAATTCCAGTCTCAAATCTCAGAGCACATCGTCATTAACAAATACCGGAAACAGACCAAAATAATAATAATACTTTATTCCGAGTGTGCTTGCTTTTCTCTTTGAAAGTCATCACATAACGGCATTGTAATACACGGTTCGGCTGCATTACATATTACATATCTGCCGTAGTTCTGTATTTATAGAGCCCTGATGAGAAGACAAACATGAGGAACTGAAAACGTGACGTGGATCATAAATATATCAGCCATTAAACAACATCTTACATTTCTTTTCACACAATACGTCTCCTTGCAGTATCAACACTAATTCGGCTCACTTTTATATTTGATCCAATTGGTAGATAGGCTGTATTTACACCATAAAGGTGCACAGCTGATATAAAGGGACACCTGGTGGTTAAAGCATGTTATTGAATTTCAATATTTTTATTATTAGATATTAATACGATCCCTATAAAGTATATTCATTACTCGTTATTCTCTACTAATAGTTAATTAAAGACTGTATGTAATGACTATTTTGCACATCCCTTTCAAGATTTCAAGATTTTCTAAGGTTTATTGACATATCATATAGGCCTACACAACTGTGGTGTAGTTCTGCACTGAATGAAAAACTTGGGTTGCAGGTTCCTCAATAGTGCATTACAAGACATCTATCAATATGTGTGCATACCTCCAGCAATGTTAACTATGTTGAAGCACTTATTTTAACTGATATTATACATAATTTATTATACTCTTATAAGATGTATGTAGATATTTAATATCTGGCCTTGTCAGGTATTGAACAATCAATAAATAAAGAACACATAATTGTTGAATATAAAACACAGAATTTATGTGATTATACTAAATGATTTTCAAATAAACACAACTGCATATTTAACTGTTACACATGCTGATGTAACGCAAATGTTCCAACTTGGGATCAATAAAGTATATCTTATCTTAAGCTGATCGATGGCTACTGCCATATTTGCAAAATGTGCCTCTGAACCTTGACAAGTGCATGTTTCAGGCTTATCAATTAATGTAATGTAATGTTATCACAGGGGTCACACACATAAGACCAGCTGTTAAATAAAGCTCTTCTGACCTTAGCTGGCATGTGGGTATATATATTAATACTGCCCATAATGGGCACCAGCAATTTTCACCCATTTATTAATGATATGTTTTAAATGTGAGTGTTTCCTGTCCCCTAAACCTCCAGGGATGTACACAGTTTAATACTGGCAACTTCTTATTATGGGAAATACGAAAACGTCTTTTAAAACTACAACTCCCAGTAGAGACGTGCCATAGAGAACATGTTGCGAAACAGAATAGCCAGCATGTGTAGTTCTGGGGACGGGGTGGGGGAGGGGGGACGCGGTGGACCCGTTCAAATCCAGTTTTGGACAGTCTGCCGTGGTTCCATCCCATTTCAAGTGCTGTTCGAGAATCGGCTTAACCCTCGGAGCACACTCTCCAATCACAGAGCTTGAGGACTATCACGGGGTTTGTCAAGAGCACATGGTGTAGTCCAAACGATAGCTGGGGATTCTGGGTAGTGTAGTGTCTTCTGCCATCCTTTACTCCTGGGAATGGACGCTCACATTACCTTTAAGGGCAGCCGACATAAACGAATGCCGTGCTTCCATGAGCGTCAAATCCCGACGCAGATGGGAATACATTGCAATCAGTTGAAAGCTATTTGCGTCCCTTTATGACGCTGAAGGAGCCTAGGAGCGTCACAATTGGACGCCACGGACACTGACCAAACGTCGCTATTGGACGCTTAGGGAGTGAGAGTGTGTTGCACACACAGCACCGGCCCACCGGGGAAACTCCCGGTATTCCCAATGGCCAGTCCGCCCCTGGATGTGACTGACAACCTGACATGGTTTAGCCTTTTCCCACACCTACTACTTGCCTGATCAGCTTGCTCGCAGCTTTCTCTTTTGTCTGTGTTGTATTGAAGCAGTGTCCTAAATGTAAAATGACTGACATTTTGTTTTAAGAACTGTTCACCTGTGGAGATTGCAGTGGCAAAGTGTTCCTGTGTAGCTGGAACAGCACTCTGCAACCACAATGTTGCACTGCTGTTCCAGACCGCACACTACTCCAAACCTGGCTGCTGTACCCCCTGTCCTCAGCTGCTGTCCCCCTGTCCTCAGCTGCTGTCCCCCCTGTCCTCAGCTATACTGAAACAGAGCAGCCATGGCACAAGCCAATAACCATGGTAAGAACAGTATGTGTTCACAACCAATCCACGGTTTAATGAGTATTTCCTTTGTGCCAAGAGCTGATTTAGTATGTTGCATCAACGACCTTTTCAAGTCATTTGACAATTCTTTTGTGTAATTAATAGGGAGCTGCCAGACCCAGATGTCCTCAAAGTCAGCGAGGCATACAAGGACTTCTCAGCAGACATCACACCACGAAAAAAAAAAACGAATGGCTCACTACTCAACTCAACGACTAACACTCTTTCAGAGGATATGTTGGAAACACATTATATATATTATCTACTTTCTGGATATTGCAAATCTGTTCATCTGTTATATAAACTAGCATTACTTAAATATGCAGAGACTAATTGAAATGTTTAAATATGTATTTGTCCCCCCGATATAACATCAACCTATGTTTTGTAAAAGTTTATTAAATTAATCTGTAAAATGTTATCATATTGTGGATTTATTAAATTATGTATTTTCCTGTTATTTATCTGTGCGTTTGTTTTGAGGATATAATTCATTAGTACCTAAACATAGTATGGTATAACTGCTTTTTGTAATGAAATACACAATTGGTTTGGGAGCAAGACATCTTTTAATCGTTGTTGCCCAGGCTTGCCAAAATGAATGGAAACTTATCTCCCGATTATAACATTGTGTAACTTGCTGCTGTTAAATACCGTCAAACTATGTGCAATATGTGCTTTATGTGCAATATATACTTTATATACATATGACATCTTTAATAACTAATATATTTACCGGGCTGCTAAATCCTAAGAACTGCTACAGGATTTGATTTGTAGATTTGATTTTTATCTTTTTTTTTAGCATATTGTTTATTATATTATAACTTAGTACTTTTTAACGCATGTAAGATATTCAACACTAAGCTGTCCGTGGCTCTTTCCTGCTGTAACGCTGCAAATGTCCCCTCTGTGGGACTAAAGGTATTCTGATTCTGATAACAGGACACATTTGTACAAAGGGGCCCACAGCAATGTAGTGCCGACTTTCTTACACGCTGGAAGGCCAATCGTTTTTCTTTACCCCGAAATCCGCTCATTCTTGCTCTCGGTGTGACATAACAAACAGTCAAGCTGTCAAACAGTCAAACTGTCAAAAAAAACTGTACTCAAACCGGAAGTACTCAGCCGCACACCCAGCCGCCGGAAGTTGGTAGACGCCATCTTGTGCACAGAGCCTATTGAGTGCCTGTTAAATGGCGGCGGCTGATTCTGTTTTCTTGGACATGGTGGGTTTATTTGAACATTAGTTGAATCCTTTTGGATTCGACCCGGCTAATGGAATTTCAGTTGCTGAGAGCTGAATATGGTGGGGGTGCTGGTGTCCTGGGGGGTGGTCTCCCCCTTTTAGTGTACTGTGCTCCCCCAGGTCTTGGTTTTCTTCTTAAGTGTGTCTGTGTGCATGTTGCTCAAGTGTGACTGCGTCTTATTTTTGATTTGGAATCCCTCTCTCCATCGACCCATTCCACAGTGCTAAGCCTCAGCTCCTGATTAGGCCCCCCTTTTGTTATCACTGCCCTGTGTGAAAGTGTTGTTGTTGACATTTTGTAATTAAATGTAATACTTGTATGAATTGGAACCACGTCTCCTGCCTCTCAGTATGATCACAGTGTCTGGCTAGTGGATTATTTGATGAGGAAATATTCTCACCTGAAATGTACTTAAAATACATCATCAACCCTTTTATTGCGTCCGCTGCCAAATATATACTTCAACATTTCTGTTATGTTTTAAATCCCTGTGGACTTCTTTGTGTAACTGTAGTTTTGTGATTTTGTTTTACACTTGAAGTAAACAGTCAGCAGCTTGCAGTTTTACCCTCTGTCATTTTGGCTTAATGTTTCTTGTTAAGTTTCCATTTTGGAAAAGTATAGAACCTAATCCTTCAAAAAGAGCTGTTGATGTCCTCACAATACTAATGATGAAATAACAGTAATAACGTTTGTGTCCTGCTGATATTTGCTAAATAGCTTAGTATTGCACAGTATCCCGATTATTAAAGGAAAACTGGAAATCAGCTTTCCAATTGTGTTATCATTATTGACCTCAATGTGGCCTAAACTAACACTCTGACAACTTCACAGTCTGAATATTTATTGGGTGTCCGAATGTAAGGTATATATGTACATTTACATTAATCTTAATCTGTGCGTGATACACCCAACTGCACAGTCTTTGTACTTCTGTAAGAAGACTCACAGGCTTTCACTTTGAAAGAAGAAAGGTTTAACATTTTAAAACACGTCTGCTTTTCATTTATCTCAATTCAACAGTAAACGTCCTAAATGTTAAAATTAGGTTAAACACATTTCATTGTACAATATGTTTACGTACACACTAAACATTCAGTCAAAAGACAAGTCTTTTTCAAACATATAAGTTCAAAGTTAAGATTTCTGAAACGGATCATGAGTTTTCTGTACTCATGTCACTATAATGAGATCATTTGTTTGTTTGTCAGTTTACAGTTCACAGATATTAAGTGTGGTCCAGAAAACTCAAGGTTCCTCCACATTCATTCACCAAATCTTTCAGTGAAAGAGGAAATATTTTAGGTAAACGTTGTACATTTAAATACCATACAAAATGCACATTTAATAATAATAATAATAATGACCTGATAAAAAAAATCTAATGCTAAATGGGGCGAAGCCGGCGAGCTAGTTCAGGCAGTCAACTGGAGCACCAATCATACACCAACACGTGACGCACCTCGTCCCTCTGACAACCAACCAAACACATTCTCCTAAACATGCCGTGCTATTTAAGCTGCCAGGTCTTCCTGCCTCTGCCTCTGCCTCGCTATGCTGCCGCCGTGTTCACTTGCTAATGCTGCGTTCATGTTCCTGCTGCTGTGTTTCAAGTTGCTGCTGCTCGCCTGCCCCACCACCACCCCAGCTTCCACCCAGCTTCCACCCAGCTTCCACCCCAGCTCCACCCAGCTTCCACCTGTAGGCTCGGGGGATAGTTATCTAATCATCACTCAATGTTCTTTGTAAATCTGAGGAGTGATGATGCCCGAGCCTAGACGCCAAACTCAAACTATATGCTGCTTCTAATAAACATATCAAGAAACAAGTGAGTTGTCTGACTGAACTGAGTTTTTGTTTATCACACCAATACATTTTCTCGCTGTACTATAAAAGGGATTGTAGCGCAATTTTGCAGTTTTGTAATTGACTGCAGGCCCCGGAGAGCAAGATCGGTCGAAATAAACGTTTGTTCACATTTCTTTGCAACTCTCAATGTTCTGTCATTAGGGCTGCATGATACACCTAACAGTCTACACATATTCTACATCAATGCTAACGTTATTCTGCGCTTTATGTTGTCTTGTTTTAACTGAATAAACTTAAGAGGAGGAGAATAACACAAATACTTTGGGTGAGTAATTTAAATCAATCAAAGTTTCTGAGTAGCTTTCTTAGTTGTTCTGGCATTGTGGTGGATGGTTGGGTCTCAGGGTATGTAGCAACAGCATAGTTAGTGAGGCGAGCATGGTTAGCATGCTAAAGATAGCTTCCCTTCACCGGACGACCTGTCAGGTAGATGAGAAGATCTAATGAGGTGTGTGTGTGTGTGTGTGTGTGTGTGTGTGTGTGTGTGTGTGTGTGTGTGTGTGTGTGTGTGTGTGTGTGTGTGTGTGTGTGTGTGTGTGTGTGTGTGTGTGTGTGTGTGTGTGTGTGTGTGTGTGTGTGTGTGTGTGTGTGTGTGTGTGTGTGTGTGTGTGTGTGTGTGTGTGTGTGTGTGTGTGTGTGTGTGTACCTTTTATCAAAGGCGTAATGTTAAAATAAAAATGTGCAAGAGTTTGTCTCTTTGAATTTATTTTGCTGATCACTGAAATTATAATTTTAACCCAATGTGTTTGTGTGTATTTTAATTCAAAAAATGTTCTTCTTATAGTTTAAAATTAAATATTTACAATTTCGAATGCTAGCATATTAAATGAAACCAACACAAATGTTATCATGTTTGCCTTTGTGTGTTAACATTATTGCAATCAGTTGGTATAACTTTCCTAAAAACAAAAACTCAATCATATTTTTAACACTTTAAAATTCCATTATGATATTACTACCCTTATTAGCTCTCCTCGGAGTGGAGTAGATCCTGAGATTAGCGGCAATTTTGACTTAATCTGGAGTCTAATCCTGAATCAAATTGAAGTGAGTGATACCAATTGGTTGACACACTTAGTTATCATACTTTAATATTTGTTGCTCTCTTCCAAATATTCCTCAATGTTTTTTGTGCACATGATGTAGCACTGCCGCTAACATGGGTAGCGTTATTTCTCGAGATGAGCGGTGACATTTGTAGGTGTGTAACAGTTTGTAAAACACTGGGTCTGTCCTCAGTCTCTCACTGAAATAATCACATCATCGTCCTGTCCTTTCCACAGCATCTCCCCCTCAAAGTCCAGCATCTTGTGTTTGCGGCAGCGCAGAGCGATGCCCACCACCTTATCTGAGATCTTCACGTAGCGGTCGAAGAGGCGGCCGAAGGTTATCATGGTTCTCCCCTCCTTGTCTTTAATGCCCATGTCTTTGATAATCCACACCATCTCCTCCATCTCCCTGTGGACATGTTTCTGGGCCCGGTCGCCCCTCTCCGCCGTCTTCGATCCGTCTTTGGGTCGCCCGTATCCGTCCTCGCCCTTGCGGACCCGCTGAGCCATGGCGTACTCGGGGTCGAACTCCTCACTGAAGGGGTTGAGCTTCTGGCCCACCATGTGCTGTTGAGACCACTGCTGCCAGCGGTTCTTGATATCACCTGTAGTTGTGATTTTAATCTGGAGATCAAAGAGGGCAGGCAAGTTAACTTCGGACTCCAACAAAGGGAAACGTATGTATAAATAATGTTGTCCATTAAAAAGGCACCTACATTTGAAAGATTCCTCATCGAAGTTAGTCCTACTGAATAACAATAAAAACACATGTGCTACAGCTGATGTACAACAACGGATGGATCAGGCTCAACATCTCAATAAAGCAATTCATAAGAATACCAGTTATAAAACACCTGAATCGATCCTGATACAAAATATTGGATGGAGATGTGTCTAAACGTCACCTCCCCAGCTCTCTATGGTCCAAGAAAAATTGTTTTATTTCCAAATGTTATTCAGGGGAGTGGAGCATGTGTGTTTATTAACAACATTTGTAGTAATAGTTGTGTTTGTCTGCCAAAAGACCATGATTTAAGAGAAACACTTGGCTAATGCTGCTGGAATTTTAAGTTTTATGGACATTTTACAACATTTTCTGCTGACTTTCATTCGAACAAAGTCTAATTTGGTGTGGACTTATCCCCTGGACTTGCATATTTACAAGTCAAGACCAGGTCTAAGACCAAGCAATGTTCAGTGAAGTCGGTTAGCACTGATATTAGCACTAGATTACATTTTTCAATTGTGTCTGTTCGGCAAATGTAACATTCTATGGAAAATATTTTTCTAGGACCATTGAAATTCCAGGAAGAAGAGTACTACACATGATTTATATTCTTTTTAGGTAAACTCTTCTTTTGGAAGGAAAATAACCCTGATGAATTAAAAATGTAATCGCCTTGATACCCCAACACTTAAATATACAAAATCTGCATTTCTGAGAATGTGGAGTTTGACAAAAAGGCTTTTACAAGGCAGCAGGTCTAATGCAAGATTCTAATGAGTTTCACTTTGGGAAATATAGGATCCAGCGTTGACCCATACTGGAACCTTCCAGTCAGGACATCTCAGCCTCCCGTGCATGCTATTCCCATATGTTTGGCTATTTTGCTAGTGTTTAAGCTTTTGTTAACATTTGGTCAACTTTTCCTTTTTTCGCTTCCTGTCCTTTAGACCTGCTTAACATTTTTGCATCAGACCCCATCTGTGTCTATATGTAAATGTTAACGATGCCTTCAAATAACCTCTTCTCCAGAAGGTGTAATTGATCCGCTGCTTGGCCTTTGCTAGCTGTGTGTATGCTCATATAAACCGCGAGGATCAAGTGAAGGTTCTCAAACCTATTCTCTTGGAGATTGAAAGGCTTATAAGCTGATTTATAATACTTTTGTGGTTCATATCCTGGTTTATCATGGTATACTATCTGCAACATTTTGGTTATAGAGATTTGTAAAACAAAATAGATGTTATTAACACATATAAACTTTAAACTCTTCATCTCTTCTTTTTCCTCCGTTCCTTCTTTTTTAGTTGTTGTTGTTGTCATACTTGCTTTCGCTATACTTTCTTCATCACAATTTTTTCCCTTTCATCTGTTGTCCTACCCTGACTTCCCCCCCCCCCACCTCCCTGGGTGTGTTCCTCAGATTGCCAGGCCTTCAGATCAGTGTCACCATATCTCTTTGGTATTTGCGCTATGAAAAGTAAAGATGTGTCACAGAGGGATCTTTTACAACACCATGTGAACCCTTAGAGTCATAATAATTATTTTTTAAAAGCAATAATATTAACTAAAATAAAAATATTAGGTTCAACTTAATATTATTGCTTTCAACTAACCTAATGCAGTAATGTAAAATGTGTTGACATAATACATTTCATTAAAGTTAACGTTTCAGTTTTTCAGTGCAAATCTGTATTCAACCAACATATCAGTTTTCCTGTAACAAAAAAAGAAATACAATCAAACTAGTTTAATTCAGTTGGAATTGACATTACATGACCATTGCCAATTAATCCAAATAAAGATCAATACAGTTATATAATATTTTCTCTCTGTCTCATTTATAATTGTTCTCTTAATGTTTGTGTAACAGTGTGTGCCTCTCATTTCTCTCCGTGTCCCTTCACCTAATTTCCCCCTCCCCGGCTCTTCAGACCCGAAGGTCAGGTAGCACGTTGCAGAGCATGACTGTAATTATTTTCATATATTCCATTGCGCAGTGTTCCAGCTTGTGTTTTTATGGGTTGGCTCTCTGGCGGCCCCCTCAACAAGTCAAGGGGGCCTCGGGCCGCCTCCTTTGCCCTTTTATAGGAAAGATGTTTAGCATCAGAGTTATGCAACTGTTTTTCAGTTTGGTGTCCATGAGGGAGTCGGATGTCTTAACATCAATGCGATCTCTGCTTAAACTTGTTTATTCACGCTGTGGGACTTGTGTGGGAACATGTACGCTCTAATTTTAGGGTATTGGTCCTCCACTTCGTATTTTATTCAGGGACAGGAACATTGTGGTTGTATGAAATGCAGGCAGGAGAAACTCGTAAGGGTTTAATTAAAGGGCAGTACAGCTGTAATCTGCTCTTATAAGGTTGTATACAAGCCTGTCACCAACAACAATAACATGTGCAAATGACCAATTCTCTCACGACCTCTATCACAAAATAATAGGTTTATGTGTGTTGGTCTTTTCCACAATCTGCCTGTATACATGTTCTTTTCTGCACAAACCTGGAGAAGGGACCTCTAGCAGCTTCGACCCAGCCATATTTATATTTTTGATATTCATCACTTTTAAAAGTTGTTAATGTTTAAGCAAACAACTGCCAATCTTGCTAAGGGAATACCATACATTTATATTTATTTGGAGTTGGGTTTTTGTTACCTGACACATTGTATTCCAACATTCGTTGTATGTTTTCAATTCACTGATGTTTGGGTTTAAGTGGCTAATTTCTCCATTATGTTCGGCTAACTATACTGGGCAGGAACATTTGTATACAACTTGCTGAAGACTTGGTTTAAATTGTAGAGACTGTTTACCTAAAACAATAGGATAAAAGGGGCTAAAAGATGGGTTTATATGATCTGTTCATTACTGTGAGGGACCCCTTCTCCTTCGACGATCCATGGTTAATATAAAAAACAATGCTTGGTGTAGTTTTACATTTCAATGTTGAATTATTTTGGTAGCTTGATATTTGGTAACTTTTTTAATGTGTTTGCATCCACTTTCCAATCTTTGTGATTAAGCACTCTACCTTGGGCCTGTTGGTCTGTTTCTTGCTCAGGATGTCGCCCAGCTCAGTTTTTGATTCGTTGTTGTCGCTGAGCCCCGCCTCCTCTCCCAGCCCGCTGTCCTCCGTGTCCAAACTGCTGCTCCTCGACCCCAGCTTCTTGTCCTGCAGCAGACGCGTCTTGTCTCGGATGCTTCCGTCAGCAGCGGTCTGCAGCGCCCTCATCTGGCGCCTCCTTGTCGGCGACTCATTACCCAGGAAAGGCTTGCTTTCTTCAGGCCCTGCTTCCATCTTCCCTCGGATGGCGTTTACCACGGAGCTGCTGCTGCACTCGCTGCGTTTCGGCTGCACGGACTTGGCCACAGAACCGGTCCGGATACCGCTGCTGTCGCTAGCATCGGCTGTGAACACTCGAGGAGGGTTGGTGAGCTTGACCTCCCGGCTGCGCGCTTTTTCGTCCACCCCTTCGACAGAGTCCGGCATCCAGCCGCTGGGGATGGCGTCCTGTATGTCGGAGTGTTCGGTGGCCCAGCCCTGCCAACTCTTAGCCAAGTTGGCCACCATAGCGGCACATTTTATTTTCCGTACGGCCCGTTTGAAAGCCTGGGGCTCCTGTGGGGAAACTGTGCTGGTCCCACCGCTGCTCATTGTGACAGGATACCAGAAGAGCTTCCAGAAATTGGTATTTCTCTTGTCTTGTGTTTTCCGATTGGTAAAGTCTTGCAGGGTGTATTGTGGCAATTCCTGGAGTTGTCTTCAAAGTTTTTGAATCTCTTTTGGGTGAAAATAGTTGACGTAAATCTTGCTTTTCTCTGAGCAAATACTCAGTTATTGGTTCCAAATGAAGACTTCAATATTGGAAACTCATCGCTTGAAACTTCCAGGTGATCACAGACAAAAACGTAGCCTTTAAAACCGTTGTGGACGTCCACAGAAGCTCCAGGACCCTTTCCAGATTGTCAGTCGGTCAGTGGGTGAGCTGCTGGTGTGAAGAGTGCAAAGACTTTGACTTTAATCCCCGCTGAAGCCCAACACCGGCCTTTAAATAGGGTGAGGGTCGTAAAGGAAGTGATGCTGCACCGTGGCCACGTGAGACAGGAAAGTCCAGTGTCAACATTCTCACAAGTTCCCACACACACACACACACGCACGCACACACGCACGCACGCACACACACACACACACTGAGGAGTGGAATTTCTCCCAGGGAACAGGTGCCAGTGTTTTTAGCGACTGGGGTTTCTGTCAAACAGGCTTTTGCTCTGAGTCAGAGTGTGAGTGTGTGTGTGTTCATTGTGTATATATAGCAATGTTTTCATTCAAATATGCAATTTTCCTTTATGGAACGAAAACATACTTTAATCACTTTGATGGCAGTGTCAGTGTGAATTTCTAGATTGCGGGTCACATGAAAAGCATCTGAGTGTGTGTGTGTGTGTGTGTGTGTGTGTGTGTGTGTGTGTGTGTGTGTGTGTGTGTGTGTGTGTGTGTGTGTGTGTGTGTGTGTGTGTGTGTGTGTGTGTGTGTGTGTGTGTGTGTGTGTGTGTGTGTGTGTGTGTGTGTGTCCATGCATGTGAAGCGTCCAGTCTGTGTTTATCTGTGAGTATGTGAGTGAGACATTCTGGCTCATGGCTCTCGGTGATGGATGCAATTAAAGTGACTCAATATTGGCTTCAAAAGCAAAATTACTTATTTGCTCTCAGCCCTTATCTGATATATGACGTAGTTCCTTTTTTTCATTAATTATATTTGTGTTGCTTGTTGGCTGGTTTCACTGAATATTGTTTTGCTGGGGTCTTGGTATGTTATTTGCCATGTCATCAATCAGTTATTATGTTTTACTTATGTGTCATGCTGAGCATTTGGCCCATGCCACATTATTATTATTATTTAATATAACGGCAATCATTGCCAATACACATCATTCAAAAATGTTGGGTGTTGAGGGACTGTCATGGTTGACACGTCTCATCAACGTTGCATGGAAGTCGGAAACAGTACCGAAGGAGTGGCAGACCGGGGTGGTGGTTCCCCTTTTCAAAAAGGGGGATCAGAGGGTGTGTGCCAATTACAGAGGCATCACACTACTCAGCCTCCCTGGGAAAGTTTACTCCAAGGTACTCGAAAGGAGGGTCAGGCCGATTGTCGAACCTCAGATTGAGGAGGAACAATGCGGATTCCGTCCTGGTCTTGGAACGACGGATCAGCTTTTTACTCTCGCAAGGATCCTGGAGGGGGCCTGGGAGTACGCTTATCCGGTCTACATGTGTTTTGTAGACTTGGAGAAGGCGTATGACCGAGTTCCCAGGGAGTTACTGTGGGAGGTGCTGCGGGAGTATGGGGTGAGGGGGTCTCTACTCAGGGCCATCCAATCTCTGTACTCCCAAAGCGAGAGCTGTGTCCGGGTCCTCGGCAGTAAGTCGGACCCATTTCCGGTGAGGGTTGGCCTCCGCCAGGGCTGCGCTTTGTCACCAATCCTGTTTGTAATATACATGGATCGGATTTCGAGGCGTAGTCATGGGGGAGGGGGTCTGCAGTTCGGTGGACTAAGGATTGCACCACTGCTTTTAGCAGATGATGTGGTTCTGATGGCTTCATCGGTCTGCGACCTTCAGCACTCACTGGATCGGTTCGCAACCGAGTGTGAAGCGGCTGGGATGAGGATCAGCACCTCCAAATCTGAGGCCATGGTTCTCAGCAGGAAACCGATGGACTGTCCACTCCAAGTAGGGAATGAGTCCTTACCCCAAGTGAAGGAGTTCAAGTATCTCGGGGTCTTGTTCTCGAGTGAGGAAACAATGGAGCGTGAGATGGGCCGGAGAATCGGAGCAGCGGGAGCGATACTGCAGTCGCTTTACCGCACCGTTGTGACGAAAAGGGAGCTGAGCCAGAAGGCGAAGCTCTCTGTCTACCGGGCCATTTTCGTTCCTACCCTCACCTCTGGTCATGAAGGATGGGTCATGACCGAAAGAACGAGATCGCGGATACAAGCGGCCGAGATGGGTTTCCTCCGCCTGGTGGCTGGCGTCTCCCTTAGGGATAAGGTGAGAAGTTCGGTCATCAGGGAGGGACTCAGAGTTGAACCGCTCTTCCTTCGCGTCGAAAGGAGCCAGTTGAGGTGGTTCGGGCACCTAGTTAGGATGCCACCTGGGCGCCTCCCTAGGGAGGTGTTCCAGGCACGTCCAGCTGGGAAGAGACCAAGGGGTAGACCTAGGACCAGGTGGAGGGATTATATCTCTTCGCTGGCCTGGGAGCGCCTTGGGATCCCCCAGTCGGAGCTGGTTGATGAGGGGAAAAGAAAGTTTGGGGCTCTCTGCTGGAACTGCTACCCCCGCGACCCGACTACGGATAAGCGGGAGAAGATGGATGGATGGATCATTCAAAAATTAATATATTTAACATTTAATTTAGCCTATTATTACATGCTGATGGTAACTTTAAAACTACATTTCAATGGGCTAAAGATCAAATAATGATGGTGGCTATCACGGGCAAACGCGCTACAATGGCCTAAAACACTGACATCGGTACACGCTGCACAACAATCTCTGTCACTGAAAGCGTACTTAAAATGTCTTATCGGCTTATTTAACAATGTGATCACATGATTCCTTATGATATGATTGCAGATCTGCTAGCTAGCTATTGTAGCTAAACTAGTTATTTCAAATAAACTGACAAAATACTTAGTTAGAAAATATGTAACAGACTGACTCTGCCGACAGGGACAGTTGGCCAACTTTAAAGCCCCCGAACGTCAATAAGTGCTCCGGTCCTAGCTTTGTGCGTCACTTTTTAGCAGTGGCGAACCGTGGCTGGAATTTCTGTTGACACACACACCCCGCATTTTTTGTTTGTTTTATCTGAGTGTTCCAGGGTATTCTCTGAATACCTTGAAGGCCCTGACGGTTCGCCACTGCTTTTTAGTGTCCCCTGGTTACCGTTGTGTTTTGAGCTTCTTGCAGCGTTTTTTCTTTTGTAGCGTTTTGTTAATGCAGCGCTTTTGTTCCAGGGGTTATGAAGATGTTTCTTCATTTGCAATTTGTATGGCACATTTGTGTTTTTATATTTGCATCGTTTTTGAAACTGCAGCGCGTTTCTCGTAATGTAAGTGTTTTGGGCCGTTGTGGCGCTTTTGCACGTGTCGGCCCCCGTAGGAGGTTGGACAATAAACAGCAGGGGGACAAAAATAAAAGCTATTGGCCTTAGATTTATCTTTATAAAGTTGTATTATCTCATCTCCCATGGTTTTAAAAGTACTGGCAAAATTCAATGTTTCTTATAATAATACTAAAATAAGTCTTTGAGCATCACCCATATTTACAATACACTTTCTGAGCCACATATTCTAAATCATGAACATGGTAAATACAAAAAATCCTGTTACTATTGATTGTTAAATCATGTTTTCAAAGATTTTGTATTCAAGTTATCTCAAACGGTGCATTTCTCCGAGTAGATAATCAGACGCATCTCTACTGTTATTTTAATAAACTGACTGCATCTCTATGTTAATGTGAAATTAGTTTGTTTGCGTTTGTAATGAACAAAGAAGCTATACTTTTCCATAAATCTAATGAACTAATGATTTATTTTTCAGCACATACCCCAGAGATTTGCTCTCATACGGCTTGTTACATCATTTTTCTCCGTGGAAAAACTCATTAGCGACAGTCATTATAATGAGCACAGGGGAAAGTGTGTTAAAAACAGCAACATTAATATGGATTGAGTGACAGATTGACGGAGAGATTTATGGTGCAATGAATGATTAATAAACCTCATGCAGTTATTAGTGTTCATATTGTATTAGGTTGTGTCTTTAAACTATGGTTCTACTGTAATCTCTTTAATTCTTTGTTATTTCTGCTGTTGTCATTATGCATTTATACACACAATACTAAGTAATGTTAATTAAAAAAAAAAAAAAAAAAAAAGACCACTGCAGCAGTATCAGTTTCTTTGGATCTCCTATTTATCGGTATGTGTTGGTGTAAAATGAATTTTTATTTATTCTACAAACTACTGACAACCTTTCTCTGTGTTGGAATTCAACAGACACTGGAATAGAATCGCTGTCTCACATGTAGAGATCAGAGCTTTAAGATTGAGTGGTATTTCTTCATGATCTGTACATATTGTACATTTTCATTGAACAGCTGTAGTTTATTTAAATATTCACATTCGTTTATGCAAAATATAATCAACAATTGTTTGTTGTTGTATTTCATAGGTAAGATACAACTATTGCCACATTAGTAACATTCAAAAATGACGCTTCACATAAAGAGTAATCAAAGAAATAAAATATTTCCGGAGGAGATGTGATAAACACATTAATTCACCAATAATTATAATACAATCCTGTCATATATATTATTCTCAAATGGGCCATAGTAAGTTTGAATGCAAGTCTTGATATTTTTGAGGTTTGATATTATACTTTGCTATAAGTAAGAGTTCTGAATACTTCCGCATATATTCCTCCTTAAAAATAAATATAGCTGAAACATTTTGATATTCATGTAAAGCCAAAACACATCTGTTTTAATATTCTTTTTATTTTCAACAAACATAAGATTATACATTACAAACACCTACTCTAAAGACAACACAAACCAAAAAAAACAACAACCCAAAAGCCAAAGTATACGCAGTCACTAAATAAGGCTTCACTTTATGCTTTTACTTAATGTGAGAACTTATTGTTATATTTGTTACGCCCATAATAACACTTAATCCTTTCTCTTTCATGTACAGGGCTGGGGAGTTTTTCAAGCCATATTAAAATATAAAAACATAAATGAAATATAATAACGTAAAGCGTTTGGTGTTGTTTATGACATTTCCTTTGACCTTATTGCATCAGCATCAGACACATAATGCATCCTAAAGATGATCCTTTTAGGTGCTATAGATTTATCTGTTAAACCAAAGCATAATTATAGAAAATGTTGAGTATGATGCTGTCCGTGAGAGTGAATTACCAGTCTTGCTTAAACATTTGTATCTGTGTCGCAGATAGATAAAGCCCAATGAGTGTTCTGCATGTCTGAGGACTAAAATAACCGACCAAGCAGGGGCCAAGCGGTCACCAGCTCAGGTTCCTGGTGTGTGTGTGTGTGTGTGTGTGTGTGTGAGTGTGTGTGTGTGTGTGTGTGTGTGTGTGTGCGTGTGTGCGTGCGTGTGTGCGTTTCAGTTTCCCGACCTCATGCCAGCCGCTGCCTCGCGTGCACGCTCCCACAGCTCACTGTGCACAGCAGGCTTGCACAGAAATAGACATGGCGGCACTTGAAAGCTGTGACGAAGGTGTACGCACAGAGAGTAACGATAAGTATTTATACATGACTTCATCAGAGGAAATACTTCTTATACTTTAGGTTTGTGAGCCATGAGCTACTGCCTGGATAATAATGCTGAGTCCTGCTTTTGTAAGCATACTGAAATTAGGACTATCTTAGTTAGTTTTGGAAACAAAGTAAACAAATCTTAAATAAATTGTCCCAGGAGCAATATTATAACATAAATACATGAATATATGTATTTAGAAAATAAAAATAAACGCAATTTCTCCCACTGTGCTCATAAACAAATATATTATCTACCATGACTACATAAAGGGGATAGACAAGTCTCCTATTATACTATTTTTAGGCATATATTATAGGTCTCAGATATATAAATAACATGTCTCTGAAGTCATCACCCATTCTAGACATCCCTCATACCAATCTATTTCAGCCCTGTTAGAGAAGTGCTGATTCTGGGTCCGTAGCTTTAAAAATAGAAGACAGTGCTCATGCAGGAGAATTCTACCCAGATACTCTGCTAAACGCTGCCGTGATTAAACGCCATATCATGTTCCAAACCACATCAAGCATTATTTCTGAAACAGTACGGAGCTCAAATGCTTTTTCTCGTGCGGGTTTACTACAAGATGAGTTACTTTTTATATATTGCTTTTTTACACATACTCTCTCCAGTACAGGTTAGCTCTGAGTGTTAGCGATGCTTGTTAATGTAAACAAAGACCATATTACTTCCAAAACACGTAGCGCATTGTTTCTTAGACCCTCCAGAAAAACGCGATTCTGCGATCGCAGAATTTACCGCATAATCAGCAAAATGACGCAGATTTTTAAAAGGCCGCTTATTTATCAAAAGGCCGCATAATCCCCGCATTTTTCCACACAAAGTTGAGAAAAAAAAAAGTTAACTCGTCTTGACGTGAAGTGATGATGTTGCCGCGACGTCATCAACCCGCGCATCACAGAAGGTAAACAACACCGTAGAGTGAACGTGTGGAGCTCACACGAGAGAGAAAACACCAAGATGAAAAAATCTAATCCATCTCATTTACCGACGAACGTTTCTGCTAAAGACCGGGCAAAGCAGTACCCCGATGTCTTGCACGAAAGTGGGGGGAAACTGTTCTGCACCCCGTGCAACTGTGTGTTGGAGCATAAGAGAACATCGACGGTGACGACCCACTTCGATTCATTCAAACATTCGAAAATGCTTTCTGCTGCTGCGGACAAGAAAGCCAAACAACTCACGTTCACCGAGGCATCAACCTCCAAAACCCTTTCGAGGGCTACAAGAAACGAGGTGAGAAGCCTACAAGATTGAAGCTGGTCAGATAACGAACGAGTAAATGAAAACAGAATGAGGGCGGAGAAGTGTGTGTGTGTGTGTGTGTGTGTGTGTGTGTGTGTGTGTGTGTGTGTGTGTGTGTGTGTGTGTGTGTGTGTGTGTGTGTGTGTGTGTGTGTGTGTGTGTGTGTGTGTGTGTGTGTGTGTGTGTGTGTGTGAGTGTGAGAGAGAGAGAGAGAGAGTGTGATTAAAATAGCCCAATTGCTTTTACAATAAATACACATTGAATGTGTTTAATTGAATAGTAAAGAGGTTTAACGTTAGTGGCAGGTTGTGTGTGAGAGAGAATAAATAAATAAGACAGCCCAATATTTATTTTTTCCGCACATTTTTTTTTCCGCACATTTTTTCCGCACACTCCCCGCAATTTCACCGCATAAAATCACATAAAACCCCGCATGTTTGATCGCATAATCAAGGATTTTTGCCCGCATAATCAAGGATTTTTGCCCGCGTTTTTCTGGAGGGTCTAGTTTCTGATAGGTCCGTGGGCGTAAAGCCAGCCCAAATATCCGATACGTCATATTAGCCGCAAATCTGGATCAGCCCTGTTGTACCCCCGTTTTTAGAGATGTTGGTACGGAGGAAAAGAGAGAGGCTTTTCTTTTCTGACAATTTTGTCATGGTTTTGGATTTATGTTTTCCTCTTTGTATAATGTCTGGTCCCTCTCCCTGTGTTTTTCCTCCCTGTCGTTAGTTTCCCTGGTGTGTCTGAGTGTGTTCACCTGTTGCCCTTGTGTTTCTTCCTCCCCTGCCCAGCTGTGTCTTGTCCTGTGATTACCCTTCTGTGTATTTAGTCTTGTCTTCCCCTGTGCTCCATGTCTGTTTGTCATCATTTCATGTCACTGTCACCCATACTTGTCCATGTCTCCTGCCTGTTCCCGTATGTAAGTTTGTTCCCGTCTGTCGTGCTCCCCGGTTTTGTTTCTGTTAGTTTCTTGTTTTTTCATGCCTTCGGCTTTTTATAATAAAGCTCGCTTTTTGTTAACGAACCTTTTTTATGTTGGATTTCTTCCCAGTTTTCCTCAACTTTAACTCCATTGGGTTGGAATGCTGGAACTTCAGGATTGAGAGAAGACACATTAAAACTCAAATCCACTTCCTCACTCTCAGAGAGACATTGGTCTTCCATGTGAAAGTCTCTTCCAGCTGTTCCTTCAGTGTGAGGCTCTCCTCCGAATCCACTATTCTCTTGTGTGATCGGGCTACTTTGTTCCTTGTCCATCAATGTGACTGCTGTCTCTTCCATCAGTGTGTCGTAGTGGGAGTAGTACTCAACTTTATCTTCCATATGAGGTATTTCATATTCAACCTCAGCGAGAGCTTCAGGAACATCAGGAAGTGAAACTGTACTTGGTTCTTGTCTGGTTTTAGATTTTTGAGGGCATACTCATTCAACATCAGACGGTAGAAATCCACAGGGCAAAAGCAAGTCTCTGTGTAACACTTGTTCAGGTCCTCCTGTGTTCTCTGGCACCACGACATAGACAGGTGAGTCTTGGATTTGTTTAACCACAGTGTATATGGGTTTACTCCAGCGATCAGCAATTTTATGTTTTCCCCTGAAACTGACGTTTCTTACGAGGACTCGGTCTCCTGCTGCCAGGGTAGATTCTCTTACTTTGTTGTCATACCTCTGTTTGTTCTGAAAAGCATTTTTCCGACTATGTTCAGTAGCTAAACGGTAGCTTTCAGTTAGACTTTCGGTCAACTTCTTGACATACTCTGAATGAGAGTTTGGATCTCTCTGGACTCAGACCAAAGACAATGTCAATTGGAAGCCTTGGCTGCCGGCCAAACATGAGTTGATAGGGAGAAAAGCCTGTGGTATCATTTTTTGTGCAATTATATGCATGAACGAGGGGTTGCACAAAATCCCTCCATTTGACTTCGTCTCCTTCTTCAAGTGTTCCCAACGTGTTCCCAACAAGAAGGGTTCTGTTGAATCGCTCCACAGGATTTCCACGTGGATGATAAGGTGTAGTCCTTGTCTTTTTGATGCTTAGAAGTGAGCAAAGCTCTTTGATCAGGGTTGACTCAAAATCACGACCCTGGTCGCTATGCAATCGTTCAGGAAATCCATAGTGGCTGAAAAAGTTGTTCCATAGAGCTTTTGCTACCGTCTTTGCTTTTTGATCTGCTGTAGGAACTGCAACAGCATATTTTGTGAAATGATCCGTTATGACCAAGATGTCCTTGGTTCCTCTTCCATCTGGCTCAAGGGAAAGGTAGTCCATGCAGACTAGCTCCAAAGGGCGGCAAGTTCTTATATTCACCAGTGGATCATTCCTTTCAGCTCGTGCCTTTCTCCTGACACACCTCTCACAAGTCCTGATTTTTTCATTGACATCTACGGCCATCTGTGGCCAATAGAATCGGGCATGAACTAAGTCAAGGGTTCTCTCCACACCCATGTGCCCAACAGCATCATGGAGGCTTTCAAGAGATGTTTTTCTCTGACTCTTTGGAAGGACAAGCTGATAGGAAGGTTCTCCTTGGCTGATGCGTTTTCTGTATAAGACTCCATCGATCATGACCAATCAGCTGGACTTCTCTGTCTTCCCGCTGCCTTGTTCTGTATGTCAGACGGTTTCCTGAATTCAAGATGGCAATTACTCTACTGATGATTTGATCTTGTCCCTGTTCACGTACCCAGTCTTCAAGTGACATGTGTGGCAATGTACAGGACACAAGCACATCAGTTTGACGGAAACCTGCTGGTATGGCAGTGCCATCAATTGCCAGGCACTCAATAGGTACAGGCTGGATTGCTCCTGGATCTGCACCTGAAGACAACTGATGCCTCTGACAGCTCAGTCTCTGAGAGTGATGCAGACTCTGATGACAGTCGGACTCCTTTGATACGCAGACACACCAAGCTTACTCAAGGTGCTTCTCCAGAACTTGCCTCCAAAGCTAGAGGTAGGACACAATCATTGCAGCAAGCTCATTCATTCAACAAAGCAGCATCAGACAACAGCATTGTCAATCCCCCTGAGAGTCAAAGGATCATCGTAGAGCATGTTATTAAGAATGATGGCTCCAATGCATCAAATCCAGGATCCAAATGGCTTCGTCCTTTCTTAGGAAGAGATCCTAAGCCCCCAAATGAAGTGGACTTTGAGACATGGTCTCTCCATGTGGAGCTTATGATGCATGATAACCCCACTGTTGATATCCAGCGACGTAAGATTTTGGAGAGCCTGCTTCCACCCGCTTCTAGCTTAGTAAGACAGCTAGGTCCACATGCAACTCCCCTTGATTATGTCAAACTTCTCGACTCAGCATATGGGTTAGTTGAGGATGGGGAAGAGATCTTTGCAAGGTGTCTTGGCACACAACAAAACACAGAAGAGAAAGCCTCTGAGTTTCTGCAGCGACTGCAAACATTGCTGAACACAGCTATACAGAGAGGTGGCATTTCAAATGCAGAAGCAAACAGACACTTGTTGAGACAGTTTCGTCGTGGATGTTGGGATCAGTCACTTCTTCTGGCATTACAGCAAGAAATTAACTCTGCAACACCACCTGACTTTTCAGACTTCTTACTGCAGTTGCGTACAGAAGAAGATAGGAGAGCTTCTAAGCTTGATCGTATGCATCGTCATTTTGGGGGAACAAAAACAAAATCATCTGTAAATATGCAGCTTGTGCCAGAGGTTTTTCCTTATGATGCTAATGTACTCCAGAAGTACATGACAGAAACAGAAGATTTAAGGAAGCAGGTGGCTAAACTAAAAATGCAGCTCAGCAAGAAGAAAGATCAAAGAACCCAGCAATACTCTAAAAACCCAAATCCAGCTCAGGAATATCCCCGTGCTAAAGCACAATTTTTCATGAGATGAACTCAAAGATCTAAAACATTTTCTATATACACAAAATAACCATTTCTCTCAAATATTGTTCACAAATCTGAAAAAATCTGTGATAGTGAGCACTTCTCCTTTGCCAAGATAATCCATCCCACCTCACAGGTGTGGCATATCAAGATGCTGATTAGACAGCATGATTATTGGTGTGCCTTAGGCTGGCCACAATAAAAGGCCACTCTGAAACGTGAATTTTTGCTTTATTGGGGGGGTCTGGGGGGGTCCGAAAACCAGTCAGTATCTGGTGTGAGGGGTAGGGGTAGGGTAATGTTGTGAATCGAGTGGCCTGTGTTCGTCGTCCATAACATACGCCTGCCCATACCATAACCCCACCACCACCATGGGCCACTCGATTCACAACATTACCCTAACCCTAACCCTACCCCTCACACCAGATACTGACTGGTTTTCTGACCCCCCCAATAAAGCAAAAATGCACGTTTCAGAGTGGCCTTTTATTGTGGCCAGCCTAAGGCACACCTGTGCAATAATCATGCTGTCTAATGAGCATCTTGATATGCCACACCTGTGAGGTGGGATGGATTATCTCGGCAAAGGAGAAGTGCTCACTATCACAGATTTTTTCAGATTTGAGAGAAATGGTTATTTTGTGTATATAGAAAATGTTTTAGATCTTTGAGTTCATCTCATGAAAAATGGGAGCAAAAACAAAAGTGTTGCGTTTATATTTTTGTTCAGTGTAGATCAAAGCAGACTGGTTTACAGACTCTTCTGTTTTGCGAATCCGGTGCTTAAACAAATAGCTCTACACCCCTGGCCAAAATGTCCCTAAATTAAGTCTGAGTTTGAAATATATATCAAATAATGTATACACTGCCATTTCTCCACATAAACATAACAGTCTGGAATGAAACGGTTGTCTCCTCTGTGCTCCACTTCCTACTTGGCGCACCGGTAACTTTAACGAAATACTATCTCGTGCACACAAAATAGTATTTTGTGCGAACGAGAAAGTATATCGTGCGCACAAGATACTTTTTTTTTTTCTCCATGAACCTTTAGGGGCTCCGTACATCTCATACTCCACAGGCCTGTGTATAATATTCCTCTACTGTGGCCTTTTGATGATTTTTTATTAACATGCCAGTAAACTTGTATCTTCTTTTATCTGAGGGTTAGGGTTAGGGTATATTCAATATATTTAGGTCAATATTGTACTTTTACTCTACTACATTTATTTACTTTGCAGATATAGCTTAATGATAAACATTAAGATCAACACCTGGATTGAATTCACATAAAGTCATTGAAATTAGTTCTAGTTTTACCAGTTTGATAAACACAACAATACATCAATAATTATAACCAAAACATATAGAATATATGACTCTGAAATGGACCAATCTGCATAATGAGTACTTTACTTTTGGTACTTAAAGTACATTTAGATGCCAATACTTTTTACTTTTACTTGAGTAACATTTTGAATGCAGGACTTTTACTTGTAACAGAGTATTCCTACACTCTGGTACTTTTACTTTTACTTATTGTAAGTACAAGATCGGAGTACTTCTTCCACCTCTACATAATAGATATATGTGTGTACTGGAGGGTGTCTTTTCCTGTGTCCGCTGACGCCATTGCTGCAGCAGAGCGAGCCAGGAGTGATCTCATTATTGGCTGGACCGAGTGCCAGTCCTGGCAGAGTGAGAAACACACAGCCTGTGAGACACACACACACACACACACACACACACACACACACACACACACACACACACACGCACGCACGCACGCACGCACGCACGCACGCACGCACGCACGCACGCACGCACGCACACACACACACACACACACACACACACACACACACACTTACACACACACTCAAACACACTCAAACACTTACTCAGTCACACACATTCTCAAACACATACGTAATTCTATACTTTCAGGTCGCACGCACGCACACACACACACACACACACACACACACACACACACACACACAGGCTGTGTGCTCTTCCGTGGCGATGACGGCTTGCGTTAAAAAATAATAAACATATTTGTAAAGTGGGGGGACACAAACGGGATTTCGAAAAGAGCGGGGGAGAGGTCTCCCCTGGAGATTACGCCATGCGCGTTTGTGCGTCAAGTGGAACAAATATATGCAAGTTACAACCCACAGAGTAAAACTCTGCCCCTCATGTGTTGTATAGGCTGGCATGACTAGGCTGTTCAATGGGGATGATGTGTAGTGTCGATTCTGCCAGAAGGAAAATCAACGGGGAGGTGCCACATTGCTTTTCTTCCCGACTGCAACGCTGGTCCCGCAAATCAAGCAAGAACGTGATTGGTCGATATTCATTGTGGGAGTGGGGGGAGGAGGGGTGTTAGATAGATATAGAGTTGTAGTAAGTAGATAGAGTTCGCTATGATTTAAGTTTTGTTTATGCATAGGGTAGATTATTTTAATTTTATACATTTTGGATTTTCTTGGTGAGCTATTTTTAGAACGTGCCCGGCGGGCGCCTCACGTTGCCCCTGCGGGCGACTGAGTGCCCGCGGGCATCGTGTTGGCTACCCCTGGTTTAAATTATACAAGAAATTACTAATAATTTTCTTTTACTCAAAATCTCTCCTTTTATTTAATGAATTTGAATTTGCAAGTAATTTCATGGGAGCCTTAGCATCACTATTAGCTAGCATACGTCAGAATCGTCACTTCCTGTACTGACAGTGGAGGTGTCCTGAGAGCGCAGCCTGCACCGGAACTGTCCTGAGAGTGGAGGTCTGCAGGCAGACCCCTCTCAGTAATTTTGGATCTTCATTTTGATTTGTACATTTAAATCATAGCACCAAGTAAATGGTAACTAAAGTAATGGGTTGATCTACAACCTGTGAAAAACAAGTAAAATATACTTGGGCAATGTGAGTAAAGGTGGGCGACCCCTCCGATGACGTCAGAGGAGTTTGCGCAAGGTCCAGACATTTGAAAAAAAAGCAGACGGTTCCAGTTGAAGAGAAGAGAGAGCATGGACCCTCGTCTAATATGAATACTCGTGGATTTTGAATCATGTATGAATATTTTTGTACTTTATTAACTCTGTACATCCCTGTTAGCGTGTCAGCTTAATGTGGATATCAAACAAACGTTAGCTAACGTCAGTGTTTAAGCTTAGCAATTTAGCTAGTTAGCGTGCTAGCAAATTTAGCCTACTTTCATGGACGAGGCACACACAACATGTAATACTTAGTGGTTTAGTAGTTGATTCAAATTAGTTAACAGCTGGCGAAATGCACCGTTTTGAATAAAACATGTGGCAGTGGGGCAAGTAGTTCAGAAGAGTTTTTTTGTTGGTGGTGTTCGTGCTACATTTTCAAATGTTGCTCTGTAAGGCAAGGCAAGTTTATTTATATAGCACTTTTCAACACAAGGCAATTCAAAGTGCTTTACAAAAAAAACAACGAAAGACATTAAGAAAATGGCATTTAAAATCAGTCATTAAAAATAAAAGCTAATAAAATAAACTTAAAAAGAAAATATACATGGATAAAAGTTACAGTGCATTCTAAGATATGAATAGTTCAATTAAAAGGAGCGACAAAAAGAAAAGTCTTCAGCCTGGAATTAAAAGTAGTAAGAGTTGCAGCGGACCTGCAGGTTTCTGGGAGCAGTGTGGCACCAAACTGAGTTTTCCTTTACTGTGGGAGTCAAGTAAATTCACTCACATGCATCCGACTGTGTGTGATGCACATGTGTGCTTTTATTTCCTGTGTACACTGAGACAGATAGCGGCACCAGATTCCTAAAAAAAGGGTATGTCGCATTCACTGCCATGGACGCTGCTCTGTGGGCCAGTCTGTGATGTGGCCTGTTTCACTGCAGCCAAGGCCCGGTTCTACGGGGGTGCATAAGGGTGCATTGCACCCTCAGTTGAGTCGTTATGCACTCTCATTTGAATTAAAAGCGGGGGGAAAAAATGTAAAAGTGAAAAAAAATGTTTGTAATAAAAAGTGAAACATATTACATATATAATAACGATAATGATATCAGTAATAATAATAATAATAATAATAATAATAATAAGAAAAAGAATTTAGTTGAAATAAAATAAATTGTAATTGGGGTTAATCATCCTTGTAACTTAGAGAGATATTTTATTATGTAGGAGGAACTGTATGCATCGCTAAGGTTAACTTAAATTGGCTATGCTCAAGTATGTAGACAAGTTAACGTTGAAGTAGTGTATGTGAAATCAACCTCACAATAAGATGCATGTATATTAAAAATAATAATGTCATATTTCAAGATGATTACTTAGATATTACAATATGGTTGGTTGAGCTGGAGCATTATTGAGCTTACACGTTAACGTCACAGTCATCTGAAGAACGAACCCAAACCTTGTTGTTTTTATTAATGGCATTACCAAATGGGTATCAAATAAACAGTAAGCATTGGTAACACAACTTCCAAAGTTACAGTAAAATAAAAAGGACCCTGACTCGGACAATACACAATCCAACATGTTCAACACAAGATAATAAGTTATATTGTTTGTACACATGGTACTTTACATATATATCTGTTTGTTTAAGGTGTCCAGGTGATGCAGACAGGCTGGACCAGAGAGTGAGAGACAGAACTGGACTCCTCACAGCAGTGAACTTCAGCACAGGTACAAAGACTCTTTTTTTCTTACTGTACAAAGAATCAAGAAAGATATTGGTTTAAATGAATGAAGTATTGACTTGAATACACTGATATACATTCCATTAAACAATACTAAATACTAGATCACCTACACATCAGTTAAGTTGAGGGTTTTTTCCATGCAAAAAGTTACATTTACTGTAGAGATTTAGCAATATGATTTTGTCAGCTTTCTAATTTAATGTATTGAAGGCAAAGATATTTAACACATAGTGAGAACTGCTACTATTTATCTCTCAATATTGTCTGAAAAAACGTGGTAAAAGTTATTCTTTCAGTGAGAAAACAGAGCAAGCTTCTACAGTTGCACTACGTTTTGATAACAGTTAAATATTATTTTGATAATAAAATATATTTCAATGTTGATGAACTTCATACTGTTCATTCATAATCTGATTGTCTTTGTAGCTCACTGTTGAAAAAAAAAAATTACAATTACAAAATAATTATATCTACAGCCCCTACACACACAAACACACCGCTTTGATAAATAACACACTTGTTCTGCAATAATATGTTTTATGTTTCCTGTCATTTTTGTTACGAAAGGACATGCCTGAAAGACAGGACATTTTCTCTTTCTCTGAGGGTCAAGAAGAACATCCAAGAGGAACATTAAAAGCCAATGTTATGAGATTTTAAGACCATTACAGGACATGTCTAGTTCAACCAAGGCTTATTAGAGGTAAGAGTGGTAGGAGAGGAGTGGAGTTATCTTTGTATTTAGGCTGCAAGTCGACAAAGGTGATCAAATGCTGATGCTAATAACGATCCGAGTCATTTGATATTGATTGTCTGCCAATACCGAATCCTGATCCGATTCTTCTATTTCCCAGATAATACAGCTCAGCTGCACCGTGTACACTAGTTCTATTGGTTTTTGCCATTGTAATTCACCATAAGCAATTGTTGACTGTAACGTCTATGCCAACCAACTGTAATTTGTAATGTATTTTACTCTACTTTTAACGATCAAGTTCCGGCAACCACAGCTGCCCGAATTTTAACGTAAACTCGATGTGTCTTTTTTTTACAGTGTTCTTATATCTGTACATTCATTTTCAGTTTGCTTCAACAGACATAAATGCAGGCCAGATTGGGAAAGGCTGGACGCTACACAACAGAAAAATGATGGACATAAACAAGAAAAAAGTTGTATTCACTAATGAAAGTCAAACACATGTTTGTTTCCACTGTTTTATTGTGTGCCTTTCGCAATAAGCAATTAATTGACTTATCGTACGATAAATAAAAATGAACTCGATAACTTTTCTGACCTCGATACATTTCCATTTACATGAGGATGTGACTAGCAGTTTGAAAGGATGTACTTGAATTATTATTATATATTGTCATTATGTCAGTGGTCTAAAATGGTCATACAACGGTGCCGGCAATATTATCGTTTATCGCAATAATTTACGGGAAAATGTATCCAACAAAATTAATTATCGTGAGAGGCCTTGAAACACACACACACAAACAAATCTACAGACTTACTCCAAATTGCCAAATATATTAATTAACACACTCTTACTCTCATATACTCTTTGACTCTATTTTGGCCTAGTAGAACAATAAACAGCAGACTTTTACTTTTTTATAATTTCTACTGGATCTTAGATCTGTGCATGCGCAATACGGGTCGGGGATTGACCAACCGGCTCCCACCGCTCTGCTGTCTGTTAACGTTGTTAAGAGTGGTTGGGGCGGGGAGGGAGCGGATCGACAGATTGAGCAGCTGGCAACTCAACATTGTAAATAACCAACCAAAAACGATCGCCGGTTCATCTTGTTTTTGGCGTGAGAATAGTTTGGGCAGCGTGAGATTGAGAGTGAAAGCGTGTGTCACACACTAGATGCGTGAGAGTTGGCAACCCTGCACAATGTCTTTATTTTGGTACCAGAATGCATGACACAATGAATCTTTGTAATATATTTATGTTCTCTGGTTTAAATAGTCATACCAGTATTTTATATATATGCTGGTCACCTGGAATCCTGGTAAGCTTCCAGCATGGTATATTTAATACTATTATTTAACATAAACTGGTGATAGATGGATGACCAGCATAGAATACTGGTCATCCATCCATCACCAGCATAGACCAGCACCAAAACACAACATATGCTGGTCGATGCTGGTTTTTTCAGCTGGGTACTAGATTTGAAACAGAGAGTCACAGCCATAGACTGTATATATAAATGGATGTAGTGTCCGTGACGTCACCCATAGGATTCTGCAGAGTTGCCGAGAAGCCCTTAGTAGGAGGAGTCGGCCACTAAGGGAGCGTCCACACAGCAGCGTGCGTTGACGCTTGGCGTGTCTGAAGCTTGGGGATTTGGGGACCAACAACCAATCACCTGAATCTCCCGCCCCCGACATACAAAGCAATAGCTAGCAATGTTAAAACGAAGTAAACTGGATATAAAATCCCCAAACAGGCGAAACCCTACCAGTTTCATCCACTGTCTCTGCCACCTCCCTCCATGCCTCGCTCCTCCGGTTTGTATCCCGGTAGATGAACAGAGACTGATCATACAGCACCGGGTGATTCACTACCGCTATAATGAATTTTCCTTCCATTTTTTGGAATATGAGGAAATGACCTGCGTAGTCTCTCCCAGCATACACGCTGTTTGATTGGCTAGCGCTTGTACTGGCAGATTTGCATAAACGGGATTTCATTGGCTGACGCTTCTCCCGAGGCGCCAAAAGTTGAACATTGCTCAACTTTTGAAGCGAGCAACGCCAGCAACGCTCCACGTCGCTTCCCAAAATGCAGTTCTGCTAAAAGTGACGTCACCCCATTCAAAGTGAATGGGCAGAAGCGTTGGAAGCTTCAACGCACGCCGCTGTGTGGACGGGCCATAACGACTTGACAGCGACATCAGAGTTCAACTCCCGCCTGCTCCAGCCTGATCCAAATAAGGGCAAAGAGGCGGAGCCGAGGCGGGACCTGCTGCCTCCGAACTGGAAGTAAACAGAGCTAGCTCAGGCTAAGAAGCTAAGCTAACATGAAATACATGCATACCAAGTTACTGCTAAGTTAACAGTGTAGTTCCCCTATATAAACGTTACATTCATAATCAAATGAGACAATCTGCAAGAGAATTAGCTTTATTTTGTTGTTCTTAATGCTTGTCATTCACACGTTAAGAAAAGAAGTACCGATACATAGCAGAGAAATTGTGGCGATGTTCAGCTTAATAAGCCTTATTCAACATAATTTATTTAGCTAATACTACAGCAGGGGAACCAAGTCTGCGTTTCGCTGCATTCCTTGATCTCCAGTTATAACGACGGACTCCACCGCCCGGACCTAACGGAGCCGCAGTGGGCTAGCTCCGGGACACCGGCTGGAGCTAGCCCCCTGCGGCTCCGTTAGCTCCGGCGGCCACCACTGGGATAATTGGGTCCCCTATTAACATTTGTTCCTGTTTAGCATTATGGGCGTCATAGCCATAGACTATACAAGTCTTACCCAAGGCTGAATCATAAACTAAAATGTATATGTATGTATAAAGGGTTATGTCCTTAGCTGGCTAATAAGTAACAAGCTAAGCTACCAAGCACACAAACACCTGTGAACGGGGTTAACATGTATAATATTATTATTTTCGACTTCTTAATAATAACGGGTCCCAAGGTGGATAGAACGGCATACGCAACGCTCTGGGGGGTCCAACGGCTCCGTGTGTACGCCCTATACGACCATTTTCTGATAATGATGAGGCAATAGCCCCGCCTCTCCCCACCTCTGCTGCTCACCCCCGCGTCAAAGTAAACTGCACACTGAATTCAGATTATTTATCTTTTTCTCGATATGGACATAAACGCGAGTGAAGTCTAATCTGACAGGACGGAGACACCTCTCAAACTACCTAAACTAGTTATAAATATGTTTATTTTTACTGTCGGCCGGGTCACTCATTACTGGATCAGCTGCTGCATGAAACTGACGCTGTCCGAAGAGAGGGAGGAAAAAGAGAGGCTCCGTGTATTTTATTATTATATTATATAGATTCGTTATTCATTTATTTTAAAGCTCAATAAATAACAAAGAAGACCTTTGACCGGCACTTTTATAATTTTGTCGGAAGATTTCAACTTTAATACACGTTGACAGGCGAAAAACTCTGCCCGGTTGCCTCGGCCCCCACCCAAGCCCCCAGGAAGTGCGCCGGACTCAGATGAAAATATTCGTGCAGGCCAAACGGCGGTACTACACTTCCGTTTGGTTGCCAGGCCCGGAAACACTTTTTCCCATTGACTAACATGGGGAAAGAGTGGTCTGTAAATTGTTGGATCATTTTTTTTAAACTAAATAAACTACCCAGTATGAACGTTTGTATAGCCCATATTAAAAACATTCGTTCCTCAAGTTGTACAAATGTGCTAATAACGTTATTCTGAGAGTTATTTCCCTCTGCATTATGAACGCGCATCCAACCCACGGGACCGCGCCGCCCGGCACGTTCATGTTACGTGTACCGACTATTTGTCCCGACCAATCAGAGCACACTGTGCTCACAGGAAGGGTGGGGGCTGGAGCTATTGGAGCTACGACGAGCCGTTAAAGGCAGAGAGTGAAATTCAGTGAATACACGTAGTTTACAGAGATGTAGGAGCCATTTTATGGGTGTTGTTGGTGTGTCAGTTTATTTAAGTTATATGTATAGTGCAATATTATTTATGAACACTGGGTGGCGGGGTTTAGCTGCACCGGGTGTATATAAAGAGGTCATACCGATTCCGCCAGCCCGGCAGATGCTCATCATAACAACCAAAACTGTACAATTAAACCCTGGTATGTAAACGCTGAATAAACCTCATTATAAACTGCAACAAAGGACCGGAAAGTCATCTGTATGTGTCTGCGTCTGGATCACTCTTCAGCCCTTCTGTGAAGTAATGGCAACAATACATAGGACATAGGAACAGGAAATTGCCATTACATTAAGTGGAATCGTACTCTCGGAGTAAAACTGGACAGTAAGAATCACTTCACCATGGATTAAGGATCGTTTTCACCGGAAACAAACAATTGGATTATTGCACAATCGACATCGTCATCACGGATCAGCTGCACACGCCACAATCAGCTGGAGATTGTTCCCACCTGCGCTCACCGGGGAGGCGGAGAGCCAAGATTGGGAAAGCGGCCAGGTATGTGCTCTGTGCAGCAGGATAAGAGGATTGTATTGGAGATATTAAGCTGTATTGGACAATGGCTTAGTAAATGGATGTAATGCTGCAACGATGTCAGCTGTTTGAAACAGCGCGCTGTCGCTAACGGACAATTCCTGAAAACGAAACTTAAAGGGACAGTGAACATTAATCATGTCTGTGAAATCTGACGTCACGTCACAAGATGGCGCTGTTGGACTGCAATCTGTGAGAGAAAAAAGGATTATCACTCACACTGCCAAAGGATTGGAATTGTTTATTGCAAACTGTCAAAAAGCAAGAAACTTCAGCTACAAGCAAGTAAAGAAGTTAATGGAAAGACTGAAAGAGCGTATGAGCTCAAAGGACCAATGCAAAGGAAATACAGTTGAAACTGGTTGACTTTATGAAGCTGTGTGATGAATTAAAAAGCAAATCACAAATCATTAACCGACCTTCAACTGCCTGGAGAAGAAATGGGAAGGGCAAAAGCAGTGGCTGCAAGAAAAGATGCATATATTGATGGATTTATACAGATGCAAATGTGTGGGTTATCTGAGAGTAGACAGTCTAATTGTGGGACGTGCCATAGAACAAAGTGTCAGCTCAGATGACATCGGACCTGATGACAGCGTTTCACAGGCATCACACCCTCAGTGCAAAACACACACTGGTTCATCACATGCATCATCTACCTCTTCTGCTCGAATTAAAGCCCAGGCAGAAAGGGCGGCTTTAATCGTAAAGGGCGGCAGCACTGAACAGTCAACATGAGCTTGATGTACAAGGGGAACAATTAAAACACCAGAAACAACAGTTGGAACAACAGTTGGAGCAACAGAAAACAACAACAGGAACAACAGTTGGAGCAACAGAAACAACAGTTGGAGCAACAGGAAGAACAGGTGAAACGGAAAAAGGAACAATCGGATATACAAACTAAACTGGCAGAAGCCAATGCCAGGCTAAATGTGCTCAGTATGGATCAAGACACACCTCTAGAGCATCAGATGGGATGAGCTCTTACTTCAGAAACCCTACAGCAAGATTTAACCTACATGCAACTGAATTCTTGCTCATCAAGCCGAAACCTCTATTCCCAGACAAAGTATGCAGACACATGTGCAGGGACAATGTTGACATCACACCACCTGGAATCAACAATGGTAATCAAGGTGACATCTATAACCTAATCCAGAGGCAAAATGACATCACTGCTATGCTGGCTCAACAACATCTCACTTCTACTTTACCTCCAAGAGGACATTCCTGTTTATGACGGTGACCCATGCAGTTAGAAGCCTTCATCCGTGCATTTGAAAGAGGAGTAGAGCGGAAAAACTGACGATGAAAGTGACTGCCTGCATTACCTAGAGCAATACACTAGAGGACAACCAAAGGACCTAGTGCGCAGCTGCCAACATCTGCCTCCAGCTCAAGGTTACCAAAGGGCAAAACAGCTGCTTAAAGAGCACTTGGTAATGAACACAAGATTGCCACTGCATACATGACAAAGCATTTACCTGGACAATGGTGAAAGCCGAAGATGTGAAAGCACTGCAAGCCTTCTCTTTATTCCTAAGAGGTTGTTGCAATGCAATGGAACATCTCACCTATATGGATGAAATGAATGTTGTTTCAAACATGAAACACATACTTCAGAAACTACCCTACAAACTCAGAGACAAGTGGAGGAATAGAGCATGTCAGCTACAGGAAGAGCGTGGGCATCGAGCTACATTTCCTGACCTGGTCAACTTTATAGAAAAGCAAGTGAAGATACTGTCAGATCCTCTGTTTGGAAGCATCCAGGATGATAAACCAACTGCAGCTATCAAAACTGTTATCTCTACCTTTTCAAGGGGAAAACCAAGCCGAAGAGGAAGTAGTTTTGCAACAAGTATTACACGCCCAAGAACACCAGTGCTAGAACATGCAACAACGAATGGAATGACAAATACCTCCATCAACCACCAACTCCCTACATTTGTGTTTGTTCTGCAGAAGAAGTGGTCACTCATTGGAGCAGTGTCCACACATCCTGAAGAAAACACACAGAGAAAAATGGACTTCTTGAAAGGAAAAGGGGTGTGTTTTGGATGCTTAAAAATAGGACACATGAGCAAACACTGCCACAGTCGTTTGACATGTTATGTGTGCAATCAAAGTCATCCTGAAATACTCCACATTGAACAGAAAGGCAAAAGAGAGGAAGCAGAACACACAAAACAGAATGAGAAGCCAATGGAAAGTAATAGTGTCACCTCACCTCATACATGTGGGCACATTGGGGCCGGTGATGAAAACTCCAATCTTCTCCATTGTACCAGTACAAGTAAAGAGCCACAAAGGAGACAAAGTGTTACAAACTTATGCCTTTCTGGACCATGGAAGTTCATCTACCTTTTGCACAGAAAGTTTAATGAGGAGGCTAAACCTTACAGGACAAAGGACTAACATTCTCTTAAAGACAATGAATCAGAAACAAATTGTGTCAAGTCATCATATCTCAGGTTTGGAAATATCGAGTCTGAACGAAAACAATTTCCTGCAACTATCCGATGTCTTCACACATAAAACCATGCCTGTGTCCAAGCACAATATTCCTCTACAAGAAGATCTGGAAAAATGGCCTTACTTAAAGGACATCAAAATTAATGACATTGCTTCTGGCATTGACCTACTCATTGGGACAAATTCTCCGAAGGTATTGGAACCTTGGGAGCTGATCAATAGCCAAGGAGAAGGACCGTATGCTGCAAAGACCCTACTGGGGTGGGTCTTCTATGGTCCCCTAAAAGGAAGCAACGACAGCAGAGATGCTAATGGCCACCCTGCTGTTGCTGTCAATCGGATAACCATTGTACGCCTAGAGGAGCTATTGGTCAAACAATACAATCATGACTTCAAGGAAAATACAAGCAAGGAAACAGAGGAAATGTCCAGAGAAGACAAACAATTACTGAACATTATGAATCACTCTGAAAAAATGTTAGATGCCAAAGAGGATGGCGATGTTGTAGCAGACGCCAAAGAGGATGGCGATGTTGTAGCAGACGCCAAAGAGGATGGCGATGTTGTAGCAGACGCCAAAGAGGATGGACATGTTGTAGCAGATACCGAGCCAGAAGTGAAAGTGGAGACCGAGCCAGAAGTGAAAGTGGAGACCGAGCCAGAAGTGAAAGTGGAGACCGAACCAGAAGTGGAAGTGGAGACCGAGCCAGAAGGTGAAAGTGGAGACCGAGCCCAGAAGTGAAAGTGGAGACCGAACCAGAAGTGGAAATGTCAGATGGACACTACTGCCTAGACTTGCCATTCAGACAAGAAAATCCAAGCTTGCCCAACAAACACCTTACCGAGCAGCTCATCTGCGATGTTGCAGTTATGGTACCAGGGCAGCGACTGAATCCAAGTGACAGACCTGAAGAAGTGACTGACTCATCAATGCAGGAGCCCTATAAGGAGAAGCTTGGAATTGGGTGAAAATAAAACCCACAGGTTCTCTAAGCGCTGGACGGGATGGCAACACGACTGCTTCAACCTAAGAACAGCAAAGACTGATGACCCTTAAAATAAGGGAGAAGAAAGGAAAGGAAACATTCTTTAAGAATGACATGCCAACACATACACACCATTTATATAGCTCCTTTATTATTTATTGGTAATTGTTTTTGTTTTATACTAAAGCCAATTAGGGGCCGGTGTGTAGGAGCCATTTTATGGGTGTTGTTGGTGTGTCAGTTTATTTAAGTTATATGTATAGTGCAATATTATTTATGAACACTGGGTGGCGGGGTTTAGCTGCACCGGGTGTATATAAAGAGGTCATAGGTGACAGGGGAGGGAGGGACACGGAAGGAGAGAGGCATACCGATTCCGCCAGCCCGGCAGATGCTCATCATAACAACCAAAACTGTACAATTAAACGCTGAATAAACCTCATTATAAACTGCAACAAAGGACCGGAAAGTTATCTATATGTGTCTGCGTCTGGATCACTCTTCAGCCCTTCTGTGAAGTAATGGCAACAATACATAGGACATAGGAACAGGAAAATTGCCATTACAGAGATGCTGTTTGAAAAACCAATGTGAGTTGCGTTTATCTTTACCCATGGATGCACAATAAGGACGGACCCATATCGCCTTACTGCCATCCCACAGAGCTGTAATAATGGATATATTGCACATTTTTGCTGTATTCATTATCATACTACATGGGCTGTATGATTAAATCTTGTACCGTAAATGTTGTATTAAATAAAGTTAATATTACCGACGTTATTAACGTCCCTGTAGCTTCGTATTGCACTGTGTGTATATATATATATATATATATATATATATATATATATATATATACGGGTGCAATAATTATTTCATGCTAAATGAAGCTCTGTTGCTTGGATATCACTAGATCCTGCTAGAGCGTAATATAAGTACATAACGATTGATGTGCACATTAGCATAATGACTAGCTAGCTGCTAACTGCTGCCTCGTTAATATCAAATCCATCATAATAACAAATCATTACCATGCTGTCATGAACGCACGGTGCTGTTACGTGTACGCAAATTGACGTGCTTGATGTGAACGAGCATTTTTGGTTAAAGTTGCGCATGCTCTATGAGTTCACATACGGGTACTTCTCAGGCATGCCGGGTATTCTGTGACGTTTCACTCTCTCAAAAGTTGGGCAATTTTATCATAATGCGCCAATGAGCAACTCTCATAGGAATGAATGAGGCCCCGCCTCCCACGCTGTATCCAGTTCTTATTATACATCCATGCCCCCCACCGCGGAGAATAAAACAGTAGGGCAACCATGACAACCATGCTTCTTCGATGCTTTTGTGGAGGAAGTTACAGCGCCACGTACAGGCTCCTGCATATGTACTGCAGCTTCTCCAGCGGTGGAGCTAAACGGAGCGGTCTCGTGTGGACAGACACTATCCGGTAAATATGCGTGTGGACGGAAGCTTTTTTGCGTTTGCGGTTAATCCTATGCGTTTAGCCGTTTTCGTTCCTCTGTGTGACCGGGGCCTTAGATCTGCCGAGTTTCATTCAGGACTATTTGTAAAAACAACGGTCTGATTGTATCATTGCACAACAATGAACTCTATGTGTGATTGTTATAGCAGTAATATTAAACAGTAATAATTCAGTAAACTATTAACACTGTAAATATATTGTTTGCCCGTGGTGAGATGACGAGGCTCCATTAAAAAGAAACCTCTTTTTGGTGAATTACTGAGTTCAGGCATGTTAATAATAATAATAAGTTGTAATGAAGTTGACTACAGCAAATTCATATTTGTTAGTGCTTTCATGTCAATTCGCCGAACATATGACACACTAAATGATCGTGACGATGATTATTACAAGTTATTTGTTTGAGCCGGGCTGCATTTCCTGATGAAAAAACTAACTGATTGTTTTTGTAGTTGTAGCTTTGTAAACGTCAACGTGGATTAAACAACATTATTTTGTTAAATAAAAACATGGTGATGTTTTGTAAATAACATGTCTCTTATTTAGCACATAATATGATCCTATCCGTGACATATGGATCTTAACAAAGATCTGCTAGTAATCAGACATAAATCTATCAGCTGTTTATTTCACATGAGAGCCAGTGTGGCAGCTTTTTAATCACTGCTCCACCTGGTGGATCCATGATCCATTGCAGCTGGTTTCATTATAATTTATCAAGGGGACGTATCAAGTCTGAAACGTATTCACTATGTCATCGGGGGTTTTTCCTTTCAGCGAGGGCCGAACGCCGTGCCTGTCACGGCCCCACTGCGGTAGGGGAACGGCGCGAAAATTAGGTGCTTCATCTGTAATGGACAGTTACAAGAAAACCTCGATCAGTGCTGCCGTCATTTTAAGTTACGCTGTTGTTATCGCAGCTCCAGCCCCCTTGTACGCAAGGTATGCACTTTCTCTTCTTAGGCGGGTAACAATACGATCATTTTTTAAAATCAGTGTAAATCATGATTTTGATGGAAAACTTCTGAAGCAATTGGAAACAGGACTCAGAGAGACACGAGGATAGCTGGAAATCTGATGGCAAAACACTGACGTTTATTTGGAGCTTTGGCCGGAGAATTCACAAGACATGTCATGAGCAACGAGTTGACACAGGTTGAGATGCCAAATCAAATTCTGAGGGGTTCTCCTCTGGTAGGAGGTTTTAACTAGTTTGCAACATTCTTAAAATAGAGATTAAACAGCTAATACCATGGTTGACCACAAAATACCATGATGGTCACAGTACCATGGGGAAGAAACCATGGTCTACCATGGTCAGCCTACCATGGTCACAATGTCAACTCCGGAAACCATGGTCCACCATGGTCCACCATGGTCAGCCTGCCATGGTCTACAGAAACCATGGTCGACAATCATTCTAATGAGGCTCATGCAGGCACCGTCACCTGATGAATGTATATAAAATAGTCTTTACATTTTCACCAACTGTTTAATGAGCATGTAATGAGTGTGTGTGCAACTATAGAGTGACAGTATACTGTAGATGAAATTAAGTGCAATTAACATGATCTATACAAATATTTTTAAATTAAATGCTTGAAACTATTGAAAAGCTTGTATTAATTTATATTATTTCCAGTCTGGTGGACCATGGTTTATGTCCATGGTACTGGTGGACCATGGTTTATGACCATGGTAGACCATGGTTTATTGTGACCATGGTAGACCATGGTTTATATCAGTGCTCTACCATGGTTGACTGTGGTGCCATATCCCAACCATGGTCTACCATGGTTATACCATGGTTAAATTAACCATGTTCTACCATGGTAGAACATGGTTCATTTCGCAGGGGAAGAGAGGTGGTGAAGTGATCATTATTTATTGAGCAGTATACTGTTTCACTCACATGCATCCGACTGTGTGTGATGCACATGTGTGCTTTTATTTCCTGTGTACACTGAGACAGATAGCGGCACCAGATTCCTAAAAAAAGGGTATGTCGCATTCACTGCCATGGACGCTGCTCTGTGGGCCAGTCTGTGATGTGGCCTGTTTCACTGCAGCCAAGGCCCGGTTCTACGGGGGTGCATAAGGGTGCATTGCACCCTCAGTTGAGTCGTTATGCACTCTCATTTGAATTAAAAGCGGGGGGAAAAAATGTAAAAGTGAAAAAAAATGTTTGTAATAAAAAGTGAAACATATTACATATATAATAACGATAATGATATCAGTAATAATAATAATAATAATAATAATAATAATAAGAAAAAGAATTTAGTTGAAATAAAATAAATTGTAATTGGGGTTAATCATCCTTGTAACTTAGAGAGATATTTTATTATGTAGGAGGAACTGTATGCATCGCTAAGGTTAACTTAAATTGGCTATGCTCAAGTATGTAGACAAGTTAACGTTGAAGTAGTGTATGTGAAATCAACCTCACAATAAGATGCATGTATATTAAAAATAATAATGTCATATTTCAAGATGATTACTTAGATATTACAATATGGTTGGTTGAGCTGGAGCATTATTGAGCTTACACGTTAACGTCACAGTCATCTGAAGAACGAACCCAAACCTTGTTGTTTTTATTAATGGCATTACCAAATGGGTATCAAATAAACAGTAAGCATTGGTAACACAACTTCCAAAGTTACAGTAAAATAAAAAGGACCCTGACTCGGACAATACACAATCCAACATGTTCAACACAAGATAATAAGTTATATTGTTTGTACACATGGTACTTTACATATATCTGTTTGTTAAGGTGTCCAGGTGATGCAGACAGGCTGGACCAGAGAGTGAGAGACAGAACTGGACTCCTCACAGCAGTGAACTTCAGCACAGGTACAAAGACTCTTTTTTCTTACTGTACAAAGAATCAAGAAAGATATTGGTTTAAATGAATGAAGTATTGACTTGAATACACTGATATACATTCCATTAAACAATACTAAATACTAGATCACCTACACATCAGTTAAGTTGAGGGTTTTTTCCATGCAAAAAGTTACATTTACTGTAGAGATTTAGCAATATGATTTTGTCAGCTTTCTAATTTAATGTATTGAAGGCAAAGATATTTAACACATAGTGAGAACTGCTACTATTTATCTCTCAATATTGTCTGAAAAAACGTGGTAAAAGTTATTCTTTCAGTGAGAAAACAGAGCAAGCTTCTACAGTTGCACTACGTTTTGATAACAGTTAAATATTATTTTGATAATAAAATATTTCAATGTTGATGAACTTCATACTGTTCATTCATAATCTGATTGTCTTTGTAGCTCACTGTTGAAAAAAAAAATTACAATTACAAAATAATTATATCTACAGCCCCTACACACAAACACACCGCTTTGATAAATAACACACTTGTTCTGCAATAATATGTTTTATGTTTCCTGTCATTTTTGTTACGAAAGGACATGCCTGAAAGACAGGACATTTTCTCTTTCTCTGAGGGTCAAGAAGAACATCCAAGAGGAACATTAAAAGCCAATGTTATGAGATTTTAAGACCATTACAGGACATGTCTAGTTCAACCAAGGCTTATTAGAGGTAAGAGTGGTAGGAGAGGAGTGGAGTTATCTTTGTATTTAGGCTGCAAGTCGACAAAGGTGATCAAATGCTGATGCTAATAACGATCCGAGTCATTTGATATTGATTGTCTGCCAATACCGAATCCTGATCCGATTCTTCTATTTCCCAGATAATACAGCTCAGCTGCACCGTGTACACTAGTTCTATTGGTTTTTGCCATTGTAATTCACCATAAGCAATTGTTGACTGTAACGTCTATGCCAACCAACTGTAATTTGTAATGTATTTTACTCTACTTTTAACATCAAGTTCCGGCAACCACAGCTGCCCGAATTTTAACGTAAACTCGATGTGTCTTTTTTTACAGTGTTCTTATATCTGTACATTCATTTTCAGTTTGCTTCAACAGACATAAATGCAGGCCAGATTGGGAAAGGCTGGACGCTACACAACAGAAAAATGATGGACATAAACAAGAAAAAAGTTGTATTCACTAATGAAAGTCAAACACATGTTTGTTTCCACTGTTTTATTGTGTGCCTTTCGCAATAAGCAATTAATTGACTTATCGTACGATAAATAAAAATGAACTCGATAACTTTTCTGACCTCGATACATTTCCATTTACATGAGGATGTGACTAGCAGTTTGAAAGGATGTACTTGAATTATTATTATATATTGTCATTATGTCAGTGGTCTAAAATGGTCATACAACGGTGCCGGCAATATTATCGTTTATCGCAATAATTTACGGGAAAATGTATCCAACAAAATTAATTATCGTGAGAGGCCTTGAAACACACACACACAAACAAATCTACAGACTTACTCCAAATTGCCAAATATATTAATTAACACACTCTTACTCTCATATACTCTTTGACTCTATTTTGGCCTAGTAGAACAATAAACAGCAGACTTTTACTTTTTTATAATTTCTACTGGATCTTAGATCTGTGCATGCGCAATACGGGTCGGGGATTGACCAACCGGCTCCCACCGCTCTGCTGTCTGTTAACGTTGTTAAGAGTGGTTGGGGCGGGGAGGGAGCGGATCGACAGATTGAGCAGCTGGCAACTCAACATTGTAAATAACCAACCAAAAACGATCGCCGGTTCATCTTGTTTTTGGCGTGAGAATAGTTTGGGCAGCGTGAGATTGAGAGTGAAAGCGTGTGTCACACACTAGATGCGTGAGAGTTGGCAACCCTGCACAATGTCTTATTTTGGTACCAGAATGCATGACACAATGAATCTTTGTAATATATTTATGTTCTCTGGTTTAAATAGTCATACCAGTATTTTATATATATGCTGGTCACCTGGAATCCTGGTAAGCTTCCAGCATGGTATATTTAATACTATTATTTAACATAAACTGGTGATAGATGGATGACCAGCATAGAATACTGGTCATCCATCCATCACCAGCATAGACCAGCACCAAAACACAACATATGCTGGTCGATGCTGGTTTTTTCAGCTGGGTACTAGATTTGAAACAGAGAGTCACAGCCATAGACTGTATATATAAATGGATGTAGTGTCCGTGACGTCACCCATAGGATTCTGCAGAGTTGCCGAGAAGCCCTTAGTAGGAGAGTCGGCCACTAAGGGAGCGTCCACACAGCAGCGTGCGTTGACGCTTGGCGTGTCTGAAGCTTGGGGATTTGGGGACCAACAACCAATCACCTGAATCTCCCGCCCCCGACATACAAAGCAATAGCTAGCAATGTAAAACGAAGTAACTGGATATAAAATCCCAAACAGGCGAAAACCCTACCAGTTTCATCCCACTGTCTCTGCCACCTCCCTCCATGCCTCGCTCCTCCGGTTTGTATCCCGGTAGATGAACAGAGACTGATCATATCAGCACCGGGTGATTCACTACCGCTATAATGAATTTTCCTTCCATTTTTTGGAATATGAGGAAATGACCTGCGTAGTCTCTCCCAGCATACACGCTGTTTGATTGGCTAGCGCTTGTACTGGCAGATTTGCATAAACGGGATTTCATTGGCTGACGCTTCTCCCGAGGCGCCAAAAGTTGAACATTGCTCAACTTTTGAAGCGAGCAACGCCAGCAACGCTCCACGTCGCTTCCCAAAATGCAGTTCTGCTAAAAGTGACGTCACCCATTCAAAGTGAATGGCAGAAGCGTTGGAAGCTTCAACGCACGCCGCTGTGTGGACGGGCCATAACGACTTGACAGCGACAGCAGAGTTCAACTCCCGCCTGCTCCAGCCGGATCCAAATAAGGGCCAAGAGGCGGAGCCGAGGCGGGACCTGCTGCCTCCGAACTGGAAGTAAAACAGAGCTAGCTCAGGCTAAGAAGCTAAGCTAAACATGAAATACATGCATACCAAGTTACTGCTAAGTTAACCAGTGTAGTTCCCCTATATAAACGTTACATTCATAATCAAATGAGACAATCTGCAAGAGAATTAGCTTTATTTTGTTGTTCTTAATGCTTGTCATTCACACGTTAAGAAAAGAAGTACCGATACATAGCAGAGAAATTGTGGCGATGTTCAGCTTAATAAGCCTTATTCAACATAATTTATTTAGCTAATACTACAGCAGGGGAACCAAGTCTGCGTTTCGCTGCATTCCTTGATCTCCAGTTATAACGACGGACTCCACCGCCCGGACCTAACGGAGCCGCAGTGGGCTAGCTCCGGGACACCGGCTGGAGCTAGCCCCCTGCGGCTCCGTTAGCTCCGGCGGCCACCACTGGGATAATTGGGTCCCTATTAACATTTGTTCCTGTTTAGCATTATGGGCGTCATAGCCATAGACTATACAAGTCTACCCAAGGCTGAATCATAAACTAAAATGTATATGTATGTATAAAGGGTTATGTCCTTAGCTGGCTAATAAGTAACAAGCTAAGCTACCAAGTACACAAACACCTGTGAACGGGGTTAACATGTATAATATTATTATTTTCGACTTCTTAATAATAACGGGTCCCAAGGTGGATAGAACGGCATACGCAACGCTCTGGGGGGTCCAACGGCTCCGTGTGTACGCCCTATACGACCATTTTCTGATAATGATGAGGCAATAGCCCCGCCTCTCCCCACCTCTGCTGCTCACCCCCGCGTCAAAGTAAACTGCACACTGAATTCAGATTATTTATCTTTTTCTCGATATGGACATAAACGCGAGTGAAGTCTAATCTGACAGGACGGAGACACCTCTCAAACTACCTAAACTAGTTATAAATATGTTTATTTTTACTGTCGGCCGGGTCACTCATTACTGGATCAGCTGCTGCATGAAACTGACGCTGTCCGAAGAGAGGGAGGAAAAAGAGAGGCTCCGTGTATTTTATTATTATATTATATAGATTCGTTATTCATTTATTTTAAAGCTCAATAAATAACAAAGAAGACCTTTGACCGGCACTTTTATAATTTTGTCGGAAGATTTCAACTTTAATACACGTTGACAGGCGAAAAACTCTGCCCGGTTGCCTCGGCCCCCACCCAAGCCCCCAGGAAGTGCGCCGGACTCAGATGAAAATATTCGTGCAGGCCAAACGGCGGTACTACACTTCCGTTTGGTTGCCAGGCCCGGAAACACTTTTCCCATTGACTAACATGGGGAAAGAGTGGTCTGTAAATTGTTGGATCATTTTTTTTAAACTAAATAAACTACCCAGTATGAACGTTTGTATAGCCCATATTAAAAACATTCGTTCCTCAAGTTGTACAAATGTGCTAATAACGTTATTCTGAGAGTTATTTCCCTCTGCATTATGAACGCGCATCCAACCCACGGGACCGCGCCGCCCGGCACGTTCATGTTACGTGTACCGACTATTTGTCCCGACCAATCAGAGCACACTGTGCTCACAGGAAGGGTGGGGGCTGGAGCTATTGGAGCTACGACGAGCCGTTAAAGGCAGAGAGTGAAATTCAGTGAATACACGTAGTTTACAGAGATGTAGGAGCCATTTTATGGGTGTTGTTGGTGTGTCAGTTTATTTAAGTTATATGTATAGTGCAATATTATTTATGAACACTGGGTGGCGGGGTTTAGCTGCACCGGGTGTATATAAAGAGGTCATACCGATTCCGCCAGCCCGGCAGATGCTCATCATAACAACCAAAACTGTACAATTAAACCCTGGTATGTAAACGCTGAATAAACCTCATTATAAACTGCAACAAAGGACCGGAAAGTCATCTGTATGTGTCTGCGTCTGGATCACTCTTCAGCCCTTCTGTGAAGTAATGGCAACAATACATAGGACATAGGAACAGGAAATTGCCATTACATTAAGTGGAATCGTACTCTCGGAGTAAAACTGGACAGTAAGAATCACTTCACCATGGATTAAGGATCGTTTTCACCGGAAACAAACAATTGGATTATTGCACAATCGACATCGTCATCACGGATCAGCTGCACACGCCACAATCAGCTGGAGATTGTTCCCACCTGCGCTCACCGGGGAGGCGGAGAGCCAAGATTGGGAAAGCGGCCAGGTATGTGCTCTGTGCAGCAGGATAAGAGGATTGTATTGGAGATATTAAGCTGTATTGGACAATGGCTTAGTAAATGGATGTAATGCTGCAACGATGTCAGCTGTTTGAAACAGCGCGCTGTCGCTAACGGACAATTCCTGAAAACGAAACTTAAAGGGACAGTGAACATTAATCATGTCTGTGAAATCTGACGTCACGTCACAAGATGGCGCTGTTGGACTGCAATCTGTGAGAGAAAAAAGGATTATCACTCACACTGCCAAAGGATTGGAATTGTTTATTGCAAACTGTCAAAAAGCAAGAAACTTCAGCTACAAGCAAGTAAAGAAGTTAATGGAAAGACTGAAAGAGCGTATGAGCTCAAAGGACAATGCAAAGGAAATACAGTTGAAACTGGTTGACTTTATGAAGCTGTGTGATGAATTAAAAGCAAATCACAAATCATTAACCGACCTTCAACTGCCTGGAGAAGAAATGGGAAGGCAAAAGCAGTGGCTGCAAGAAAAGATGCATATATTTGATGGATTTATACAAGATGCAAATGTGTGGTTATCTGAGAGTAGACAGTCTATTGTGGGACGTGCCATAGAACAAAGTGTCAGCTCAGATGACATCGGACCTGATGACAGCGTTTCAAAGGCATCACACCCTCAGTCAAAACACAACACTGGTTCATCACATGCATCATCTACCTCTTCTGCTCGAATTAAAGCCCAGGCAGAAAGGGCGGCTTTAATCGAAAGGGCGGCAGCACTGAACAGTCAACATGAGCTTGATGTACAAGGGGAACAATTAAAACACCAGAAACAACAGTTGGAACAACAGTTGGAGCAACAGAAACAACAACAGGAACAACAGTTGGAGCAACAGAAACAACAGTTGGAGCAACAGGAAGAACAGGTGAAACGGAAAAAGGAACAATCGGATATACAAACTAAACTGGCAGAAGCCAATGCCAGGCTAAATGTGCTCAGTATGGGATCAAGACACACCTCTAGAGCATCAGATGGGATGAGCTCTTACTTCAGAAACCCTACAGCAAGATTTAACCTACATGCAACTGAATTCTTGCCTCATCAAGCCGAAACCTCTATTCCCAGACAAAGTATGCAGACACATGTGCAGGGACATGTTGACATCACACCACCTGGAATCAACAATGGTAATCAAGGTGACATCTATAACCTAATCCAGAGGCAAAATGACATCACTGCTATGCTGGCTCAACAACATCTCACTTCTACTTTACCTCCAAGAGACATTCCTGTTTATGACGGTGACCCATTGCAGTTAGAAGCCTTCATCCGTGCATTTGAAAGAGGAGTAGAGCGGAAAACTGACGATGAAAGTGACTGCCTGCATTACCTAGAGCAATACACTAGAGGACAACCAAAGGACCTAGTGCGCAGCTGCCAACATCTGCCTCCAGCTCAAGGTTACCAAAGGGCAAAACAGCTGCTTAAAGAGCACTTTGGTAATGAACACAAGATTGCCACTGCATACATGAACAAAGCATTTACCTGGACAATGGTGAAAGCCGAAGATGTGAAAGCACTGCAAGCCTTCTCTTTATTCCTAAGAGGTTGTTGCAATGCAATGGAACATCTCACCTATATGGATGAAATGAATGTTGTTTCAAACATGAAACACATACTTCAGAAACTACCCTACAAACTCAGAGACAAGTGGAGGAATAGAGCATGTCAGCTACAGGAAGAGCGTGGGCATCGAGCTACATTTCCTGACCTGGTCAACTTTATAGAAAAGCAAGTGAAGATACTGTCAGATCCTCTGTTTGGAAGCATCCAGGATGATAAACCAACTGCAGCTATCAAAACTGTTATCTCTACCTTTTCAAGGGGAAAACCAAGCCGAAGAGGAAGTAGTTTTGCAACAAGTATTACACGCCCAAGAACACCAGTGCTAGAACATGCAACAACGAATGGAATGAAAATACCTCCATCAACCACCAACTCCCTACATTTGTGTTTGTTCTGCAGAAGAAGTGGTCACTCATTGGAGCAGTGTCCACACATCCTGAAGAAAACACACAGAGAAAAAATGGACTTCTTGAAAGGAAAAGGGGTGTGTTTTGGATGCTTAAAAATAGGACACATGAGCAAACACTGCCACAGTCGTTTGACATGTTATGTGTGCAATCAAAGTCATCCTGAAATACTCCACATTGAACAGAAAGGCAAAAGAGAGGAAGCAGAACACACAAAACAGAATGAGAAGCCAATGGAAAGTAATAGTGTCACCTCACCTCATACATGTGGGCACATTGGGGCCGGTGATGAAAACTCCATCTTCTCCATTGTACCAGTACAAGTAAAGAGCCACAAAGGAGACAAAGTGTTACAAACTTATGCCTTTCTGGACCATGGAAGTTCATCTACCTTTTGCACAGAAAGTTTAATGAGGAGGCTAAACCTTACAGGACAAAGGACTAACATTCTCTTAAAGACAATGAATCAGAAACAAATTGTGTCAAGTCATCATATCTCAGGTTTGGAAATATCGAGTCTGAACGAAAACAATTTCCTGCAACTATCCGATGTCTTCACACATAAAACCATGCCTGTGTCCAAGCACAATATTCCTCTACAAGAAGATCTGGAAAAATGGCCTTACTTAAAGGACATCAAAATTAATGACATTGCTTCTGGCATTGACCTACTCATTGGGACAAATTCTCCGAAGGTATTGGAACCTTGGGAGCTGATCAATAGCCAAGGAGAAGGACCGTATGCTGCAAAGACCCTACTGGGGTGGGTCTTCTATGGTCCCCTAAAAGGAAGCAACGACAGCAGAGATGCTAATGGCCACCCTGCTGTTGCTGTCAATCGGATAACCATTGTACGCCTAGAGGAGCTATTGGTCAAACAATACAATCATGACTTCAAGGAAAATACAAGCAAGGAAACAGAGGAAATGTCCAGAGAAGACAAACAATTACTGAACATTATGAATCACTCTGAAAAAATGTTAGATGCCAAAGAGGATGGCGATGTTGTAGCAGACGCCAAAGAGGATGGCGATGTTGTAGCAGACGCCAAAGAGGATGGCGATGTTGTAGCAGACGCCAAAGAGGATGGACATGTTGTAGCAGATACCGAGCCAGAAGTGAAAGTGGAGACCGAGCCAGAAGTGAAAGTGGAGACCGAGCTAGAAGTGAAAGTGGAGACCGAGCCAGAAGTGAAAGTGGAGACCGAGCCAGAAGTGAAAGTGGAGACCGAGCCAGAAGTGAAAGTGGAGACCGAACCAGAAGTGGAAATGTCAGATGGACACTACTGCCTAGACTTGCCATTCAGACAAGAAAATCCAAGCTTGCCCAACAAACACCTTACCGAGCAGCTCATCTGCGATGTTGCAGTTATGGTACCAGGGCAGCGACTGAATCCAAGTGACAGACCTGAAGAAGTGACTGACTCATCAATGCAGGAGCCCTATAAGGAGAAGCTTGGAATTGGGTGAAAATAAAACCCACAGGTTCTCTAAGCGCTGGACGGGATGGCAACACGACTGCTTCAACCTAAGAACAGCAAAGACTGATGACCCTTAAAATAAGGGAGAAGAAAGGAAAGGAAACATTCTTTAAGAATGACATGCCAACACATACACACCATTTATATAGCTCCTTTATTATTTATTGGTAATTGTTTTTGTTTTATACTAAAGCCAATTAGAGGGCCGGTGTGTAGGAGCCATTTTATGGGTGTTGTTGGTGTGTCAGTTTATTTAAGTTATATGTATAGTGCAATATTATTTATGAACACTGGGTGGCGGGGTTTAGCTGCACCGGGTGTATATAAAGAGGTCATAGGTGACAGGGGAGGGAGGGACACGGAAGGAGAGAGCATACCGATTCCGCCAGCCCGGCAGATGCTCATCATAACAACCAAAACTGTACAATTAAACGCTGAATAAACCTCATTATAAACTGCAACAAAGGACCGGAAAGTCATCTGTATGTGTCTGCGTCTGGATCACTCTTCAGCCCTTCTGTGAAGTAATGGCAACAATACATAGGACATAGGAACAGGAAATTGCCATTACAGAGATGCTGTTTGAAAAACCAATGTGAGTTGCGTTTATCTTTACCCATGGATGCACAATAAGGACGGACCCATATCGCCTTACTGCCATCCCACAGAGCTGTAATAATGGATATATTGCACATTTTTGCTGTAATTCATTATCATACTACATGGGCTGTATGATTAAATCTTGTACCGTAAATGTTGTATTAAATAAAGTTAATATTACCGACGTTATTAACGTCCCTGTAGCTTCGTATTGCACTGTGTGTATATATATATATATATATATATATATATATATATATATATATATATACGGTGCAATAATTATTTCATGCTAAATGAAGCTCTGTTGCTTGGATATCACTAGATCCTGCTAGAGCGTAATATAAGTACATAACGATTGATGTGCACATTAGCATAATGACTAGCTAGCTGCTAACTGCTGCCTCGTTAATATCAAATCCATCATAATAACAAATCATTACCATGCTGTCATGAACGCACGGTGCTGTTACGTGTACGCAAATTGACGTGCTTGATGTGAACGAGCATTTTGGTTAAAGTTGCGCATGCTCTATGAGTTCACATACGGGTACTTCTCAGGCATGCCGGGTATTCTGTGACGTTTCACTCTCTCAAAAGTTGGGCAATTTTATCATAATGCGCCAATGAGCAACTCTCATAGGAATGAATGAGGCCCCGCCTCCCACGCTGTATCCAGTTCTTATTATACATCCATGCCCCCACCGCGGAGAATAAACAGTAGGGCAACCATGACAACCATGCTTCTTCGATGCTTTTGTGGAGGAAGTTACAGCGCCACGTACAGGCTCCTGCATATGTACTGCAGCTTCTCCAGCGGTGGAGCTAAACGGAGCGGTCTCGTGTGGACAGACACTATCCGGTAAATATTGCGTGTGGACGGAAGCTTTTTTGCGTTTGCGTTAATCCTATGCGTTTAGCCGTTTTCGTCCTCGTGTGACCGGGGCCTTAGATCTGCCGAGTTTCATTCAGACTATTTGTAAAAACAACGGTCTGATTGTATCATTGCACAACAATGAACTCTATGTGTGATTGTTATAGCAGTAATATTAAACAGTAATAATTCAGTAAACTATTAACACTGTAAATATTATTGTTTGCCCGTGGTGAGATGACGAGGCTCCATTAAAAAGAAACCTCTTTTTGGTGAATTACTGAGTTCAGGCATGTTAATAATAATAATAAGTTGTAATGAAGTTGACTACAGCAAATTCATATTTGTTAGTGCTTTCATGTCAATTCGCCGAACATATGACACACTAAATGATCGTGACGATGATTATTACAAGTTATTTGTTTGAGCCGGGCTGCATTTCCTGATGAAAAAACTAACTGATTGTTTTTGTAGTTGTAGCTTTGTAAACGTCAACGTGGATTAAACAACATTATTTTGTTAAATAAAAACATGGTGATGTTTTGTAAATAATTACATGTCTCTTATTTAGCACATAATATGATCCTATCCGTGACATATGGATCTTAACAAAGATCTGCTAGTAATCAGACATAAATCTATCAGCTGTTTATTTCACATGAGAGCCAGTGTGGCAGCTTTTTAATCACTGCTCCACCTGGTGGATCCATGATCCATTGCAGCTGGTTTCATTATAATTTATCAAGGGGCGTATCAAGTCTGAAACGTATTCACTATGTCATGCGGGGGTTTTTCCTTTCAGCGAGGGCCGACGCCGTGCCGGTCACGGCCCCACTGCGGTAGGGACGCGCGAAATTAGGTGCTTCATCTGTAATTGGACAGTTACAGAAAACCTCGATCAGTGCTGCCGTCATTTTAAGTTACGCTGTTGTTATCGCAGCTCCAGCCCCTTGTACGCAGAGGTATGCACTTTCTCTTCTTAGCGGTAACAATACGATCATTTTTAAATCATTGTAAATCATGATTTTGATGGAAACTTCTGAAGCAATTGGAAACAGGACTCAGAGAGACACGAGGATAGCTGGAAATCTGATGGCAAACACTGACGGTTTATTTGGAGCTTTGGCCGGAGAATTCACAAGACATGTCATGAGCAACGAGTTGACACAGGTTGAGATGCCAAATCAATTCTGAGGGTTCTCCTCTGGTAGGAGGTTTTAACTAGTTTGCAACATTCTTAAAATAGAGATTAAACAGCTAATACCATGGTTGACCACAAAATACCATGATGGTCACAGTACCATGGGGAAGAAACCATGGTCTACCATGGTCAGCCTACCATGGTCACAATGTCAACTCCGGAAACCATGGTCCACCATGGTCCACCATGGTCAGCCTGCCATGGTCTACAGAAACCATGGTCGACAATCATTCTAATGAGGCTCATGCAGGCACCGTCACCTGATGAATGTATATAAAATAGTCTTTACATTTTCACCAACTGTTTAATGAGCATGTAATGAGTGTGTGTGCAACTATAGAGTGACAGTATACTGTAGATGAAATTAAGTGCAATTAACATGATCTATACAAATATTTTTAAATTAAATGCTTGAAACTATTGAAAAGCTTGTATTAATTTATATTATTTCCAGTCTGGTGGACCATGGTTTATGTCCATGGTACTGGTGGACCATGGTTTATGACCATGGTAGACCATGGTTTATTGTGACCATGGTAGACCATGGTTTATATCAGTGCTCTACCATGGTTGACTGTGGTGCCATATCCCAACCATGGTCTACCATGGTTATACCATGGTTAAATTAACCATGTTCTACCATGGTAGAACATGGTTCATTTCGCAGGGGAAGAGAGGTGGTGAAGTGATCATTATTTATTGAGCAGTATACTGTTTCACATTGAATCATAACAAGTCATACTGAATGTAAATACAACTGACACTAAAGTAAGTCCCAGTCTGTGACATTGGACATTTTGAAGACTCAAAGTCCCAAGCAGTCGGTAGAATATTAGCTATCTATGTAATGTGCACAGAAAATAAATAGTTAACTGAATACTGGGATGGAAATGGCCTATAAGCACTCAGTAAAACATAAACACACACAAAAAGCTTCTGAATGATAAGAAGTATAATTAAAACATAATGCACATTACCATTTTGAGAGAGAGTACCTAAGAACTCAGAAAATAATCTCATATCGAACTGAGGCTCCAGTAAAACACACTGACTGCGTCTCTACATGGACATCATGGTGTTTACGTGAGCACAGAGAGATCGGTTATTCATGTTCCCTGTTTACATGATAAATACTAGTAACCTGGCATTTCGATGCCTTTTCTCATCTAAACTATTCAGTATTTGTATCTCTCTATCATGACATAAAGACAAAACTCCTCTCCAGAAGTGAGACACCGCCGCCGCCATCACTGTTAACTGATTAACTGCTACCAACTGATGACTTACTTTCCTCTTCTTTGAAACAAATGTTCTTATGTCCATGTTGTCTGGGGGAGAAAACATATCAAACCAAGAGATCGTCAGCTTTGATTTTCGCTGTATTAACTAGGGATGTAACGATATACCGAATATCGCGGTATCGCGGTAAATAAACGTCTCAATACCGTCGTGAGACTGACCAAATCTACCGCGATTTAAAAAAAAATGTAAACATTAAACATATTAAACCTTTATTTAACCAGGTGGTCCCATTGAGATCATCGATCTCTTTCTCAAGAGAGACCTGTCCAACATGGCAGCAAGTGGGTTACAACATGAACATAAAACAACAGAACACAAAAGGACATCGTATTGACAGGGCTACATTTACACACCTAGAGACAGTACCAACAGTATATTTATATCTCGCCCTGTCAATAAGCTTCACCTTCTTGGCAAAAACTGTATTGTTTTTGAAGTGGTGGAGAGACAATGCACAGTTTGACCCACTGCTGTCACCCATGGCCAAAGCATATCTCTCTGTCCCACTGAGGTGGCGTTAGATTTTTTCGATGTCCGTCATTTTGACAGACAGGATCGTAAAGTGTCGAGAGGGGGCTGCCTGCAGAACTCCACTCTCAGGACAGTTCCGGTGCAGACCTCCACTCTCAGGACACCTCCACTCTCAGGACAGGAAGTGCACGCTAAGAATTCCAAAATAAAATCACCACTATCAGTGCAATGCCACTTTCCAAACAGGAAATGCACGCAAATACAAAATAAAATCGTACTGACACTTATTATCTATATATATAGATATATATTTATTTATATAAATACGACATCTTGTATTTTAGTTACACCCGCTAGACAACAGTGGAAGGTTCGAGAAACAACCGTGCTTGCCGGGTGCACCGCGGCGGAGGTGGGGAGGTTCCAGCTGGGTACCTCCCTCCGCCGGTGGGGAGGTGCGTCTTGGTCACGCTTCATATCGGCCGGCCCGGGAACGAAGAGACACGCAGAGTGGGGGAAGTCCCCCACCCCAACGCAGCACACCCTCCCGGCCATCAGAGTCGAACCCGCAGTTCGGAGGAACCGACTGCCAGAGCACCGGCACTAGGCCGGGCCGGCGTGGAGGCCCTCCGACAGTGGGTCGCGTTTGCCATTCGATCAGTGAGAGGAGAAGAGATTAATGCAACAAAAATTGTCAAAATCCGTTAATATATGGATGAGTGGGGGGCTGGACACAGGCCGTGGGGGGGGACCCGAGACCGGGCAATGTCCCCGGTAGAAACCGGTTGAAATAGCCTAAAAAATAATAAAACCGGGGAAAAGTAGGCTCTCGTGAGGCGGGCAGAGTCCCCTGTCAACTCCCGTTACATTCCTCCATGGTGTCATTTGAGCTAAAAACTTTTACGAGAACCAAGGCTTGACCAAGGCCGACCCAAAGTGCACGGTGGGCGGACTCATCACCTCCGTGATGAGTCTCCATTGTGATTTGAAAACTTCCATCAAACGAGTCCTTCGGTGGGCGGGAAAAAAAACGCGTCAGAATCGTCACTTCCTGTGCTGACAGTGGAGGTGTCCTGAGTGTGGAGGTCTGCACCGGAACTGTCCTGAGAGTGGAGGTCTGCAGGCAGGCTCCCATGAAAATGTCCGTCATAATCCCTTATTACCCGTCGGGTCTGAACAGATCACGAGAGAGCCCGCTCGTGAACTGTCAACGGGGGCGGTGTTATGCCGTGTGTGCATGCACCTCGCGGGAGCGCGCACAGCGTAAAGCAAAACCTCCCAGACATGTATTGATCTGTACGGCAAAGTACGGTTTGGAAACTATATAATTTCCTTTTGGAGGGCATGCATAACACGGCATAACACCAGAGCCTCGCTGCAGGGAAACGTTGGCGCTGTTCCAAGTTTGTTAAAAAAAAAATATTGTAAAATATTCGGTTAACGCGACCACTGCTGTACCAAGCGAGACAGTTTTTTCCAGAGCAGGGGATATAATGCCCAAACATCCCAGCTTATAAATACCTGGAAATGTGGACATTCTGATATTCCTAAAAACCTGTCTGATGATGCCGAGTGAGTGACTAGTGAGTTTGAGTTGAGTTACTTGAAAAACTAAAGTGAAACTTGATTTATTTTATTGCAGGGTCTGATTATTAAAGGGGAAAGGAAACACCAATTACAGTTATAATATTCCGGTAGTTTATTCATTTTACAATGGATATTGATCGTAATATTTATTATATGATATTACTCGCCAAAAGAAAATTAATTATCCGCCGGCCGGGTGGGGAATTCCGGGACCAGGCCGCCGCCATTAGGGGAGTCCCAAATGGTGACGTCACTGGCTGTGTTTTCGCTCCACCAGAAGTCAACACAACGTAGCAGATATGGCAGCGATGGAGGAATTTTGCAATGAGATCGACGTTTTGAACGATGAATTTGACTATTCGTCGGGAGATGACATTGATGTGGAAGCATCTACAGTTACCAGGCATCCCATGGCCTATGCTTATGAACCGATTCGGTCGAATAGAGTGGCATACGATCCGGAATAAAAAAATTAAAAAAACACAATGCTAACAGTGAGCCTCTGAATTAGCCCCGAGCGAAAATGCTAACCTATTACTGCACCGATAGCTCCCTTATTACTTATCCTAGCCGCACATCCAACACATCGTTTATGATCGCAAGGAGACACAGAATCTAACGGTGCCCACCTCAACACTGGAAGATACAAACTCGCGAGGTTATCCACAAAAGCGTACATCAAAACAAGTGGCGCTAGGTACTAACATACGCCAGGCTAACGGCTTACCTTCCTCATTGTCTGGTCTAAACTGGTCTTCAATGGCATTACAACGATAAAAACGATGATGTAGTTAATCCATAGGTTAATATCCAATGGGGCTGTGTCCCCTTTGAAATGTTCTGATAATCTATAAGCAATACAACTGCAATTCCGTTATCTGCTGTCCGCTCTGTGCTCCGTGCGCTCTGGGTCCTGCAATACCATCCATCAATAGCAATACTAGCCCTTTTAGGGCTGTTTTCGACAGATGAGCGTGTGTATGCCAGTTTAATTAGTTGAGCTATAGAACACCCCCAATTCTCTATTGTGCGTCATAATAATAGCTACCATTTAGTTTGGACGCGATTGCGTTAATTAATAAGGTCACACTGTGTCAGTAAATACATGTGTGAGCTAGTAATCTGGTAGTGCTGCAATATTTACCTCTCTCTCGGCAGCTGAAGCAACTCGTTTGGTGGCTCGAACTTCACGTTTGTTGACACTGTCATTGTCTTGCGCGGCCGACGTGCTGGGACGGTCGGTGTTCCCGACTGCATACGTTGAGAAATCGAATATTGTGGGAACAGATCCTGGCTTCAAATCCAATGTTTTGTATTGAACCAGGCATCCAGACTGGACTTTGAGCAGCTTCTCATCCTTTAGTGGCAGCCTATGGAAATGTACTTCTTCCTTCTTTGTATAAAATCCATTTGTGCAGCCTGGGGCAATACAATAAACTCCTGACGACGACCGTTTTCTTGTAATGTAAACTACTGGTGCATTGCACGCCATGTTGTTTGTTATTGAGCTTTGGCCCAGGAAGCCGTACCCAATCAGTGACGTCACTGGGAAGGTCCCGGAGCAATGGAAGCGCCCATGGTCATTAGGCACGTATTTCAAAAAGTAAATTCGCGTATCTCGATCGTTTACATTGGAAATAGACTAGATAAATACATTTCCTAATGGTAATATTGTCGCATGGAAAGCAGTTTGAAAAGTGTTTCCATTTCCCTTTAAATGTCCTTGTTTATTTGTGAGATGCAGTGGCACAAAGAAAATGCCTACTTTGTTTGGTAGTACTAGTAGGTACAAACGCACTGGTTTTCTTGTTCCAGTCTGTTACTGTCACTTTGTTTTTGACACTTTAAAATACTGCTGTCCTCCTAAAATGATGTACAAATCAGATGTATTACTTAATAAAGAAACATTTTCCGAGTACAAACATTTTTTAAAAAGTAATTTTTCCCCCCCTTTATTATTCAATATCGCGATAAATACAGTATGGCAATATTATCGTACCGTGAGCTTTTGGTATCGTTACATCCCGTAGTATTAACCATTTCCTGAACATTTGGTGTGTGTGCCTTACCTCCGCTACCGGCATCGCTTCATACAACAGATCTGAGCTGTCCAACTATGAAAGCTCCTTGAACATGCGCACGCTATGGGAGAATCTGCCTTGGTACAAAGTAGCAGTGAAAACATGGTATGGAGTTTCATTGATTTGGGCATTCTCTCAATAAGCAAGTGGAATGGATTTGATAGTGAAGCACTGACACAGCGCTCTACAAAGTGCGGCGAGTGGATAGACCGATTCACGAACTTTCCGCATAGTAAAAGTGGGGGGGTCTAAACTAATCATTTTAAAAAGTGGGGGGGAAATGGCCGCCTAACCCCACTGTACAGGCGGGTACTTGTTTAGATATATCTGGGCAGGCTCTGTTTTGCCGTGGTATCCTGGCACCTGCGGGCCGCAGAGGGGCGGCGTAGTTTCGAGCGACGAAGACTGCTGCTCCGGGGGCGAGGGCGGCAAGTCAGGCGGGAGTAAGCTAGTGTCCACAACGGAGGGTAACGTGATGTCCCCATCAGACCTGTTGCTACTGTCTGCAGTAGATGCAGTGTTGCTGGCGTTTAGTGATGGTTGCTTTAACCATTTTCGTATAAATGATTATCCTCAGATGTGTGTCACTGCTGTGGAAGCACTTTGGAAATGATGCACGCGCAGCGGAGCAGGTCACGCGCACCTGACACAATTTGTTGTTTGTATTTTTCGCTCCGTTCTCTTTTTTGAATAGAGGGTGCATAACATTCAACTGCCCCGAAGATCCCGACGCGAAGCCTGAAGGGTAAACACACCAGGTTTACTAATCTACCCGCACAATTTGTCTCTGGTGTCGGAATGTTTCACTATGTTAGTACATTCAACAAAACACCATAGAGGCTTCTCAATACTCAAATGTCCCCTCCTCAACTCCTCGACTCGTGACAACATCTGTGAGGTCCGTGCAGAAAGCAGAGCAGTGTGTAAAATATATATCACTCAGTATAACAGACCTACTCTCTTTATTTGCTTTAGTTTAGTAGATATCTACAAAGAGTCGATATTTTTCTAAGACCATTTAGTGCTTCACATAATAAAATACACAACGGCTGAAGCCTGATTATGCGTTAGGAGCTGTAGGTGTGTGTGGTACTGTGTAGGTGCGTGTTGTACAGTGTGTAGGTGTGTGTTGTACAGTGCGCAGATGCGGCGGACAGACAGGTCTCAGTTGGTTTGGTGTCCTCTGCTTACTTTTAATACTTGCAAATACAACTTTTGGCCCGTAATTTCAATTCCCCATTTCAGCGACCAGAGAGAGAGGGGGGGATATATCCAGTCTCTGATTGTGTTACGTTATTATGAGAGTGCTCTCATACTTTAAATTGCATATATTTATATAAATATATTTGTGTGTCCCCGCATCTGTAGCCTGTTATTGTCTCATTATACCGCACTCTCAATGAATTCAAAGTAAATATGTGGGGGAACAATGTTCAGCTGATCTAACAGAGATTATAAAATATGACAAAACACTCGACAGCTGATGCAGCTGTTGCCACGTAATAATGAACGGACGTCGCTTTAATATGACCGCTCAGAGGAGAGGAGTTCTCATTTCTTTAAACGTCTGCTGCTTCCCCTCCTCTCTCCTCGGTTCCCCTCCTTGGTCCTCCGCTCGCATCTCCTGTGGGCAGGTCTAAGTATCGAGGAGGGGAGTCGAGGAGGGGAGTCGAGGAGGGGAAATGTGAGTATTGAGAAGCCTCTCATGTCATTTTGGGTTAAAATGTGTTGTAACTGCGTGAGCATTGTAACTGGTAATATATTACCCAAATGTCATTAGTAATGCGTTACATTACTTCGTTACATTAAAAAGTAATATATTACTGTAACTCCGTTACTTTTGTAACGCGTTACACCCAAGCGGCAAACTGTGGGGTAGAGCCGTGAAGCCAATACGGAAGTGTCACACACTGCAGTTCATATATTGGCCGATAGGCGATGGCTGCAGAAAGGAGCAATTTCCATAGACCCCCATGTTAAAATGCCCAACTTTACAGCAGAAAAAAACATGTTTCTCTCCCTGGCTCCATACATTTTATTATCGATATAGTTAGATTCCACCTTCATGATTATGGATATGGACACTATCCAGATAACTATTGCGTGTGGACGGAAGCTTGTTTGCGATTGCGTTTACGTTAATCCTATGCGTTTAGCCGTTTTTGTCCTCGTGTGGCCGCAGCCTTAAAGTGTGTGCATAAATTAGGGCGTGGTCACATTGAGTGACGGCTCTGTCAAGTGCCTGCCGCTGTTAGCTTCTCGTCTCTCTGCTAGCTGCTCCGTGAAGCTAGCTACAGGGACTCTGCCTGCTCAACTCATCCAGGAAACACAACTTGTAGCCGGCCGTGGTTGTTTGTTCTTCATGCTTATATATCGGAGTATTGTGACTCGCTCTGCCGTTAAAACAGACGGTGCATGAATGCGGTAAGTGAAATTCGAGTGCTTTATTTGTGTTAATGATTTTAATCAGCTACGTAATGAATGGTAAGGCTTGGGTTAGCATGTAAGCTAGTGGTAACGATTGTAATCGTACCCTCCAAGTTAAAATCATAGACTGTATATATAAAGGTTAAAACGAAATAGACAAGTGTTAAGTGGGATAAAATTGTTGAACAAACGGCTTCTGTTTGAGGTTGATAAAATAAGGTTACATCCTTGTAACTTAGAGATATTTTATTATGTAGGAGGAACTGTATGCATCGCTAAGGTTAATTTAAATTGGCTATGCTCAAGTATGTAGACAAGTTAATGTCGAAGTAGTTATGTGAAATCAACCTCACAATAAGATGTGTGTATATTACAAATATTAATGTCATATTTCAAGATGATTACTTAGATATTACAATATGGTTGGTTGAGCTGGAGTTCATTATCGAGCTTACACGTTAACGTCAGTCATCTGAAGAACGAACCCAAACCTTGTTGTTTTTATTAATTGTATTACAAATTGATATAAAATAAACAGTAAGCATTGGTAACACAACTTCCAAAGTTACAGTAAAATAAAAAGGACCCTGACTCGGACAATACACAATCCAACATGTTCAACACAAGATAATAAGTTATATTGTTTGTACACATGGTACTTTACATATATATCTGTTTGTTTAAGGTGTCCAGGTGATGCAGACAGGCTGGACCAGAGAGTGAGAGACAGAACTGGACTCCTCACAGCAGTGAACTTCAGCACAGGTACTCTTTTTTTCATACTGTACAAAGAATCAAGAAAGATATTGGTTTAAATGAATGAAGTATTGACTTGAATACACTGATATACATTCCAATAAATAATACTAAATCACCTACACATCAGTTAAGTTGAGGGGTTTTTCCATGCAAAAAGTTACATTTAGATATTTAGCAATATGACTTTGTCAGCTTTCTAATGTAATGTATTGAAGGCAAAGATTTCTCTCTCAATATTGTCTGTAAAAAACGTGGTAAAAGTTATTCTTTCAGTGAGACAACAGAGCAAGCTTCTACAGTTGCACTACGTTTTGATAACAGTTAAATATTATTTTGATAATAACATATATTTCAATGTTGATGAGCTTCATACTGTTCATTCATAATCTGATTGTCTTTGTAGCTCATTGTTTAAATAAAAAAAAACATTACAATTACAAAATAATGATATCTACAGCCCCTAAACACACAAACACACCGCTTTCATAAATAACACACTTGTTCTGCAATAATATGTTTTATGTTTCCTGTCATTTTTGTTAGGAAAGGACATGCCTGAAAGACACGACATGTTCTCCTTCTCTGAGGGTCAAGAAGAACATCCAAGAGGATCATTAAAAGCTGATAACTGCTAGAATTCACTTCAAGACAATGGTACTTGCGTACGATGCTGCGAATGGATCTGGCCCTTCCTACATCCAGGACATGTGTTACGTCCCCACTAAGGTCTAGGGGATCTGGAGACAATAACGTACAACCAATAATTATGAGAGAGTCAGAGTAAAGGTTGACAAGAGGTTTATTCCTTGTAACCTATCATAACATACAATTAAACAGAAACACTCTGTTGGTGAGGAGGAGGAGGAGTCAAAGGATTGTGCCAAACAAAAGAAACAAGCATAACAAAACCAGGCCTATCTCTACATCTATCCTTTGAAACCAAACTCAAACAAAAACCCTCACTAACTAACTACAAAGAATTTGACAAAACAATATACAGGGGTGGCAACAATCCGCTTACCTAGTGTGTCTAAACAATAGTTAGCTCGGTGGTGAGAAATGTACAGGGTACCCCAGACTTCCCTAACTCCTCCACCTCTCAACACACACACACACATTAACAAAGGTCAGTGTATTCAAAGAGCTTTAGTTGCTAAACACAGCCATGTTCCTTCCTCAGCAACAGGCCCAGAGTGAGAGAGAGAAGACTTCCTGGGTGCCTCCTTTATGGTCGGCCCTGGTTGCTGATAGGCCAGCTGAGGGTGAGAGGATCCAATCAGCCATCAGACTCAGGTGCACAGGCAGATACCGATCAGCTGCTGATTAGCTGTGCAGAAGACAGGGAGAAGAGAAAAACACAGGAGGGAAGGAAAACCACACATGTACAGCCTGCCTGGCACGTAACAACATGGTTAAACCGTACACCCCAGCGCGTGCACTTCGCTCTGCATCAGCCAAACGACTCGCTGCACCCTCACTGCGAGGTGGACCCAAGTTCCCATCAGCAAAAACACGTGGGTTTTCTATCCTGGCTCCAAAATGGTGGAATGAGCTCCCCATTGACATCAGGACGGCAGAAAGCTTACACACCTTCCGGCACAGACTGAAAACTCATCTCTTTCGACTCCACTTAGAGCGATAGAATGACTAACAAAGAACTGCTAACAGAGCACTTATATGCTAATAAAGGACTGGCTTATCTATAGCCAGTTGAGTAGCACTTGAAATGTTTGGCTCTATGAAACCTGATGTACTTATATGATTCTGTTTTCCTCAAGGTTGTGTCTTCCTGGTCGAATGTACTTATTGTAAGTCGCTTTGGATAAAAGCGTCAGCTAAATGCAATGTAATGTAATGTAATGATGCTATGAGATGTTAAGACCAGTACAGGACATTCACTATAAACAACTTTTATTGTAAAAACAGTCAGCTGATCGAATGCAGCTATTTCCACATCTACACTCCATCAGCTGATTATTTCTATTTGCCTCACTTTATGAGCTTCACATCGCTTGTGCCTTGTACCGCAGAGTTTGCAACGTCACAAATAAATGGGGCCAATCTTCAGTCAGATGTGAATGTGTAATTTAACATTTTCAGTAAGAATAATGGACGAAAGGAGAGCAAATACAAATACAGTTTATTGAAATGTGAACCAAAAGTTAATCAAATGTTTTAAATAAAAGCACATATGGACAGAAGGTGTAAACCTATTAAATGTATAAGTAAACACATTTAGTCAAATAAAGTGACAGACTAGGCCTGTGCAGTTGGTATCAGCTTTGCCCAGCATGGGCTCCTCCATCAGGCCTGGTCCTCCTCACAGAGGAAAGACCCTCAGTCCTCTCCACACCAACAGACAGGACGTCCATCACAGAGGTTTCTCCCTGAAGTCTCTGCAGCCCTCTGGACACCATGCTGTCTCAATCCGTCCACACTGAATATGAGAGGGGGAAATGAAAATAATAAATGCTTTAGACAATAAGAAATATAAAGTTGACGGTTGAGTTGCTCAGTTTTTTTAGATTGTCAATACTATTACTGTATAACTAATATCTCAGGTTAAGAGGCACATTCAAATAAAGATTGGTCTTTAAATACATTTTGTCTTTTGAATTGTTTGTCTAAAGTCAAGGATCTAGAACTGGTACTTATTTTTAATGATAGTCTGGTTATTATGCTGTTGGCCTCACAGGTAAGAGCACTAACTAGCTACCATCACATGTACCTTAGCTTGACTTAAATGTATTAAACGTATGGTTAAGTGATATCAAAATATAAATAACTAATGTCATGCAAACATATTAATATTTGCTTGATTCCAGAGTTGAATTTAGCACAATTGCATACAAACGTTAAGGGGTTTTAAGATTCTGAAGTATTATGCTAAAAACTCAATAACTTAGATTATTATTTATAGTTTTGCTGAATAGTTTCATGGCCGCTTACCTTAGAAACGTAAAATGCGACGGCAGTGTGCAGATGGGGAGCATGTTAGCTTAGCTTGGTAGCTTCAGCTAGCTCTGGAACTTCCAGCTGGGTGGCAGCAGGTCCCGCCTCGGCTCCGCCTCTTTGCCCTTATTTGGAGCAGGCTGGAGAAGGCGGGAGTTGAACTCTGACGTCACTGTTGAGCCGTTAGTGGCCGACTCCGCCTACTAAGGGCTTCACGGCAACTCTGCAGAATCCTATGGGTGACGTCACGGACCCTACGTCCATTTATATATACAGTCTATGGTTACACCCAACACTGTTTAGTATTAGTGGTGTAATAAGCTTTGCGTCAGGATCCTTATCACCATCGGTGGTCTTTCTTTTTATTAATGAGAGCCCAGCTGCTCATTATGCATATTTTTATGAATCACCTAATCATGTGTTGCTCTATCTATGGACTGGGAAGCAGGGTTTATATTGCATGTTGCATTGTTTGTTGATTGATATAAATGCATTTTAATTCATTGATTGACAAAGTTAATGCTAACTGTATTATTTTAGGCTGTGTAGATGCCTTACCTAAAAACTGCAGCAGTCAGCAGGTTATTTTCTACTTTTTCTTTATTTCTATTTTTGCCATCATGCAGGGTTGTAGAGGAAGTGGGACAGCAGCAGATCAGAGCATGAAGCTGCAGCGTGGCCCAGGCGAGAGTCTGAGACAGAAATAAACCTGACAGCCGAGCTTTAGTTCTGCACTCCTCGCTCTGTTCCCTCTCAACTGTGAAAGTGACACAGCTGAGTCACACAGCGACGTGTGAGTTTGTGACAGAGGGTAAGATACTGTGTGTGTGTGTGTGTGTGTGTGCGTGCGTGCGTGCGTGTGTGTGTGTGTTGTTGGAGTAGATATCTCTGCTCTGCGCCGATCCTATATGAGTTTGCTTTAAAAGAAGGAAAACTCATAACAACCAGGACGAGGGTTAAACAATAATCTGTTTTAATAATAAACGGTAATAATACAATACACTTCTCAAAGGGGTCAGGCCTCCCCCTGCTCTGGTCCTAATGCCGGGAGAACTTATCATCTTGACGGCAGCAGGAAAAAGAGCGAACCCAAGGCCGAACAGGCTTACATACAAGAATAAAACAGGAGGGGTTGGGTCAGCTGGTCATCTTTTCAGGTCATCTCATTGGGAGATGCAAAAGATGCTGTGTCACAGTGAATCAGCGCGTGCCAGCAGAGGACCCGCAAACAGTCTCAGTTTGAAGCAAAACAAACACATCTGGCATTCGCTGTCTCATATTTCTGCAGCCTCCACACACACATCCCCCCACAGTCCAGAGACCTCAGTTGTGTCTAAAGGATATTCCCTTGCTCACAAAGATAACACAAAGATTTCATCTCTCATATCTCCAACTTCTGGTTACACAGACTGCTTATTATTAATACAAAGTAATTAAACCCACACATATACTATTGAAGATATGTAGATTTCCCTGAAACATGACATGCTAGAGATCTTAAGCAGAATATACTCTCATCCACCTAGCCCCCTGTCCTGCATACCTACACCTCCCCCACAGAGCAATAAAACCCTGTTTACTCCAACCAGCCCAGAATGTTTATAGCCATTTTAGTCCTCACATTTATGAAAGGATAAAACAGAGAAATCAATATAAAACACAAACACAGGTATTGTTTGAACAGTATTCACTTAACTGCTACTATTGATAATTACCAGAGAAACTCAAGGGACCTCTTAATATCTGGAAATTGCAACAAGACTTTCTGCCATTTCAAATGTAACACACTTCTTAAATATCAGATGATAATAATCTTCAATGTGTTGTGTGTGTGTGTGTGTGTGTGTGTGTGGTGTGTGGTGTGTGTGTGTGTGGTGTGTGTGTGTGTGTGTGTGTGTGTGTGTGTGTGCGTGCGTGTGCGCGTGCGTGTGTGTGTGTGTGTGTGCGCGTGTGTGTGTGTGTGAATCTCTTTCAGGTGTGTGTCACGCGTGTTTATCAGCGGAAACACCTTTAAAGATGTATCTTAAATCTTACGTCTTGAGAATACAGCAACAGACCAAAAACACATTGTGTGTCTGTGTGTGCGCATCTGAACCCCAGCAGCTTGTCTTGGCTAGGTAAAGCGGATTAAAGCGGTTTGGCACTTCATCCATATAAGTTATATATAATATTGATATTATATAGATATATATATAGCATAAAATGTATGCAGTCTTTCTGAACACTTTTAAAATGAAGAATATTTGTAATGTTCTGCACAGATAGTGCATTAACTTGAATTTGAAAACATGTGGCAACTTTATTAATACAGCAGATGGACAGATGTGTGGAAAGAAAAATGTCTTCATGGGCTTCAATGGTTCTCTAGATAAAGGGCATTTTATCGTTGTTTGTTATCCTCAGATAGTGGTTTGTTCAAATAACTAGTGACATTTTAATAAATATGGCAAAAAATGGCTTCAAAAAGGCATATATACAGTATAACCTGGCCGGCTTAACCAGTGTGTATTTCTTCAAGCACCACAAGATTCATAGTTTATAAAGTACAATTCTGGGCCATTGATTGTGTTATTTCTCCAAACACATGTACAAATGCCTGTTATGAAGCCTTAAAATGGTGCAGGGCTTTACATTGGGTTATACTTAAAGACAGGACTATTCAGTTAAGAGAAGAGCAAAAAAGGAAAGAAAATTGTTATAATGGGATGACATGACATTGACATGACATTAATGACAGACATAATATGAGGTCCTTCCCCTGCAAAATTAACCATTGTAGACCATGGTAGACTGGTCTACCATGGTAGAACATGGTTCATTTAACCATGGTATAACCATGGTTGATCATGGTTGGGATATGGCACCACAGTCAACCATGGTAGAGCACTGATATAAACCATGGTCTACCATGGTCACCATAAACCATGGTCTACCATGGACATAAACCATGGTCCACCAGTACCATGGACATAAACCATGGTCCATCATACTGGAAATAATATAAATTAATACAAGCTTTTCAATAGTTTCAAGCATTTAATTTTAAAATATTTGTATAGATCATGTTAATTGCACTTAATTTAATCTACAGCACACACACTCATTAAATGCTCATTAAACAGTTGGTGAAAATGTAAAGACTATTTTATATACATTCATCAGGTGACGGTGCCTGTATGAGCCTCATTAGAATGATTGTCGACCATGGTTTCTGTAGACCATGGTTTCTTGAGACCATGATTCAAATATTCAAATGGTTGACCATGGTTTCTGGAGATGACATTGTGACCATGGTAGGCTGACCATGGTTGACCATGGTAGACCATGGTTTCTTCCCCATGGTACTGTGACCATGGCAGGCTGACCATGGTCCACCATGGTCAACCATGCACCATGGTAGACCATGGTTTCTTCCCCATGGTACTGTGACCATCATGGTATTTTGTGGTCAACCATAGTATTACCATGGTTGGCAATGGAATACCATGGTGACCATGGTTACGTTTCGCAGGGGTTGGCACTCAGACGCTAGAGGGGTCATGTTGTGATCATGGGGCGTCACCCTTACAGCATCAGGACAATATAATATGGAGTCAGACACTGGAAGTGTGCTGGAGGCGTTGACTGGGACTGATGGAAGGATGAGGCTGATGAGACTGAAGAATCTGCGAGGAACGAACTAGCGGCAGAGGAATAGTTATATAGTAAAAGACAGCAGCTTCATAAGAGGGCAACCATGTGACAGAGTGTGTCACTTTGCTGATGGATATTTGTGACCAGCTATCCAGGCCAGACTCTAAAGACTTTCCAAGGTGTAAAATGCTGCTGCTGGAGTACTGACTGGAAGTATTGCTGATATCATGTCTACCATCCTCTTGTCCTTATTGTCTGTCCAATAATATCAGTCTCAGGAAGAAATGTTTTTTAATGATTATTCAAAGAAAAACATGCATTCTTGTACTCAGGAGGGGACATTGACAGAGGATTACTGGAAAAGTACACAACAAGTAGTACTTGCGGGGGTAGTTTCAGTAGTACTGAGTCCAACAGGATCAATCTCACGAAGAACTAATGGCAACAAAAAAATATTCCCTCATCAAACTTAGCAGAAGTGGCTTGATGTTGTTCTCAGCAGGGGACTTTGACAGAGGATTTCTAAAAAAATACACAGTAAAAGTACTTCAATGTATTGTAAGTAGTACGCTAACTAATACAAAGTCAAACAGTATACATTTCATTAAGAACTAATGGTAACATTTTATTTGTATCATTCATCAAAGATAGCAGAAAACATGCATTATGTACAATGGACGGGACTCTGGCAGAGGATTACTCACAAAGTACACAGTAAAAGTACTTCATTTTACTTCTGGTAGCAGTCAACTAGTACCGAGTCCAACAGTGTCAGTTTTAATAAGAACTTGTGGTAAAAAATATTTGTATCACTCATTGAATATAGCAGGAAAGAAAATGAAGAGTGCAGCATCGCTGTATGGTTTAAATCTCCTTAGTTACAATTCTGTCCATTTTAGACAACGGCTTATTATATTTACAGCCCTAATAACATTAATGTTCTGGGCTCAATATGTGTCTTGGCTGTTTTCGTTGTGATAGCTAAATTCACCTTGTTCAAACACTGACCCAGATCATCAGGCTGGCAAGGGCTGTTCCATGCTCTGCTCTAACCTCCCGCGCTTCCCAATGGACACAGTAGTGCCCCCTGCTGCCGTGGAGCATGTGCCCATAGATATGCATATATATATATATATATATATCTATGCATGTGCTGGCCCATGCGGAATATTACTGCCAAAAGTGACTTTTGGCAGTAATATTCCGCCGTGAGAAGAAAAAGTGTTGTACTTGTAAAAAAAGTGGTTGTAGTTGTAAAAAAAAGTTGTGTACTTGTCAAATCTATGCTGATTGTCTTGTTAAACATGATTTATTAGAAAAATGGTATGTGTTTGTTTTAATAGATACGTTTTGCCTTTGCAAAACTAAATGCATATAGTTTTGTAGATGGTGTTTTGTATTGCAAAACCACATTGTGTTTGTTAGTGCATCATGAGGCATTTGTAAAACCTGTTTAGTTTGTTGTGGAGTTATGGCAGGAAATTAGCCCCATAGAGTCTGCATTCTCATAATGGAGATTAATAAGTAATATTAGAAACAGTGTTGCCAACATTCATACTTGAAGGGTTAGGGGTCAGAACTCTAACATCAAAACGTTCAGCTCGATCGGGAATCGATGGCTATTACTTTTCTCATTCATAACTTCATAATTCCAGAGATACATCCCATAATTCAATCACATTTTTAACATGGAAGTCAATGGAGAAACTCTTCAGACTTCAAAAATCTACCGTCATGTAACGGTTCAGATACTTTTGGAAGCGTCATCTTTGGCCAATATTGAATAAATTACGGTAAGAATTATTTTAATATTGTTACTGATATTTCACTATGAATATTTACTGTATTGAAGCAATTTATAATCAGTTTATATTTTGTAGCTTATTTCACAGAGAAATCGTGTTGAAAATGTATGTATCAAATAGTATACAGCAGTATTTGAGTACATTTCTCCGGAAAATATGTGTTTGTTGGAAAATATGTGTCGTTGTAGTACATTTCATGATGCAATCTGCATTATGCTTACCACAATGCCAAAAACACTGTTTAGATTATTTAATTAAATTAATTAATAACCTGTTATGCCCCAAAGACCCCGCCATCGGGCTTTTCTTTTTTTCACGACACTGTGTCTCAGGGCTTATTAATATTACAAAAAATATATGAATGTGTCATACCCTCCTAACGGGAAGAAACCATTTTTACCGAAACAAAACACAAGTCTCACAAGAAGGGTCTAAATGAGCCCTGAGCGAAAACATGCTAACGCACTTAGCACAAAACTCTAGGTATAAATCGATCTATATACTTATCGGATCTGCACAAACAAGTTTAGCTAACATGCCACAGATTATAGAAATATAAGTATCATCACTGAGCGATCAGAACTTGCGACATGGGAAGCAAAATACAGATCACAACACGTAGCATCACCGAGCAAAACACGGGAGATCGTCTCACCTTAGCTGTTATTCTGATCAAAAGTCGTGTTCAATGTGCATTAAACGAAAAAAACGGCGGCTGAAGGTTAATCCATAGGTTAATCCAATGTGTCTGTCACTTGAAAAAATTATTGATATCATAATTCCATTATTATTTTTTATTTAAGACAAGATTAATTGTACACATATTTGAAAATAATAACAAACAGATGGTTGAAAACAATCCAGCACACATAAAAAAACATAAAGCTTTATGACAAGGTCGAGATACATGTTAATCATGGTTGAACTATAGAACATCTGTGTGTCTAACTTCAGTTTTTTGTTTTTTTTTAGGGCCGGAATTTAACGCGTTAATTACGATTAATTAATATACACAAAAATTAACGCATTTTGAAATCGCACTTTATCGCACTTATTTTTGCACAGCGGAACGTTTCTCACTGGATGAGTTTCAGGCGTACCGATTATACTGGAGCACCAACTAACGTTCATGACTTCAGCATGGGACTTCAAACAACAACAAACCACGGTGATCAATAGTCAAACATGAACGAACAAGCTGATGAGACCGCTTTGGTCGGCCCCGTGGATGGGACATTTTGTTTTAAAAAACGGACGGATGGAAGCGTCGATAAGAGCACGGTTGTGTGCAAATTATGCAAAAAAGAGTTTGCATATCACCGCAGCACATCAAGCCTAAAGTATCACCTAAATGCAAAGCATGTAGCAGCTAGCGTGGACGTTAGCCCGACTCCGAGTGCAAGGAACCACACCCTGACCCAACCCACACTCAACCAGGTGACTGGTTTCAGGGCCAGGATAAGTTAGTCCAGGTCTGAGAAAAATAACCAACTCCCTGGCTCACTGGATTGCACTCAGGGCTCGACATTAAGGACTGCCCGATGGCCCGGGGCCATCTAGTATTTAGCTCGGGCAATGAAGCCTCACCTGCTGGTTGCCCGATCGGGCAATCTATTATGCCAGTATCATGCAGCTCATCCAGTAATGAGGGACCCGACAGTAAAACTAAACATATCTATAACTAGTTTAGGTAGTTTGAGAGGTAATTAAAATAGCTACGTGTGATATTCTAACCTGAAGTGTGTGTTTTGTTCTGCTCACCGCTGCATGTGCTTATGCAGAGCTGCGTGTCGAGTCTCGACTCGTCAGCAGCAGCTGATCTCTCTCCCGTCAGATTAGACTTCACTCGCGTGTATGTCCATATCGATCAGATCCAGCTAGTTCTAGCTAATGATAGGACTACCTGCTTATTAAAAGACAACTACACAATAAGTGTCGCTATGCAACTGGATGAGGCCACAAAGTATAGCGCAGCATTATGCATTTGTTTACATGCCCACCGGAACCCCGAGGCATTACCAACAGATCAACGCACAATCAACCCATACAGGACATCTCTTTCTCCACATTAAGTGTTAGACATTAGAGTTGACTATTCTTGTCTGTCACATACTCTTCTTGTCTGTCACATAAGTGGCGCAACTGAAGCGGTATTGCTCTAAAGGGAAATTATTTTGACCGAAGATATTTAGATTTGCCGGCTAACGGGAACTCTGACGTGTGCTTCGCGGATGCGCTCGGCTCCTCTCGACTGCTGCTCGGGTCTGCTCGGTCAGCTTCCGGATGAGGAGGCATTCGTTCGACCAACTTACAGTAGTTAACATTACAAACATTTTTAACAGGGGCCATAATAGTGTAAATAATGTTTGTTTTGGCAGTTATAACTGAATGTAATGTTTTCTACTTTTTTCCATCTGGGAAGGCATTTGCCTTCATCAGATGGAAAGTGTTTTGACCAACAACTTAAGTATTTCTTATAGCTATGCAGGGCATGCAAGCGAGCAAACACAAACAAGAACAAACAAACAAGTGAAATGAAGAATACAATTGAAATTGTACAATATAATATTGTGGTGGTTCATCTTATAATTCAGTCTAGAGAATGCACCAGACAGCATATAAGACTGCAAAATTAAAAAATGTCTAGGGGGGAGGCCCCCAAACCCTTCGTTGCCATTTCGTCCGCATGCATTTTTCAGGGCAATCTCTATTGGGCTCAGGGGCCATCTGTAAATTGCTTAGATGGCCCTGTGCTTAAAAATGCGATTTTTAAAATGCGATTTTAAAATGCGATTTTTAAAAAATGCGATTTTTAAAATGCGATTTTTAAAAATGCGATAAAATGCGCTAATTAATTTCGATTAATTAATTACAAAGCCTCTAATTAATTAGATTAATTTTTTTAATCGAGTCCCGGCTCTATTTTTTTATATATATATATATAAAAATCAGTTAGGGAAGATTATTGAGTTTTCCTCAAAAGCTGTTGCCATAGCAACACACCCCTCGCCATAAAACACGATATTGCTCTAACTCCTATGAAAATGGTAAAAAAGTGCTCAAACTTCACATGTGTGCTAACAGTCCAGCCGTGAAGACATCTACATGACAGTTTTCAGATTTCTTCAAATGCCGTTGCCATGGCAACACAATGCTCGCCATGAAACACGGTTTTCTCATAACTTCAGTGAACATGCTCCAAACGGCCCAACACTTCACAGGTTTGGTAACGATGCAGCCATCAACACATCTAAGCGTATTATGGGGTGTCATCAAATACCGTTGCCATGGCGACAGATCATTCGCCATCAACTTAGTTCAAAAGATTGCAGTTCAAATAGTCTGCTGCTTTTCCAAGCCTTTTTACTTTATTTTCTTCTCTTATCACATTCAAGCCCCCTGTGTTCATGCATCATTTCAATCTAAATTCTTCACTTTCTTCTTACACATTACATTTCAGCATAGCAGTTCAGCATCAGCTTTTCAGCATAAAGCATTCCCACTAGCAATTTCTTCAGGAATTGCATTCTCTAGTTTCTTCCCTTCTTCCATTGTGATAATCAACCCAATAAGTGTGTAATGGTAGAAGATATTTAATGACACACAGAGTTTTGGCAGCAGTGCAGTCATATCCGAGTCCATTAGATAATGGAGCTAATATGGTGATGGAGCAGATAATGCCCTGAGCTCCACTTCCTTTCCACTATGCGGAATATATGGATTAAATACATTTCCCTGACACTGCACCACAAAAGTATCTACTATATTTCAATGTTAGTTCAATTCAAAACATCTTACCATTGCATTTTCTTTGAAAAGCTGACAGAAATTGGTAAAAAGCAAGAAAGAAGGCTGACTCATCGTCTTCCCACAGCTGAGCCTACCTTTCTCTTTAATTTAAATGTGTTGGCCTATAATGCAGGATATTTGCACACTTGAAAATGTCTGCTGTGGCTCACAGTATACAACACTTTTACCACAAATATGCTAATTACATGCATGGCGGATAGTAGAAAAACTGCTCAAGCTGTGTAATAAATTACCCCTTCATTATGCAACAAGCTCCACTTGCTGTCAAATCTGCTTTTAATATATTCATCATGTGAAGCCTCTTTTTTGTTGGTGGTGCTTATTGGTTACCATCTCTCAGTTATAATGAGGAGCTCATGTCAGAGATCAGGTCTTCTGGATCAGGGTGCCTCATTGTTTGGTTGCAAGATGGGCTACATTTAACAAGCTCTGAGATAAATGATGACTTTGTTAACATCAATAGAAAAATAGTGCTTCTGTAATTTGTTGTTTGATATATTGCTGTTGTCAGATGAGAAGTAAATGGTGTTTTTAGACAACTTTGGCATTGTGGATGGCAATAGAAGTGCACAACTTTGGTTAACAACTATAGTGGTCTCGTTCCTTTGTCTTGAAGACAATGTTTTTTTTTTAATGTATTTATGGTTAGAAGCCTGAATTAAGATCTGTGGTTAACACAAGCTGAAGAGATTTTCTCGTTTTGACATAATCACGCTGACACAAGATGGCTTTAGCTTAGCAATGGTGATGCGCAGCCACGCGACTGTGATGTAGTTTGCTTATCGCATTACATTAGCTTTTTACTTCTACTACTGACTTCATGTGTGGAGATTATCCATTTGCTGAACAAAATGTGTTAAGAATCGTAAACCTTGTTTGCCACAACTTCATTTTCTGCCATATACCAACATTTTGTCGAGAGACCCCTTGCGATGCTAACTTCCTGGCCAGCCTACAAAAAATATGTCATCAGTGCACCACTCTTGTTCATGTTCAATCTTTGGCCACAAAAGAACCGTCACACAGCACCATACTGTAGTCACTTCAAATAATCCCTTTGCACAGGACTTTGGTTTTGCAAAACTAATGAAATTCCCATCGGCCTGAGGTGTGCTTTGTGTTTACTACTCAATAGCAATTTCTGCAAATCTCACATACTAAACTCAACCCAAATGTCATGCTCGGGGCTCATTATACTGACTTTATGCATACAGGAAACATTTTTATTTGTATTAAGATACAGCATTATCCCTGCAGAAGGGTCCATCGCAACAGCATAATGAACAATGAGCAAAATAAATACACCACGACAAACATGCTATCAAAATTCAAAGCTTATGACCATAAATATGCTGCATGCACATTATTATCTTAAACTTATACTTTTTCCAAAATTATACAACTGTAAATAAATAATTATTTTGCCCTAAAAAGCTGCATTTACTGGAAATGTGTACCTTTTTATTTTATGTTAGTTTTTTCCCTTTTTACCCAATGTAAACATAGTGTTAGTTTCCTTTAATTTTCACTTCCTTCTGGCCAAAAATAAATACTGTATCTGCTTTGAGGAGTGGCATCCCCAGCCAACACTCTGATGAAGGAATCAGTCTGAATGTAAATGAAGATCCTGACTAGCAAACTAATCTAAATGTGTGTGCATTATCAACAAATCCCCTCACTGTTGTCATTTTCTGTGTGTTAATAATTGCTCAAACCTCTAAATGGTTGGTTGACATTGCTCGACCACAGTAGCATCACTAAGAGCCGCCTCATGTTAAGGCCCTGACACACCAAGCCGATTTCGGCCGTCGATAGATGTCTGGCCGTCGATGAGCGCCCTGTTGCCCTACTCAGATTGGTGTGTCCCGCACCGTCGTGTCTTTTCGGCCGTGCCGACACCTTCCGCTGCCGATTCACTTTGTTGAATGGGCCGCGGAGGTTGTCGGCAAATCACTCTGATTGGCTGTTCAGCTTAGCGAAACACTATTTGCCTGAATGGGAGTGGAGCAGTACAGTATCAATCAATGTTTATTTATATGCAACTAGTGCTGTAAAAATTATCGCGTTAACGGCGGTAATTAATTTTTGGAATTAATTGCGTTAAAATATTTAACGAATGTGCAGAATGGCCCGCCCTATAGGTGCAACCAGTGGCAGCACTAGGGTATGGCTGGGGTAGGCTACACCCATACCAAGAAATGGCTTAGTCCCACCATGAAAAATGATGTTAAAGTAAGCAAAATAAAGTCTGCCAACTCGCGGAGTAAATTGCACAGACAGCAGTTAGTAAGATTGATTTCAGTAGCCACGGTTTTGAAAACTTTTGTCACGTAGTGATCGTCTACTCAATAGAACATCTTTGATAATGGCGTGGTGTTGTTGCAGGAAGTCTCGACGGAGAATACTCTTGCTGTAGTACAGGGCAGAGCCATATAATAGTAATAATATGGCTCTGGTACAGGGGTGCACATAACTAACTGGTACGCAGGTTATGTGCGTCATCTGAAATGCGTACCGTCACTTGTGTCACAAAGCGCATTCGCGTACCGACGTACTTGTGAAGCTTTTCCAGAAGGCGGTTAGATCACCGGACGACAGAGTCGGTGCACACGGAGTGCACAGACAGGGCTGCTGTTAACGTCGGTCTGTACAACGGACTTGTGCCAAAACTACGCCAACCGGCTGCGGAGGGAGACTCCCCCCTTCACTGGAGAACTGCGCTAAAACAGCTGATCACAACGTTCACACTCTGTGGTCACTCACGAAGTACTCCACTAGCCCCCCCCCCTCTGTCGACTTTCCTGAAGTACTCCACTAGCCGCCGCCGCCCCCCCCCCCACCCCCTCTGTCGACTTTCCTGAAGTACTCCCCCGTTGATAGAAATCAACACATAAAGAATTAAGACCCCACGGTTTGATGATTGATAGGTGTGTGGGTTGTCTTTCATTTTGACACGCAGAAAAATGTTATAATTAACATACATACTGTATGTTAAATGGATATATCCGCCTTCTTTCATTTATCTTTCCATTCCCACAACAATATACATAAAGAAATGGCATATTTTGGACATAGTTCGAATGGTGATTAATCATGATTAATTAATTTTTAAGCTGTGATTAATCTGATTAAAAATTGTAATCGTTTGACAGCCCTATATGCAACACGTTCTCACTCCCAATCCGTCACATGTTGACGGACGGTCAGGGCCCCTCCCCGTCACTCTATTACGTACAGGGTACCCCTTGCGCGTCAGTTTTCAACGGGCAGTGCGTCCCATTGACTTGCATAGAGCTCCTGAACGTTGGTAATAGACACGTTGGGATCGTGGCGAAATGGCGGCGAAATGCTCTCCGCAGATCCATTCTCACAGCGTTTATATTTGTTGTTTTCGGATTTCACATCAACAGGAAGTCCGGTTAACTAAAATGTCCATGCGGAACAATACCTCAACCCATAGATCCGTGGGTGAATAATGACATTCACCACATTACACACATCCCTTTACATTTACAATAAAGTATTTCGTGAGGCCTTCTAAAATGTTTTTAAATATAATTAGGGTTGTAGTTGAAGAGTTTGTAACGGACAACGGCACGTCCATTAATTCCACAACCACACACATGGATTAACATCGATTTAATACATTAATGTAGCCTTTGGTTCTGCTAAAAGAGGTGTCAATAACAACCGACCGTCGGGGAGCGTTCTCATGGCGTCTATTATCAACGCTATGGGAGGTCTATGGGACACCCCGTTGAAAACTGACTCTCAAGGGGTACCCTGTCCGTAATAGAGTGACGGGGAGGGGCCCTGACCGACCGTTAACATGTGACGGGTTGGGAGTGAGAACGTGTTATATAGCCCAATATCACAAATGTTACATTTGTCTCAGTGGATTTCACAGTTTGTACAGAATATCAGTATGACAATACGACACTCTCTGTCCTTAGACCGTCACATCGTACAAGGAAAAACGTCCGGAGAAAACCCACAGTTTAAAGGGAAAAATGGGAGAAACCTCAGGGAGAGCAACAGAGGAGGGATCCCTCTCCCAGGACGGACAGACGTGCAATAGATGCCGTGTATAAATTGAAAAGATAATACATTTGCAACATAGGTAGTCCAGATGTTTGGAAATGCATGTGTGTATAATAGGAAGATGAATCCACGAGGATATCCATCCAGGACCTATGATCCAGGACCACAGCCACGCCTCGCGATCCAGGACACAGGACCGCAGGATCATCCATGACTCCGGATCCCGGCGTATATATAGACACCAAAAAGAAAGAAATGTGGGGAAGCTGGGTTAATCGGAACATGAGAGTACACAGGCATAGACAGAGAGAAGGAAGAAGTAAGATGTCCCCCGACAAACTAAGCCTATATCAGCAAAACTAGGGGCTGAATCTAATCAGCTCTAACTATAAGCTTTATCAAAAAGGAAGGTCTTAAGCTCTGTTACGTCCCCACTAAGGTCTAAGGGACCTGGAGACAATAACATACAACCAATAAAAATGAGGGAGTCAGCGTAACAGTTTCCAAAAGGTTTATTTTGTAAACCCTGAACCGAAAAGACATAACTGAAACACTCTGTTGAGGAGGAGGAGTCAAAGGATTGTGCCAAACAAAAGAAACAAGCATAACAAAACCAGGCCTATCTCTACATCTATCCTTTGAAACCAAAACTCAAACAAAAACCCTCACTAAGCAAACTACGAAGAAGTTGACAAAACAACATACAGGGCAGGGTTTCCGTTAGCCGGTAATTACCGGTTTTTAGCTGGTAAAATTTATAAAAAACCGGTAAATTCAAAACCTGACGGTCAAAATGTCTGGTAATAATTAGGGAGGCTCCGATCGATCGGCCGCCAGTCATTATCGGCCGATATTCACTCTTAATAGTTTGATCGGTGCTCTCTATAAAGGCCGATCAGGAGAGCTGGATCTGATCGATATGGACAGAAACGCGAGTGAAGTGTAACCGGAGCGAGAGAGAGATCAGATCGGCTGCTGAGTCTGACCGAGACACGCAGCTCTGCAGGATCACCTGAAGCCCCGCCCTCTGTTTAGCGGGCTGCAGGAGCTGCTTGAGAAACTGACGGGCTGTCAGGAGAGAGAGAGAGGGAGGGAGAGGGGAAAAGAGAGGATCCGTTTCTCCCGTGTTATTATTCAAAGTTGATGTAAACTTCTGAATAATGTACGTTATCTACTACAAGTAGTTTGTTTGAATGTAATAATTATGTTGTTTGTTGTTTGTGGAATCATTTATTGAAAAATGAATCTGAATTTTTCGATCTGTTATGATTATAAACTGAAGCAATATAAAAATGAGCCCCGTGAACTGAGTTTTAAACTGAAGCATATCCGCTCATAGTCCGGTAATTACCTGCTAACGGAAACTCTGCTACACAACTATTATTATTATTGAAATATGACCGGTAAGTTTCAAATTAGTCCGGTAAAATAAATGCTGCCCGGACATTTGACCGGCGAGAGAAAATCCTAGCGGAAACCCTGATACAGGGGTGGCAACAATCCGCTAACCTAGTGTGTCTAAACATTAGTTAGCTACGTGGTGAGAAATGTACAGGCAGGGTTGGGAGGGTTACTTTGTAAATGTAATCAGTTACTGATTACATGGCTCTGAAAGTAATCCGAATACAGTTACGTGTCTTAAAAAACGTAATCAGATTACTTTATTTTTCCATTACAGATGGATGTTTTGGTGAACAGGAGAGACAAAAAGCAAAAGGAAACTGAACGTGTTTTTACTGTTTTAATGGCTTATCAAGAGCACAACTGAAACATCACATCTGAAACGATGTAACAACATAATACACTTGTTGGGGATGCAGCTTGGGATGTGAGGAGTGAGTGAGGGACAGGGCTTAGAACGGGCGTGTCGCCTTCTGTCCTGCCAGTGTTGGCAGGACATGAATTAAAATGTCGAACTCGGACTTCATTTTAAGGACATTTCGGCCAGGGGTGTAGAGCTATATTTGTTTAAGCACCGGATTGGCAAAACAGGAGTGTGTGCACCAGTCTGCCTTGATCTATGAATTCATGTCCGTGACTCTCACAGTATCTGCTGCCCGCAGCTGTTTTATAGAAGGAACACCTCCTTCACTTCATGAAATCTCTGCAGCGCCTGGAGGCAGCGGGAGGGTTAACTCAGCCTCTGAGAAGACGAGCGCACCACCTTCACTGTGTACCTTCAGAAATAATCATTAGTAAGGCTAAAGAGCGACCGCAGGCTGATGTGTTTTAACCACACACACACCTATATATACACACACGCGCGCGATTTAAACGCAGACTTTTGTTCCTCCATGTTTCGTTGTTATTGTTTCACTGAGCGAGCGGACCCGCGCTTTTTTGGTCCATCTGCGGTGGTAATAGGTTTTGTGGACTGTGATGATTCGGCTGTACCTACTAGTAATGAATATTAAATGTTGAGAGGAAATCTTTCCACCAATAAGTAATCCAAAATGTATTCACTTCAGGTTTACGAAAGTAACTGTAATCAGATTACTCGTTTTTCAAATGTAACGCGAGCTGAATACAGTTACTTGATTTTTGTATTCTGATTACGTAACACCGTTACATGTGTTCCGTTACAACCCAACCCTGTGTACAGGGTACCCCAGACTTACCTAACTCCTGCACCTCTCAACACACACACTTTCAAAAGGGTCAGACAATACAAGGAGCATGAGTTGCTAAACACTGCAGTCAATTGCTGGCTCCTCAATCAGCAACAGGCCCAGAGTGAGAGTGCGAGAAGACTTCCTGGGTGCCTCCTTTATGGTCGGCCCTGGCTGCTGATAGGCCAGCTGAGGGTGAGAGGATCCAATCAGCCATCAGACTCAGGTGCACAGGCAGATACCGATCAGCTGCTGATTAGCTGTGCAGAAGACAGGAGAGGCTTCTCAATACTCAAATTTCCCCTCCTCAACTCCTCGACTCCTCTGTCCTCCGGTAGTGACCCGGAAATGAATTTCAGCGCGCCATTTTGAAGGACGTCTCATTTCTCTAAATGCACACCGAGTACAGTGCGCAGATGCAGCGGACAGACGGGTCTCAGTTGGTTTGGTGTCCTCTGCTTACTTTTAATACTTGCAAATACAACTTTTGGCCCGTAATTTCAATTCCCCATTTCAGCGACCAGAGAGAGAGGGGGGGGGGGGGGGGGTATATCCAGTCTCTGACTGTGTTACGTTATTATGAGAGTGCTCTCATACTTTAAATTGCATATATTTATATAAATATATTTGTGTGTGTGTCCGCATCTGTAGCCTGTTATTGTCTCATTACACCACACTCTCAATGAATTCAAAGTAAATATGTGGGGGAACAATGTTCAGCTGATCTAACAGAGATTATAAAATATGACGAAGCACCCGACAGCTGATGCAGCTGTTGCCACGTAATAATGAACGGACGTCGCTTTAATATGACCGCTCAGAGGAGAGGAGTTCTCATTTCTTTAAACGTCTGCTGCTTCCCCTCCTCTCTCCTCGGTTCCCCTCCTCGGTCCTCCGCTCGCATCTCCTGTGGGCGGGTCTAAGTATCGAGGAGGGGAGTCGAGGAGGGGATATTTGAGTATTGAGAAGCCTCTAGGGAGAAGAGAGAAACACAGGAGGGAAGGAAAACCACACAGTACAGCCTGCCTGGCACGTAACAAGCGCACTCTTAAAAACGGATAGGGTGTCTGCCGCCCGAACACAAACTGGAAGCTGATTCCACAAATGTGGAGCTTGATAAGAAAAGGCTCTGGCTCCCATTGCACTTTTAGAGACTCTAGGAACAACCAACAACCCTGCAGTACTTAAGTAAATGTAATTTGTTACTGTCCACAATCTGCCTAGAATGTTTTAATGCTGTAGCTGTTCAAGATGGTCCTTTTAAAATGTTCTTAAAATATACTGTTAGTAGTTAAACCAATAATAATGCTAGGGCTGCAACTGACAGTTATGTAGGCACATTTAAAAAAAATCTTAGCGCTGTGCGATTAAAATAATAAACACAAGTAGCAGGATAGGCACACATATTTGCTATATCTTGCTCCACTGAAAAGGCACTGATACTGCATACCTGCCAACCCTACCGATTTGGGCGGTAGTCTACCGCTTTTGACGTGTTTCTACCGCCTTCCGACTCAGCTGACTTTCCCTACCGAATTGCAATCTTCCCAAACTATAACAAATAAAAATGACACTCCATAGACACTGGACTCGACTTTTAGCAGACACCGTTTGCAGCGTGTCTGTGATCGCATCATACAAACAGTCTGAAAGAGAAACAACGTGCAGAGGAAGGGCAGCGTTACCCCCGGGGCTTATGGGTAATCACTCCCAAATGAGTTTAAGGGAACAGAGACGAGGCATTTGAGTCCTGCAGGGTTTCCCCGTTAATATCAGTGTTTCAAAAACACATGTTGGCGGCTGAAAGACATCCAGTGTTTGGTCTTTTCCTGAAGCATCCTTCACCTACCTACAGTGTCTCAACTGAAAGAGGACCACAAACACACAAAAAATATAATACAATTTTAGATTTGGGATATTTATCTCCCATTCTTTCACTTTTTCTGACATTTTCAACACCAACACATGTCGTTAATGTCTCTGTTTAGTGAACTCCAGCAACCTGAAAGCCTGTACATTATTTATATCACACTTTATCAGTAGAAAAATGCAGGAAATGACTTTTTTAATGCAGTATTTTCTGATTTATGGCACAACAAACCTTTGACTCTAATATGTCAACAACATGAAACAAGAATATGAACCTGGCTTTATCCAATGTGCACACAAGAGTTCTACATCTTGACACATCCTTCATCCACACTGTCTCAACTGAAAGAGGACCAGAAACACATTACAAATATAACATGTGGAGACTTTGGGATATTTATCTCCCATTCTTTTACTTTTCGGGCATTTTACAGACCAGACATGTCGTTGATGTCACTGTTTACCAAACTACCACTTTTTCTGAAAAATGCATAAAATGATGCAATATATGTTAAATACATGGTTTATACATGTAATTACTGGGGTTCCATTTCTCCTGATTACCTGATTTGGGCGTGCACATTTGCCGCGCGCAAACTTACCTCTTTTGGATTTAGAAAGGTTGGCATGTATGATACTGTGCTGCTTGGCTCGGGCTGTAGCATGTAGCTATTTGTTGTTTGTCAAGCAGTCTGTCTTCCGGTTGCCTCTTTTGAATGACGAATACACACTACCGCCACCTGCTGGTAAGGAGAGTTATTGCGACATGCGCAGTGCGTACGTGCTACTTGGCCGTCGGCTGAAGTCTTTGCGGTGTATTCCAGTGCGACTTTTTGGCCAAGGGAGACGTGAGGCGACACAACTGTCGGGTCCGTCGGGACGTGTTCTTTGGTGTCAGTTTGGTGTGTCAGGACCTTTAGAGATGAGCTGCTGACCCACTGACAAGCCCTCCACACACACACACACACACACACACACACACACACACACACACCACACACACACACACACACACACACACACACACACACACACTTCTCCGCCTCATTCTGTTTTCATTTACTCCATTTCATTAACAACCATTTGAATACAGTGTAGCTTAAGACATCTTTAAAAAGGAGATGAATATAAGTTGTTACATGTCACTATTACAAAATGGAATGACTGGTCTGCCAACACATTTGATTTTTGGTTGATTTTTTGACAATTTTGAGTAAGAAAAAGATTTAAGAAAAAAACTGCCAATTTAATTTGAGTTAAATCACCATTGTTAGCATCTCTCACATGCAGGGTAGGAATTTCACGGCGGTCCCTCGGTCTGGCCTTGAGGCCCCGAAAATAATTGTACGTCCTACGGCCACCATGGCCTTTGTGCCCCTCACAATGTTAAAATCTCAAAGTTGCTTTAAAAGCGTCAGAGCAGTGGTCTGGTCAACAAATGAGTAAATCAATAAATAAGATGATTTATAGAAATGTCAAACATGCTGCACGGTACATGGGACGTTGTATTCCCCTGTTTACATCATGTGTCTCTGTTATTGGATGCTCATTATCAAAGGGCATGGTTATTTATCGATTTTTTTCCCATTTAAAAATGAATAATGATAAGTAGATGTTAATGGATTGTATCTTCCCTGCAGTCCTCATCTCCTCCTCAGCCTGTGTTTTAAATAGATCCTGCAGAAATAGCACCCTCCTTTAAATGAGCTCTCTCAAAGTGTGTGTGTGTGTGTGTGTGTGTGTGTGTGTGTGTGTGTGTGTGTGTGTGTGTGTGTGTGTGTGTGTGTGTGTGTGTGTGTGTGTGTGTGTGTGTGTGTGTGTGTGTGTGTGTGTGTGTGTGTGTGTGTGTGTGTGTGTGTGTGTGTGTGTGTGTGTGTGTGACTGTATTTTGGTGTTCCCATACTATTAGTATGTGCATGTGTAAAGTCATGTGCGTCTCAGTTTGCTCCATTGACTCTGGCTTCATCCATAATTGAATGTGTATGAATCAGTGTGTCAGTCATGCTGTAATGTGAAGGGCCGGATGGCATTTTAACGACGCGGGGCTATTCTGGGCTCAGGCCGACCGCACAGGTATTCATCACTCACACTCAGCCATTCATTATTCTCTTCTATTCTCACTGCATATTAAACTTTTATCTTCTGGCTCGTCCTCCCCACTCCTGTCAAAGTGTATTTTTAGATTGTTGCATGGAAGATAAATCTTAAAATTCTATTTTAGAAGGGAAATCAATGTATGGATTTCATTAATGGTGTAAACACGTCCTCAGATGCTATTGTGTCAATGTGTGTTTATGCAATGACTATACAACTCCAAACATGTGTACATTACGTTTGTAATGGTCTGCATGTCTTAAAATAAAATGTAAAATCATTAAATAAAAAGTAAAACATATATAGTTTATAACGATATAAAATAAAGCAAATAAAAGTCTTAAAAATAGATAATACATATTTCAGAATCAGAAATCCTTTATGAGTCCCAGTTATCATATTACATACAGTATAGAGTTAAGCACATATTAGTAAAGAAATAAAGACAAATAAGTACACAACCATGGTTACAAAAAGCAGCATTTTAAAAGTTTGGTGAAAATATGAAGGTCTTCAGGTATTATAAAATGCATGTATTTCACATTAAAGTTATTATTGCATAATAGAAACTGTTTATTCAAATATTAAAATAGTACAATTATGTATTGTTTACATTTACAAATAAAAGGAATAATTCGGCATACTGTATGTCCCTCAAATAAAACACATACTGTATGGTTGAATCGGTAGTTTGGTGTTGGTATTCGAAAGCCAAAATCATACATGTGTACCTGGTTCCTGAATCACTGCCAACATCTCCCTATTTCTTCAGCACTTAAAATAGTTTTGTTGTTGTGATGGAAAAACAAGTGAGCCAATCAGAGCTCTGCTGGAGAGATTATTAATAGGGGAGGTCATGTTTCTGACACAGACACAAAGAAGGCCATGAGTGTGAGTGACATCAATGCAGTTGTAAATTGATCTAAAGAAGTAACTTCAAATTGCCACATTTCATTAAGCAACATATAAAATGTCATGTTGAAAGCCAGTTGAATGGTCACCGAGCTCCACTGCTTTCTGCTAGTTTGTTTTTATAACAGGATATCATGCTCATCTTCAGGTTCATATTTGTATTTAGTGTCTCTACTGTGACATGTTCCATGTTCAAAAAGGTCTTTATTTGTCTCATACTGCCTGTGCTGCAGCACCTCTTTTCACCCTCTGTCTGAAAACCAGAGCCCAGTCTGCTCTGTTTTGAATGGTCAACCACTTAGAAATGTCCCGGCCCTTAGCATATCACGTATAATGTAGCCATTACATCCATCGTGTTATAGTGATGTCATTATGTTATGGACTTTGGGATTTTAGCCTTTGCAGAACCCCCCCCGTTATAACACTTTCAAGGACCGCCTACTTCCATCTACGTAACATTGCAAAAATCAGGCATATCTTGCCTCAAAACGATGCAGAGAAACTAGTCCATGCATTTGTTACTTCTAGGCTGGAGTATTGTAACTCTTTATTATCAGGGAGTACCAAGAAGTCAGTCAAGTCGCTTCAGCTGATTCAAAATGCTGCGGCTCGTGTACTAACCAGAGTTAGGAAAAGGGACCACATTACTCCTGTTCTGGCTGCCTTACACTGGCTCCCTATAGAACACAGGATAGAATTTAAAATTCTTCTTCTCGCCTACAAAGCCCTTAATGGGCAGGCGCCATCTTACCTTAAAGAACTCATTATACCCTACTGTCCTACTAGGGCATTGCGTTCCAAGAATGCAGGGTTGTTGGTTGTTCCTAGAGTCTCTAAAAGTACAATGGGAGCCAGAGCCTTTTCTTATCAAGCTCCACATTTGTGGAATCAGCTTCCAGTTTGTGTTCGGGCGGCAGACACCCTATCCGTTTTTAAGAGTGCGCTTAAGACCTTCCTTTTTGATAAAGCTTATAGTTAGTATATAGTATAGCTAGTTTTGCTGATATAGGCTTAGTTTGTCGGGGGACATCTTACTTCTTCCTTCTCTCTGTCTATACCTGTGTACTCTCATGTTCCGATTAACCCAGCTTCCCCACATTTCTTTCTTTTTGGTGTCTATATACGCCGGGATCCGGAGTCATGGATGATCCTGCGGTCCTGTGTCCTGGATCGCGAGCCCTGGATCGCGAGCCCTGGATCGCGAGTCGTGGCTGTGGTCCTGGATCATAGGTCCTGGATGGATATCCTCGTGGATTCATCTTCCTATTATACACACATGCATTTCCAAACATTTGGACTACCTATGTTGCAAATGTATTATCTTTTCAATTTACACACGGCATCTATTGCACGTCTGTCCGTCCTGGGAGAGGGATCCCTCCTCTGTTGCTCTCCCTGAGGTTTCTCCCATGTTCCCCTTTAAACTGGGTTTTCTTCGGAAGTGTTTCCTTGTACGATGTGAGGGTCTAAGGACAGAGGGTGTTGTATTGTCATACTGATATTCTGTACACACTGTGAAGACCACTGAGACAAATGTAACATTTGTGATATTGGGCTATATAAATAAACATTGATTGAACACACTACAGGAAAGAGAAAATCCCAGAAAGCATAATATGACCTCTTTAAGTCCTCTATCCTACTAAGTAATTTGCAGATGAGAGCCGATCAAAATGCAGGCACAATGGAGGACATGAAAATGCTCTTTAATGCCCAAATCCTGTGGCGGATGTCATTATAATATATCCGGAGACAAGACACATGTTAATATCAGGTGGCGATGAGTACACAAACACTGAACTGGAATAGACAATCAAAATGACGTTCCCTTACAATAACTTGGAACAATTTACATGTATCGATAATCGTACTTACACTATCTCACTGCATTTACATTTTTAATTAAAAATAAACTACTTGGCACACTTTTATAATGTTTATATTATTCAAAAGATCATTTTAACCCTCCGGTATCATTCGATTGGACTACGCAAATTAGTCATTCGAGACAAAAATGTCCACTGCAAAAGACTTTGATAAAATAAAAACATTATATTAAAAGGTTTTTTTCACAACTTTTTTGGTTTCAATCTTTAAAGCACCTTCCGCCCTAATAAAAAATACCAAAAATGTAATAATTTTCAGGATTTCAACCCTTTCAATGCCATTTTGAATACATGAAACCTAGGGATGGGTATCGTTAAGGTTTTAACGGTATTACTACTTTTATCGATACCGCTTATCGGTCCGGTCTTTTAACGGTAGGCCTACTCTTATCGGTTCTTTGGAGAAAAAAAAGGTAAACTAACTAAACAAATTGTGAACAAAACTAACATTGCTTTTTATTTACATTAAATACATAATATTTCACATCAAAAGAAACAACAATGTAAAACATATTAAATAATCTGATGACAGAACTGTAAACAGAATAGTTGAAACTTTAACAAAATAAATAACTCAGTTACCTCTAATCATTAACCCATGTTTGAATAATGTAGTTAACTCCGTGTGTTGCTGCTAGCATACATAACACCTGACGTGGAAACGTTACTCGTGGATGGGGCTACAGAGCTACTAGAAAGACAGTCAAACCCAGTGCATTTCTCCGTCTGAATGTGGAGCACTTTGCTAAATGTTTAGACAAATTGCTCGTGCGCCCTTACATGCTAAACTCTTATTGCACTTTTGGTAACGAGCATTGTCCACATCGAGACGGGTAAAGTTTAACCACACCTTGGAGCGCGTTCTCTCCGCCATCTCCTGTGTGTGTGTGTGTGTGTGTGTGTGTGTGTGTGTGTGTGTGTGTGTGTGTGTGTGTGTGTGTGTGTGTGTGTGTGTGGTGTGTGTGTGTGTGTGTGTGTGTGTGTGTGTGTTGCTGCTGCATGTAGTAGCCGCACGTGTGTAAACTGCCCCGCCCCCTCGCAAGCAGGCGGGAGATTAAAAATAATCATGGACGTATTTTGCAGTGTTTTTGCGTATTAGATAGACCCTCCAGAAAAACGCGATTCTGCGATCGCAGAAATTACCGCATAATCAGCAAAATGGCGCATATTTTTAAAAAGCCGCATATTTATCAAAAGGCCGCATAATCCCCGCATTTTTCCACACAAAGTTGAGAAAAAAAAAAGTGAACTCGTCTTGATGATGCGCGACGTCATCAGCTCGCGCATCACAGAAGGTAAACAACACCGTAGAGTGAACGTGTGGAGCTCACACGAGAGTTTCTCTTCACCAAGATGAAAACATCTAATCCATCTCATTTACCGACGAACATTTCTGCTAAAGACCGGGCAAAGCAGTACCCCGATGTCTGGGGGGAAACTATTCTGCACCCCCGTGCAACTGTGACGGTGACGACCCACTTTGATTCATTCAAACATTCGAAAATGCTTTCTGCTGCTGCGGACAAGAAAGCCAAACAACTCACGTTCACCGAGGCATCGACCTCCAAAACCCTTTCGAGGGCTACAAGAAACGAAGTGAGTAGCCTACAAGATTGAAGCTGGTCAGATAACGAACGAGTAAATGAAAACAGAATGAGGCGGAGAAGTGTGTGTGTGTGTGTGTGTGTGTGTGTGTGTGTGTGTGTGTGTGTGTGTGTGTGTGTGTGTGTGTGTGTGTGTGTGTGTGTGTGTGTGTGTGTGTGTGTGTGTGTGTGTGTGTGTGTGTGTGTGTGTGTGTGTGTGTGTGTGAGTGTGTGAGATTAAAATAGCCCAATTGCTTTTACAATAAATAAACATTGAATGTGTTTAATTGAATAGTAAAGGGGTTTAACATTAGTGGCAGGTTGTGTGTGAGAGAGAATAAATAAATAAGAAAGCCCAATATTTATTTTTTCCGCATATTTCGCAACTTTCCGCATATTTCGCAACTTCCCGCAATTTCACCGCATAAAATCACATAAAACCCCGCATTTTTGATCGCATAATCAAGGATTTTAGCCCGCATAATCAAGGATTTTAGCCCGCGTTTTTCTGGAGGGTCTAATTAGAAATGGAGTTGGCGACACTAAAACTGCAATATAATGTTTGTGTAGCAATAATACATATGACATATTTTTTAGATGTCTCCAGTACCGATAAAAAGACCGATAACGTCGGAGCTTAACGGTACCACGGTCTTTAATAATTCAGCCCCGGGGCCCGTTTCATAGAGTGGTGAAGTCCCTCCCCTTCCGATGGACCTCCATGGGACCTTATTTCGAAAACATTATGTATTTAAGTCAATGGAGAGAGAAAGATTATCTTTCGATCCCGTTTGAATTGTTCCACAAATTACACATATGATGTTTGTCAATTTAAAAGATAATTTTGCAAGTAAAAAAAAAATAATTTGTTGTAAAACTGTGAAGAAACACATTTGTTTGTGTGAAACGCTCAATGAACTACATCTCCGGTCTCGCAGAACAACAGACGTCACCAAGATGGCCGTCACTACTGTCTTGTCAACAAAACGATTGCCTACCCTCACTATCACCACAAGGAAACACGTCCAGAAGAATGTCATGCAAAGCTGCCTGCCTGCCTTCCTTTGATTCTCTCTGAACTGCCTGGTCTTTTTAATGTTTAATGTCAACCATTTGTGCAGATAGCATGAATAGAAAAGATCGGCGATCGCCGATGCTAGCGTTAGCATTTCTCCCCCGGGCTTAAATTGTGTATTATAGAATGATCACACCGGTGACAGTACTCTTCAAAGGGTTCACGAAATATGACTACTACTCTTACTGTTTAACATTTTGGGTTACTTAATGTTACTTCATGTTAAGGCTAATAAAAATGACAAGGCTGTAATGCTAACTAACGTGCTAGCTACTAGCTAGGTAGCTAACTTGATCCAGCCACTCCTGGTCCTTTCATCAGACGGGAAGTGAAAGAACGAGCAAGACCCATTGCTGGTATGATAACAACCTGGTACTAAGCACACAGGCATATTGTTAAAGTTATCTTATCTTAGCCAGCACCAGATAGATTATATCTATATGGCGCTGATCTTAGCTATCTCTTAGTGGAGGAAAACAATTGTCACATCACTTACGCGACTCTGGGATTTGTAGTCTTTCTAGTTGCGTATTTTTCATAGTCTTATATTTCAACAGTTTTACGACAAACTGTGACTTTTTTGACATGAAAATTATTTTTTAAGATTGACAAACATCATATGTGTAATTCATGGCACAATTCAAACGGGATCGAAAGATACGTTTTCTCTCTCCATTGACTTCAATACATTATTTTTCCGAAATAAGGTCCCATGGACCGGAAGTAGATGGAAGTGACTTCGCCACTCTATACCGGGGCTCGGTACCCATCCCTAATGAAACCACTGTTTATTTTTTATATTGTCTGTATTCTTAAATAAACTATATCTTTCTATTGTTGACATGTATACATCTACTTTTATGTACATTTTATATTTTATATATAATAATTTGCAATGATATTGTTTACTCATTTGTAATGCCTGTTAACATGCTGCTGTAACAAACAAAATTCCTAATTTGGGATAAATAATAATCGTATCTAATGTAATTAGTTATATTCTAATTGTATCTAATTTTACAAAATACATATTTAATAATGATAATGGTTGAAAAAAAGGATGGATTTTATCAGCATGTCAGGAATTCGTCACATTTGCACTTTACAGCTTGTCAGTTCATTTAGATTACAATGAAAAACTACAATAAAATACAAATATTCAGGGAAGGAGACAGTTGTTTCTTGTTTGGCACGGACGTAGACGACGCAGAACAACTGCTGACCTACGGCTGCGTTCAGAGAAATGACATCAGTCAGCAGACTGGTATCACCACACTCAGAGATCTGGCTCTTTATTTTTAGATTAGCAGGAGCCTGCCAACAAGATGGTGTGGTTGAAAGCCACCATGTGTTCAACGACTGAGTGGTTCAGGCTTTGTGAATACTTAACCTGCTGTATGGATTACAATTAAAATGTGATTTTCAGAAATGCTTTATTTTATACTCACATAGTTACTCATCTGTTCGTAAAGGCTGCCCAATATGAGTACATTAGTGAAGCTGTTCATGCTCTAAATATACACTATGTTTGCCTGAACAAATGTATATTATTACATGTTATTTGACTGACACTTTTATCCACATCCTGCTGTTTTCTGACCACTTTGTGTTTGTCCACTCAGAAATAAATATAATGGCTTTAGTGTAGAGTAGAACTAATGCCGCATGTAAGGGATAATGTGCAGCGAGCCGTTCACATTTTATTTTCCATGAACCAGTCTTTAAACACTGCAGATCCCACACTGTGTTTCCAATAGTGTTTACTTCCTGTCTGTCTCCTTCTGCTGTTCCCTTTAGTGTTTACTTCCTGTCTGTCTCCTTCTGCTGTTCCCTTTAGTGTTTACTTCCTGCCTGTCTCCTTCTGCTGTTCCCTTTAGTGTTTACTTCCCTATTAAGTACATCGTCAGAATAAGTGAGAAATGAATTTAACTTTTGCTAGACAGCTTATATGCCATACATTTTTGCATACATTCACAGTAAATATGTATTCAGTATGATAGCTGTCTAACAGAAGTTAAATCCATTTCTCACTTATTCTGGCAATGTACTTGAATCCTCTTGGTTGATTGCATTTAGTGTAAGCTGCTTTAGATAAGAGTGCAAACCAAATGGAATGGTGCTATAATACAGTATACAGTATACACAACCTGATCTCACCAGAATGCGTGACTCCACCACGACTCCTTAACACCGCATACCGTATACAGCACGGCTTCTCAAACTCCGGACCAAGGTCCGGATCCGGACCGAACTGCAAATCAATCGGGACTGAACCCTGTGTCCCATTATAATTATTTCTTTTTTTAAATTATAAAAAAAAATGTTGAATACTGCTCCACTCCAACGTGCGCTGCATGGCTTTCCCGTGGGGCGGTGCTAAATCGTGTTTTTGAACTGCGAAGGGAGATCAGTGAATTCCTCTCTTCTGAAAATCATCAACTGGCTGGCCGTTTTTCAGATGCCTCATGGCTCCGGAAACTTGCATACTGTTTCTGTCAGGGTTGAGTGAGGCAAGCAGGACCCAAATGCAGATAAACAGAAAATACCTTTATTTCAAGGCTACAGATACAGAGCTGAACACTCTTCCCCGTGAACACAGTCCAACTACAACAAGGAACTCACAAAGACCAACAGAAAACACAGAACCTAAATGCACACAGGACTAATCAAAGAAACAAGAGACAGGTGAGGAGGGAGGAGAAAACACAGGGGCACCAGGTGAACACAATCGGGTAATCAGGGAGGGAAAACAGACAGAAAGCAACAGGCAAGACAGAAGGTGAACACTTTTCAAAAATAAAACAGGAAACCAAAGACAGAAAAAGACAAGACAAAACACAACACAGACAGATCGTGACAGTTTCATTCCCACAGTACTGGCTGTATGTCAAAAAAGACTATCCTGCACTGGCTGAGAGGGCTCTCAAATCCCTTCTTCCATTTGCCAACACATACCTCCAAGGTTACAAGGTTAAAACAGCTCATTGGTTCATAATGCAATCATGATTTCAGTTGGATTCAAATCCGCCAAGTCCCGCCTCCTTACTCAGGTTAGTGAGGGCACGTTGAAGACGTGTGTGTGAGGGAGCAGCGCCACGCTGGAAGAACGGAGACACTTGTGATCATTATATGCACAAAACAGCGCGAATTGAGAGTTTTACCGGGGCGGCGGTGGACCAATCTCTGGGGCTGTCGTTGGAGATTGGAGCTGCTTTGGAAAGCGGGAGTTTTGATTGTTATTTTATTTTCCTCGGCTGGGTTTTTTATGATACCCTTGGATTGTGGATTCTGGATTTTCTGGACTCTGGCTTTTCTCCCTGACGAGGGCGATGGCGAGCTACCAATGACAACCTGAACACCTCATCTTTCCGCTTCCAGTGGTAGGATTTTGAGGACCTTACAGGAACTGATCAAAGAACTATTTTCTTTTGGGGGTTTATTTTAATTTTATTTGGGGTGCACCCAAGTGTCAAGCGCTTTATTTAGAAGAATGTTGTTTATTCCTGTGCCAATATATATATGTTTTCCTTTATAAAATCTCAGTATTCACTTCATTCACTCTGGCGTTCGACTTCATTTATTATCCATCCTTTAAGAACCTGGAATACTGGTCCAGTGTTCACACACCTGACAGACTGGTTACACACAAATAGACACACATAGTGAAATGACAAGGAATGTTGTTTATATATATGAATATAAATATGTGTATTGTTAATATTACTGTTGAATATTATATATAATATTATTAAGGCATAAATAGCTTTCAAAAATGCTAAAGATATATGTTAATTGTTCATATTACTGTTCACAATTATATAATATTATAAAGACAAAAATCAATTTAAAAATATGTTTACTGTTTCATATTGTGTTAAGAATGTTTATAACAGAATACACAATGAATGTAATGAATGACAAACAAAAGATAAAAACAAAAAATGTTTAGAAGAACAACTGATTATATATTATTATTACAAATATATATTGATATCAATCAATCAATGTTTATTTATATTACCCAATATCACAAATGTTACATTTGTCTCAGTGGACTTCACAGTTTGTACAGAATATCAATATATTATTTATATATATAATTTGTCACATTTTCCATCATAATGTATACATCATTTATGGGCTATATGGGGTCCTTGGCATGGCAACGTTTGGGAACCCCTGCCCTAGTGGATGTTAGTTTGAGTCCTTAAACATCCACTGTCTCCGGCAAGAAAGTGAACTGTGTTGCAGAGCTTGTCTTCGTGTTAATAGAAATGCAACAAAGGCAAAAGGGAACAGGCTTCCTTTTACTTTTCCACACATATTGAATTCAATACATTTTCTCCACTAAACTCTAAATTTAATGTAATGTCATTTAATAATCTCTACATCTCAACATGTATGGCAGCCATTTCATTCCAGTGTCTGTTGAATTCCATCACAAAGAAATGTTGTATCAAAAATAAATACATGTTAATTTTAGTCCAACACATACCTATAAATAGTAAAAACAGAGAAACTGATAATGCTGCAGCGGACTCTTTTTTTACAGAGCTGTATATCACTAACATCTAAAATTATCGATTTATTTCATCTGTCTAGTTATTGGTCAGGTACAGATGTAGCACTCCAGGGGCCTATACTACGAACCTGGTTCAACCTAACCTAGATATGTTTGAGTTAGCCGGTTGGCCTAATCCAAAACATACGCGCTCTCGCTAAACTGTACTACGACCCGGGTTATCAAGTGGATCGCTCAAGCCAGCCGTGTCCTATCAAGTTAGGTGCGCGTTCACATGAAAGGGGTGGTATTTGGAGCATTCGACCAATCACAAACATGGAGAAGCGCACTGACAGCGCAGCGTCATACTTCCTGAATGAAAAGTGAACTTTAATACTAGTCAAAAATGAAGAAGTTAAACTTTAAACATCCATGACTTAAACACTTTATCCAGGATAAAAGCCACATAGCTGCACCTGCAAGGTGAATACAGCTGGTAACAGAAAAAGTGTTTGAATGCGTATATTAACAGGTTTATGATATCACTGCCCCGTCTAAAACACGATCTGACTTCAATTACATTTGTCTCGAGTGTTTCGTCAACTTATGTGTTGCTTAAAATAATACTTCTGCATCCAGTATGTGACGCTGTGAGTGCTGCACGGCCAGATACGGCTCAGCTGACTCAGATAAGGAGATATATGAATATGATACATTATGAAGTGATATGCCGCGGACTGTACTTAATGTACTCTGATCCGGTTACTTATGTTGTGGCCGATATTTAAGTAAGCTTTCTTAACGCTAATTTTATAATAGTCAGATTGCTCTGAAGATGGAGGTGATATTCTATTCATGTTCACGTTCACACAGTCGGTGATTTTTGCCGGCCGTCTTTCCTGCGACGGCAGCTTTTCTGTATTTCCTTTCTCCTGTAATATGACTTGATCGCTTTAAACTCCGCACACTGAGCTCTGATTGGTCAGCAGGCGGTGCTTTCACTGAGTTGAGCTCTTAGCCTGCAACCTAACCTGCTCCCGACCAGGTTAGCTGCTTAGCATATATTACCATGGAGATCTAGCCTGCTAAAAAGAGAACCAGCTTCGGATGACCGGAAAGCCGGAGTTTTCCCTGAATTTAGCCGGCTAAGCGAAAATCCTGCTTCGCAGTATACCCCCCAGATCAGACTCAAATGGGTGTGTCCCAGTCAAAAGCCCAGCGGATGCCAGTGGCTGGGGGTGTTGCCAAATTGCTAGAGGGCGTTGCCCAATTTCCCCATTTGTTCAATTACAGGATTTAACCATGAGATGGCGTTTCATTCACAAAATACACAATGGGCGTAGAAACATCAATATTTTAGATCAAATAAAGTATATAGTTTGCTTTATGCAGTATATTTCTTGTAATATTGTTGGGGGGTTTTTACACAGTACAGTAGATTGAAGTAAATCAACTTATACATTAAGATAAGATAAGATGGACCTTTATTAATCCCGTGGGGAAATTCAGTAGTTCAAACAGCAACAGGGTGAGAGTGAAAAACAGGACAGCACTACGGTGGCCCTGAAGTGCAAGACACCACAGCATTTCAGAAAACACTACAGCATTTCAGAAAACACTACAGCATTTCACAAAACACTACAGCATTTCACAAAACACCACAGCATTTCAGAAAATACCACAGCATTTCACATTGGACGGAAAGGGTATTCCTTTAGGGAGAACACTTCTTGTTTGTGATTGGACAGAGCCAGCCAGAGAAGCACTGCTGTGATTGGTTGTTTTTGCTGCCAGTCAAGAAATGACGCTTGTGATTAGCCCAACACATCAGCTGTTAGCTGTTAGCACACACTCAGAGCTCACAGCTCCTCATATCTGTTCAGAAACTGGACAAAAGTTAAACATGTACAAACCACAGACTGTCCATGTCATGGTGAATACAGTCGCTGCTTTATTTATGTCTGTATGACGTTGTTGTGAGTGTGTACGGAGCAGCTACAGGTTAGTTTAGCCTGATGGATCCGATTCCGATAGGATTTACATGGAGATCCGGCCCGCCCCCTCTCCAGCGTCTTGTTTGAATGACAGGAGTAAATACAGAATTAATGCTTTATTAACTCATGGTTTTTAAGGGGCTTATCTCCATGTAAATACTATGGTAGACCACCCAATATTCACATCGCTCTAATTTCACCGCGGCTGCTCGAGTTTCACCGCGGCTCTCAGCTGTGTTTGCTCCTGTCAATGCTGTCATTCAAACAAGAGGCGCTGGAGAGGGGACGGGGCGTATCTCCATGTAAAACCTACAACAAAATGAACATATTTGACCGTGATTTAATTGTAATACACGTTTCAAAGTGATGCCGAAGTAACTACATACTGATAACAGTTAGTAAAAACCATGAATTAACGCTTTGACAAGTCTGCAGACAAGACGGCAGGCGAAAAGCTTTTAAAATGCGTGTTTTCTGAATCGGATTCATCAGGCTAAACTAACCTGTAGCTGCTCCGTACACACTCACAACAACATCATACAGACATAAATAAAGCAGCGACTGTATTCAAAATGACACAGACAGTCTGTGGTTTGTACATGTTTAACTTGTGTCCAGTTTCTGAACAGATATGAGGAGGAGCTGTGAGATCTGAGTGTGTGCTAACGGCTGATGTGTTGGGACCATACCTTGTGGGACCATGGTTGGGACATATTTCGCTGTCGGGTGTTGACCAATCACGAAGCGTCATTTCTTGACTGGCAGCAAAAACAACCAATCACAGCAGTGCTTCTCTGGCTGGCTCTGTCCAATCACAAACAAGAAGTGTTCTCCCTAAAGGAATACCCTTTCCGTCGAATGTGAAATGCTGTGGTGTTTTCTGAAATGCTGTAGTGTTTTGTGAAATGCTGTGGTGTTTTCTGAAATGCTGTGGTGTCTTGCACTTCAGGGCCACCGTACAGCACAGATTCACACAGATTAATAAAATCAAAAATAAGATGAGCGATAAAAATAATAATAATGAGAAACTATGAAATAAGAAATTAATAAAACTAAAATGTAATTATCATATCATATATTATAATGTATTGTATTATTAAGTAATATCATACATTAACCCCATTATAGCAGATGCCACATTAAATGGATGAACACATGTATGCATCAATAATTACAACAGAGTATTTCTAAATACAAGTTGTAAAAATACTTATATGTATTTAATATTAACCCTTTGGAGTCGACTGTCACGCCGGCGTGATCAGATCACATGACCTGTTCAAGCCGGTGCCGCATAAAAACAACAGTCCGGACAACATTGCCGTGTGTTTCTGTCGAAAGTACTGGCTTGAAACTATATCCCAGTCTTTGTTTCATGCAAAAAGACCCAGTAAACACGGAGATACGATGATATAAAGTTAATACATTTCAAAAGTATGAAATATGGAAGCACATATTTGAATATCTTCGCCATATTTGATCATTTTACGAAACGGAAAACACTGGAAACTGTAGATCCTGCTCAACAGGATGTATATGTGTATTTCTGTCGAAAGTACTGGCTTGAAACTATATTCCAGTCTTTGTTTCATGCAAAAATACCCAATACACACGGACATACGATGATATAAAGTTAATACAGATATATTTCAGAAGTATGAATAATGGAAGCACATATTTTATCATTTTACGAAACGGAAAATACTGGAAACTGTAGATTCTGCTCAACAGGATGTATTTACCAGGGAGGGGGTGAGGTAATCAGTTAAACGGAGTGATATGAAACGAGACGAAAAGAGACGAAGAGGGACGGCGGGAAATGGAGAGAGACGAAGATATACGAAGACAGGCGGCGGGAGACGAAGAGTGGCTGCGGGAGACTGCGATTGAAGTAAAGTGACAGACAAACATTGAGAATTTAGATATAGTTAGATAGATTTAGAGTTTTGAAGACTCAACTATGATGAAGAGAACTCTGAACGTGAGTCAAGCTTTAAGCTTGTTTTTTGACATGGAGGAGGAGGAATCTGTGATGTTGCCCTCTGTGTCGTAGTTGACAGAAACCGCTTTGAAGCGTGGCACAGATAAAGACAGAAAAAACAGATTGTTGTACATAATGTGTATATATATATATATATATTTGTATTATATTTATAATAACACTTTTGCCTTATCAGAATGAAATCCCATGCTACCTCAATCAAACTTTCACATTATCATCCCATGTATATATTTCCAGCTTTTAAATGGTTTCGTTGTGTATGTTTGTGTTATGAAAAATAAAATCATTTTCAAAATCTGTTTTTACGTTTTTTTTGTGATTTTGGGTCCAAAATGTTCATATAGTAGAAAATCACTGCTCTAAGTCAAAAATCCTACATCCAAACGAAATAAATATAATTAATTATGATGAATACGTTAAGTCTTGTTCATTGTTTTTCACTTTTATTAAATGTTTGATATTTCCGGTGGAAATGGTGGACTATCGGACATTGAAAATGCAGCATATTTTCACTCTTACACACATATATTCTCATTTTACATACATACATTTTCACTCTTACACACGGATATTCTCCTTTTGCTCTCATGCGAAATCTAAATCAAAGTATGTCATGTATATTTAGTTTTCGTTGATGAGACGAGACAGACTAAGGTGTTAATGATGGACTATCGGACATTCAAAATGCAGCATATTTCCCCCAAGTGTCTGTCAAAATGCATTTTACGTTTCTAACTTGCAATATCATTATTTCCGCTCTCTTCAGAAGAGCGATCTCCCTCTCTGTGTGCGGGGGATCACAGGAGGGGGGGGGGGAGCTGTGGAATGTGACACACATTCCGATGGCCAATTAGTTTTAAACAAAGGGTCCCCAACATACATAGGACACATGGGGGGTTGGGCTGGGGTTGGTCTGCAGCACATCACAGAGGCATTTAAAAAGTGAAGACAATACATTCTGGAAATGTTCACATCAGGCACCTTCAAGTTAAACAATACTACTGTACAGTAAACAATTAACACAGTAAATTATGTGGATTAAATCACATTTATTTCGTTAAAAATAAACGAAATGGTTTGCATTCATAAAGAATGCACACACGTGTTTAATCGTTAATGTCAGATATGTACTAAGTAAATAATAGCCTACATTAGTTCCTGTTCAAGATTAGAATCAACTTTATTGTTATTGCACAGATTACAGGTAGGCCTACTGAGACAAATAAATGCAGTTTAGCTTCTAACCAGGTGCAACAAGCAGTAAAGTGAAAAGTAATGTTCACAATCTACAGAATAAAATATATAATGAATTGAATGATGAATAAACAGTGAGGGGTATGAATACACTAGATATCAGCCTGTGAGCAGTATGAACAGTGTGTTAATCGTTAATGTCAGATATGTACTAAGTAAATAGCCTACATTCATTTCATGATGGATTAAACCACATTTATTTCGTTAAAAATAAACAAAATGATTAAATGCAGGGTGAATTGCCCTAATGTGGAACATTTTTGCATTTCAGACTTCGGGAATATATTGCGACATGAAGCCGATACAATAAATCAAAATCCAGTAACATTCTGAAATCCCCAGGATGTGTCCTAATCAAACCAAAAGAGAACATGCAGATATTAAACTCATAAAAGAAATGGTAGACATATTAGTACTCTTAGTGCCAAGTTGTCTCAGACAATCTGTTTTCCTAATGTGGGACAGTTCTGTGCAAAATGTGGGACACTGAAAAGTCTATATTAAAAAGCCTCAGTCACCTTCATTCATGTAATAAAAAAATCTCAGGCCAGTAACACTCAAAGCTACAGTAAATGTGCAATACCATGCTATGTTACTATTTATAATGTTATTGTTGTTACAACAGAAGATGTTTTTATTTAAATTGAAGTTAAATGCATCAATCTGGTGCACTGAGGGCAAAATTAGTAGATTTGTGGATACGGCTCTCAACACTCATATGAAACAGAACTGCACACAATGTGTGTTGGAAGGTATTAAATTACTATGCATATGTTATTGTGTAAACACACAGCTGATCACCTGAGAGCTGCCGTTTCATTCAGAGCGTTTAAAAAAAATGACGGTCTGATTTCAACAACTCAATGTGTGATTATTATAGCAGTAATATTAGACACTAATAATACAGTAAACTATGAACACTGTACATATTATTGTTTGCCCGTGGGATTAGGATGATCGGTAGTGAGAGCCGCTGCGTCGGATGTGATATAAAAACAAAGCGATTATTGTTGTTGTAAACTCACGTGGATTACATTTAGTGCATTCATTTCAACTCGCGAACATATGATACATTAAATGATCGCACGATCGAACATCGTTTGTTTGACCCTGGATGCATTTCCTGATCTAAAAACATAGCGATGGTTTTGTACTTACGCCAACGTGAATTAAACATTATTAGATCAAGTAAAACGCATTACAAGGGTAGATAATGGTACAAATTAACACGTTTGTTATTCAAGGATACATATAATCATACACACTCACATTTTCTTTCTTTTTACAATACATTTTTATTTGATTGTTGTTGTTTTTTTCAATATATATATTTATTTTGTTTAAATAAGACTAGTGGGTTTTAGACCTTTCTGCACTGATTGTTTAATCTGTTATGTTTGTGTATTATTAAACAGTGCACAAAAGGAAATCAATAAACACAATGTCACTGATGCCCTCGCTTTTGACTTTGCATCAATGGTCATTTTATTTAAAACATTAAAACTTGTCTGTAAGCTAAATTCAAATAAAGAGATGAGAAATCAATCAAGACCAATTGCAGCACTGTTTAATCTAATTATGACATTGGCAGTGAAGAGCTTCACTCACAGGAAGTGCTGAATCTCAGCTGTCTCTATAGTAAACCATTACTCCAAAGAAAGCTGCACAACTTGTCTTTTCTTGGTTTTCTTGGTTTTCTTGGTTTTCTTGGCAGGAAACCTCACAGACTGAATGCGTTTCTGAACATGAGTGCGCCGTGTGCATTTTACTGACATCACATTAAATCCTTTCCACCGCAGTGTTGCCAAAAGGAGAAGTTGCCTAGTGAAGCTGCATGTGACCTGATGTCCTTTGAAAAATAAGTCATAATATTTAATTAGGTTCCATCAATCATTTTGTCAGACGAGGTGCCTTTTTTATAAATGTGTGCATGTCATTTCAGAAGAAAAGCTTTAATTTGACCTCTCAGCAGCACGATAAAAAGTGACACACTGCCTTTAGTTTAGAGTTTCACAGTTAAAATCTATTAACCGGGAACATCAAAATAGAATTTAAGATGACTGAGCAAGGGTAAATACGGGGCGGGCTACCTGAATGCGCGCGCATCTCACCGTAAAAAAGGAGGCCTCGCCTCGTTCACTTCCTTTTCTCTTCAGCGAGCGGAAGTGAAGGTGGAGGATCAGGACCTCGAGGTGGTCGAGATGGATGAACTTGATGAGGTGCCATTCGAGTTCACCCTCCCGAGGGGCCGGGTGGCCGTGTTCGCGGAGGGGGAGGACGCCTCGTTGTCTGACACCTTCGGCTCCGGCGGCCAGGAGGGTCTAGCACACGCGTCTGGACTTTCCGGCGGTGATGAGCCTGGCGGCGGAGCTTGTGCGCTTACTGCTCTCCCCGCCGCTGCCACCGAGGCCTGTAAGCCGCCTTCGGCAGGGGTTTTACGGCCCGGTGCTTCCGGCGCAGCCGGCCTTCGTCCCGCCCCCGTTGCCAGATATCTGGCAGTGTGTGGAGGCGACGTGGCGGCGGCCATTGAAGACGAAGGCCCCAGTAGCAGCCATGATGGGTATCATCAGGGTGCAGGGCCGCTTGGACACGGCGTGTCCCGGTGTGCCCCCCCTCGATGAAAGCCTGGTTGGGCGGAGGGAAAGAAACCTCTGCCCCCGCTGCTGCAGGACCGAGACACCCTGGAGTATTTGGACAAAATGTTCAGGCTCGGAGCACAGATGGTGGCTGCGGCCAATAATCTCGGCGTGTTGGGCATCTCCTTGATTAACCCTCAAGCAGACGCCCCCGCCCTCCCGCCTCAGGACGGGAGCGATAATCCGGACCGCTGCATCGGTCAGATGAACAAAATGATCCATGCCGCCGCAGCAGGCCAGGTGATGTCCTTGGCCACAGTGGCATCGCGTCACGTCCGAGAGGATCTCCTTGGAGCCCCCGTGTCCACGGAGGGGCTCTTCGGATCGATATCCCAGCGCTTCAGCCGCCTAGAGGAGGAGAGGGTGCAGCTTAGCCGCATTCTACCGCTGGCTCCTCCTCAGGCTCCTCCTCAGGCGCCGCAGCACGCTCCTCCACGGGCTTGCCTGCAGGCGAGGGAGCGCAGGGCGACGGTGAGACATAGGGAGAGGCGCCGGCACGGAGCTCCCGTGCCCGTGGCGCCCTCCACCTCTTCGGCCCACCCGGGGAACCGGCGTACCGGCAATCACAGGGGCGGGCTGCACCAGAGAACGGCCGGGTGGAGTGCTCCGTCTTCGCGGAGCTGACTGGCGGGGGGAGGAAGCGTCTCGGCGGGGGGAAAAGTCTCTCTACCCGGGACGCGAGGGTGAATCCCGCCTCCTCCCTGAATAATGCACAGACAGATCCATACTTTCTCAAATAAAGATGTTGATCTGTATTCAAGTCTGAGTGTCATTTGTTTCCACAATTCTACACTCACAATGTTGACCGTACTTGGCTTGGCAACTGGAAGGTCACCAGTTCAAGTCCCAGCAAGACCAAGTGCTACCGAGGTGTCCCTGAGCAAGGCACCGTTCCCCACACTGCTCCCCGGCGCCATTCAAAATGGCAGCACACTGCTCCTAATACTAGGATGGGTCAAATGCAGAGAAACAATTTCCCCACGAGGGATTAATAAAGTATATCAAAGCAAATCAAATCAAAAATCAAATCAAAGTACTTCCTAGTTCTCAAGAAGACAGGGGAATTCAGACCTACTCTAGATCTCTGCAGCCTGAATCGGCACATTGCCTGCAGAAAATTCCGCATGTTAACTATAAATGCTTCTTCTTTCCCAACCAAGTTTAGATTTGAACACGCCCACTTGTGCATGACGAAAGCATCGAAGCAGAGTCAGCTGCAGATTCATAGATCCTCTTTTTCAAAGTACATCGATGAAAATAGCGCTTTTTTAAAATAACAGACAATCACAGTTATGCAGAAATTAATCAGTGTTATATTTATCTTTTAATATTAATTCACCATGGATTTAAGAATAATAAACTAGCAATCAATATGTAGGTTATTATGGAATTGGAACCGCTTTGCTTTCTGGGGCTTTCATTGGAAGAAGTTACAGCTTCTCCGCTGGTTAAGGTATATAGGTTGTGGTTGCTAGTATCCTCTAAAGATGGACGTCTTGCCATTGAGGATGTCACTTTACCATTCCCTATAGCTTTTTTTTGTGAAGTGAAGTTTTCACCAAGCGGCGGGAAGTGAGGGGGAGGGAATGCGGGTTGTTTTTGCCGTTTTGGTAAATGTATCAAATTTAGCTTCATATCGTTTTTTCCTAAGCTAGTGATATTACTTGAGCATGTTTGGATGAGGATGGCAACGTTCTCTTTATATATCCATGATGCAGTCGCGCGGAGGAACGTTGATGCTTTCTTCGTGCTTGCCATGGTCAAATCTAAACTTGTTTGGAAAAGCCATAGACGCAGCTCTGCGTTGGACAGCTGTAGCAGGTTTGGTCCATAGATAGATAGATACTATACACTAGGAAGTAAGTAAAAATATAGTGCATTACAATTGGTGCCAATGGTTTGAAATGGTACTTCCTGTCTCCTAAATGTGCGTTGTGTAGGGTATTGGTATTTCATTTTGCTAATATTAGATATCTACCCAGCTAACCATAGGCGGCGCGTGAGGCTCAGGTTTGGGAAGGCTAAATAACTTGTTTTACATGACGCTGCCTGCCTCCGGCGTGTATAGAAAATAGATCAACTCAGTGACCAATCAGAGCTCAGTGTGTGGAGTTTAAATCTATCACGTCATATTACAGGATGATGGAAATACAGTTTAAACTGCCGTATGCAGGGGAGACGCGACGTGTCGCACTTATCGTTCATATCACATCATCAATCAGATCATCGATCATATAATATATATTTCCTGATCTGAGTCAGCTGAGCCGTATCTGGCCGTGCAACACTTACAGTGTCACATACTGTATGCAGAAGTATTGTTTTAAGCAACACATTAGCTTGACGAAACACTCGAGTCAAATGTAATTAAAGTCAGAAAGAGTCTATGGGGCAGTGATATCATAAAACTGTTGTACGCTTTCAAACGCTCGGTAGTTTATTTATTTTTTAACCAGTTGTTCTGTATTCACCTTGCAGGTGCAACTATGTGGCTTGTATCCTGGATTATATGTTTAAGTCATGGATGGTTAAAGCTCATATTTGTCTAATATTAGTTTACTTTCCATTACTGAAGTATGACGCTGCGCTGTCAGTACACTTCTCCCTGTTTGTGATTGGTCAAATGTAGCTAACCCCGCCCCTTTCACATGAATGCGCTCTCAGCTGGAGAGAGAATCCCTGGCTTGATTTACAGAGTTGATAACCAGCGTTGTAGGACCGCTTAGCGAGATCTCGTTTGTTAGGGTTAATTAAGATAACTCAAACATATCCAGGGTATGTTGAACTGGCTTCGTAGTACAGTTTACTGGTGGTTGCATAGCAGCGCTAATGTCAAAGACACAAACATTATATTTGTATTTTACCAGGATGCAGTGACAAACATATTTGGGAAGGCTTAGCCTTCCCTAGCCTACAGTACCCGCCGGCCCTGCAGCTAACCCAGATGTTCAGTATTTCAATATTAGTTTGCTAAGGCTAGCCAATGTTCGATTTTGTTGGTAAAACAAACAAATCAGACAAATGAGACTTGGAAAAAATGAATTTCTCCTGATTTTTCTGCTGAAAATATTACATTTTAGTGTCAGAATGTCTGGAGGATATGTAGCTTGTGCAAAAATGGGTCCAATATTTACTTTGGTCGGGAAGAGTCAGCTATGATCTGTGTTTACGTTCACTTCTCCTATTCGAGACGTGTCCAGTTTCATGAACAAGCTGTCAACATAATGTATCAGTAATAACGGAGTGTTGAAATACGTCAATGCTGCTTTCCCTAGCTTGTTTATTCTCAATATTTAACCAGAAGTTCAAGAGTTAAAGGAGCTTAATTTCTCATTTAACCATCATGTAAATCCTTAACTGATACTAATTTCTTTGAATTTCACTGTTATTTCCTATAGCCTATCTCACTTTTATTTGGTATTACATTTGGAAAATAATTCAAAATGTAAAAACAACTTTTGTTTGGCATTTATGAGTCAATTTGAGGGGTTTGGCAGTGGCAAATGTACAAATGTATGACTGTTTGTTTTTTCACTGATTTTCTTTTTCTATAATATATTTTCCAGCTAAGTCTACTGGCAGCTGAAACAATAACTCAGTTAGAATCACTTTGTGTGTTTTTGGTCCAACACTGCCCTGCTGTGGACGTGCATGTAACTGCAGCCTGGTCTTTACAGGAAATCAGCCTCACAGATACAGCATTTCAAAATAAATTATTGGTTGATAGTTCATTTTTTAAATATGTGGTGGCCAGTTATTTAATTATGAATCAGTTTATGAAATCTACAACGCTCATGTTAATTTATATAATTTTATCAATGGATCAAAAATGTGATGAACATCAAGCCAGAAACATTTGATTCACCCTCAAGTGCTCTATTAAGAGTTTTTTTTTTTTAAATCTGGTACCCACTAATAAACATTTACTGTACACTGTAAATAGTCTACCCAGCCTTTAGTTATGAAATCATACCTCTGCAGGTGGTTTATCCTTAAACTCACTGTGGATGCTAATGTTTCTTGTATTTCAGATATTGTTTTGTTGGCTTTGTTTCCTTCCAGTATTCCTCATCGTTTTATGCATCAATGGTACCTAGAATTGATAACTTGTGTTAAAGTCTTGTCTAATGCATAGAAATAAATATCCATGTATAAATTGTTTAGAAAATCTAAACAAATATTAGCCTTTTGGAAGAATGTAGCAGTTCAGGATTACATAACAAAAAAAGTATATATGGTGTTATAGTAGTGTCATCTATGGTATGTAAAAAATGTACTCCTTTATTGCTGGCGCCATACTTTTGTAAACAACTTATGAAAAACATATTACCATTGATTGTTGTAACTGATTGTTACCAATAAAACACTGGTCAGCATCTTACAGTAGACATATATAAAGTTGTGCAGGAGCGTTTCTATGGAGGCATGGTTCTTAGTAACTCTGGGGCTAGTGCGGATACTTGTTTAGGCTTAACATCAGTATGTCTTTATTCTTGTAAAGCACCTAGAACACAAAACAATCAAGCTTTAGTTAGGGTTTAATACTTTTCTCTTTTTTAAGTATTTTTTTCAGCTTGCTTGGAAACAAAGTTACTTGACTATCATTCACCAACACCGTCACATTCAACAGGCAATATCGTTAAGTTGTAAAATAAGACTTTATTACATGATGATTCAGAGACATTTCAATGACAAAGGAGTGGACAGTTATCTATAACAGGATTTCCCTAAAAAAAAAAAGGTTGTCAAGGTTTAGTTAAGTAGAAAAAAAAGAATGTAATTTAAAGTTATATACAGGACAGGAGAATATCTGTCACACCCACATTTGATTATACAGAGTTCAAACACATTTACTATTAGAATAGTTGGGTGCTTTTGTACTTCTTTATATTTTTGCTTCATGTAATTTTAAGCATTGCTTGGTCTAACTTAAGACACATGATGCAGTATACTGTATACAAAAATTGTGTTTTTTAAACACTATTCATATATTTGATGCATATCTTAACAAGATAATACTCTACAAAAATGTATGTAAAAGGGTCAAATTAAAAAAGTTAAGTTTGTATAGTATAATAGTTTAGTATAAAGTAAGTATGTTATTATTATTTAAGGTAGTATATGACATGTGCCTTTATGCAATCAGAACATTAAAACACTTCTGTCTTCCTGTGTCGGGCGCCATCTTGTCCCACGTCAGATTCTGCAGGATGTGATGATGGAGCAAAGAGAGATTGAGATTGAGAGAGTGCACATAGGAGAAAAAGGAAAAATAAACGTTATTACTCATTTAGTTCTAGTAATATTGTAGCATCTTTTTTCTAGGACCTTACTGGGTAATGGGCAATTACTCTTTCACTACCTCTGTAGACAGGTTTCCAAACACCTCTTAGCAGAACCAGCATGCAAAGAAGAGCAAATATCTTCTGTTGAGAATACAGTGGTGCAGTGATGACATCTTTTATTAGACTGACCCCCAAGTTAGCATCAGAGGGGTTTCCATAATATCACGCAAATAGGATCTGTGGCAAACACTAGATTATGATATTTATAGGTTTTGTTGACGAGGATAATCTCCAAATATTAACACTACTTTAAAGGGGTAAAAGGCCAACTCATTTCTGGTTTAATGACTAGTTCCTGCACCGCTCTATGACAACCAAAGATAAACATGGCAGTTGTTATGTTAACTAAGAAAATGCATCTTTTGTAGCAGCGATCTCTTCTACCACGGAGCCATACTGCAGCTGAGGGTGGAATGGGTACACACTGCTCTGCTCTGCCTCTTAGCCTGCACACACACCCAGTATGAAGCACTGGGCTGAACTGGGAGATGAGGCACACACACATTGTTTATATGAACAGAAGACAGAAACGCAAAGAAATGTAAAACACATGCAAATAAGTAGTAGAACATGTAAACACAAACAAATATGCAAAGATGTTAAACTTAATCAGCGTTTAAGTCAATCTTCAAACAGAAAGTGCCAAATATTTGATGGTTACAGTTTTTAACATGTCTGGACATAACCTGTTTTACCTGTCTTACCTTACACTGACTTGAACAATTTTGACTTTTTGATGTCTGGTTATACAACGATAGTTACGTCTGTAACTACGGTCTAGGAGTCCCGGATGGCTGCCAGAGGCGGTGCTTTAGCACTGGATATGTCCATCGCGCGCATGCGCAGCTCGAGTACCAATAACAACAAAGTCACCTGTGACCCACGTGACACCGGCTACATCAGCCGGTGTCGACAGAGGATCTGTTCCCAGAATCTTCTCGCGAGCACACAATAATTCTGAGAGACAGGATACTCTGGCGGTCATCCGGGACTCATAGAACCGTAGTTACAGCCGTAACTATCGTTCTATTTCGTCCCTACTGACCGCCAGAGGCGGTGCTTTAGCACTGGATGACTTATATCAACAATGTCATGAAGAATCCAAGCACCTACTTACCTAGCTGGAAGCAGCGGAGCGAGTGGCGACATTAACCTGATAAAAACCTGGAGAATGTGCCAGAAGACGCCCACGACGCCGCGGCACAGATGTTCTCCAGGGGCACCCCTCTCAGGGCAGCCGAAGATGTTGAGATGCTCCTTGTAGAGTGGCATCTCAGCCCTGGTGGCAGGGGGCGGCCACTGGCCCCATGGGCATGTGAGATGGCATCGACAACCCAGTGGGACAGCCACTGTTTAGAGAGAGCACGACCCTTCCTAGTGCCGCCATGGCAAACAAAGAGCTGCTCTGACCGCCTTATACAGGCCATAGCATCAATATACGCCCTTAGGGCACGCACAGAGCACAGCAACTCAGGCGTGCCGTTCTCCTGTGGAATGTTAAAGCGTGCGAGCTGGATAGGCCGATTGGAGTGGGCTAGTGGAAGCACCTTGGGCAGGAACGCCACATTCGGCCAGAGGGCAACACCCGAGCCATCGGAGTTCCACCTCAGGCATGTATCGCTCACGGAGAGGGCATGTCGCTCTCCAACTCGCTTCCCTGAGGTTATGGCAAAGAGGGATGTAAATGCCCTACACCCACGTTACCAGCAGAGGGAGCGGGGAGTGAGAGCACTGCCTTCACCTAGCTGGATTAAATAAAGAAGCTTAACAAGACAGTTTAGCCAGGCGGCTGCTGCTAGAACCAAGCAACACGTCCACCAGGAGCGGGGGTGAGAACACTGCCTTCACTGTTTGAGTTAATAACGAAAACACAAAGCAAAGACCAGAAAACTGGCTTCTAAATAAAAAACAGCATGGCTAACTCCGGTGCTTATCCCAGTGTCAGCCAAGTGGCTGCACAGGCTGGACACAGTTACGGCCCGTCCACACTACAGCTTCGACAGCTTCAAAAACGGTTTCCAACGCGTCTGCCCATTCACTTTGAATGGGGTGACGTCACTTAGTTGTTATTGGTACTCGAGCTTCGCATGCCCGCAATGGACATATCCAGTGCTAAAGCACCGCCTCTGGCGGTCAGTAGGGACGAAATAGAACCAACTAATTCGAAATGAAGATTACATTTGTAAAAATGAATCCTTTCATTATTTGTTATACATAATGCTAAGTTATCATTTTTAGTCAATGTTTGTTCCTGAAAACCTGTAAAAAGTATTACATCTAGTCTGCTTATTTAACGTGGTGATGCATACGTGGCATAACCACAGTGGGAGTAACGTAACTTTACGTATAGCCAAACCTACGAATAATTGTATTATTTTATGTAATTATGTATGGATATAACGTTAAAACAATAAAAACCTTACTAAAAATTGTTTTACTTACATGTTGCAACGATGCTGTTTTCTTCTAAAATGTACAAGCAAACTTTAGTTGGCTTTACATAACCCACCTTGGAAATGCTTTTTGTTATATCAATTTTGTATTTATTTTATGGTCTAACACTTATTTTAACCTGTCTTCACAAACGACCTTGCAACGAGATAGTCTGTAAATGGACGCTGCGAACTTGACAGTAGTTGTTTTACAGTAGCTTGAATAACACACAACATAACCGACAATAAATTCAAAAAATGATACAAATATGTTTTAATTCGTAACACATAGATGAATTATAACTTACCAATGCACAGAATGGTAATGTCGCAGTAAGGGGACAATGGAGGATGGAAAGGTCTGGAAAGCGAAAGGGATGAGAGTGGTACTGTTTATCTGTACGTAGCGGGTTGCCAGTTTTGTGGTTTATCCTCCATGTGAAGTGGGTAATAGTGGAAGAAAAATCCCCGAGTACATTTATAATGACACGTAACAGTTATGTGTTCAAAATATACTTAGGACAAAGTGAATCAGTTTATGCGCAACATTTAATCAACGTAAAGGTAGTTGTTCAGCAGATAAATGGCAAGTATGAGTGCCATGACGTAATCAATTAGATATCTACTGAAAAGGTTAACTATGCATAGTTCTTTTTCATACTTTAACTACAATTTGCCGATCCGAACTTTCACTTAAGTAACATTTTCAATGCAATATTTTCACTTGTAATGGAATATGTTTGCATTGTGGTATTGTTACGTTTATATTAGTACATCATTTACAATTCTTCTTCCCACACTAATATTATTTTGCATATTCCTCTCAATAGATGTAACCAGGTGTTTGGCAAACTGTCCCAAAGTGCACGTGTTTCCGCTGCCTCGCTAACTGCAAACGCGTTTTTTACATACCTGGCAACCCCTGAACCGGTCAAACTAAACGACACACACTCAAAATCAATGGCGGACGAAGTTGAGCAGGTTGGTGCAGCCTCGTCGATTAATGCTGTTTTTCTCTCACACAGCGTGTATATAATTATCCAAAAAGAACGCTCTAAGATGTGTTTACTTTGTTTCTTCTTTCAGGGGTGTTATAGTATCACTTCGTTTGTTCCCCTCCTCTAACAGCGCGGAGAGGCCTGTCAAACAAGCTAGCTAAATTAGCCCTGTTAGCACATCACGTTTATTCTAACTTCAAAAATGACAACGTGTTTCACTGTTGGTGCTGTTTAGTTTGAACATCAGAGCTAACATTGATAATTACATCATATGACAAGGCTATTCGTTTTTCTTGTGTGTTCCTTGTGTTGGAGAACAGCAGGATACTAGTGTTGCGTTACACCCAAAGCATACACTAGTTTAAACGTGTCTGACTTGTTTTTTTTGTGCTTTTAACCGGACACACATGTAACTAAGTGGTTTAGCATATGGTGGGGTTTTCAGCCAATACATACACTTACTTTTGTTAACTTTTCTCCACAGCTACATCTCTTTTCAATATGTCTTCCAAGTGTTACGTTTATATTAGTTAGGTCTGATATACCTCCCCTTGATTTTGGATGCATAGTGTTTCATAGTAAAGTCACTGAAATGCCTAGATTTCTTTACTTTGTTTTGTATAATTTTGATGTTCAAAACTTGTGTGCACCTTGCTTTTTGTGAATGTTTATAGTAAGAAACTGTAACACAAATTTTTCTCAGTCATCATCACATATCTTCTGCAGCCTCTCCACTAACAGTTTCTGCACTTTATTATTATTTGACTTTAACTTTAACTATATATTTATTTGTTGTTCCTTTATTTTATCTTCACTATATCTGTAAAGCATCTTTGAGCCTGTAAAAGCGCAAACAAATTAAATCTATTATTATTATTATGATGATCATATTGTAAATCTAAGCAGCTGAAGGGAAATAGTTATCTGTTGCTAGCCTATTTGAAAAACACCCTGAAGACATTTTATACAACTATTACAAGGCCTGTCACGATAATTAATTTTGTTGGACAATACATTTTCCCGGAAATTATTGCGATAAACGATAATATTGTCAGCACTGTTGTAAGACCATTTTAGACCACTGACATCATGATAATAATAATTCAAGTACATCCTTTCAAACAGAACTTTTTATTCAACATTGCAAATTGAATGTGAAATAATATTCAAATATATATAATAAATAAAACAAATATATTTAATTATAACAAATGGTATTTTTAGGTATTAGGTTTTGCAACCACTTCCATTTAATAATAATACATTACATTTATAAAGCGCTTTTCCTGGTGCTTAAAGCGCACAAATTAATTTAACTTCAAAATCCCCTCGAGTAAGTCACACGTTGTCTCCTGCTTGTCTCTATATTATTAATTTGGCTGCTACACTGTTGCACACCGAGTGTCCTGACCTGGCTGTGTGTGAGCCCCACCCCTCACAGTGCGCTGGGCTAAAATGCTGGTTACATCTTATCCTTATAAATGGCAATTTATCGAGCTCAGAAAAGTTATCGAGTCCATTTTTATTTATCGTACGATAAGTACATTTATTGATTATCGCGACAGGCCTAACTCTTACCTCTGTTTTGAAAAGTATTTCCCAAATCTCAAATCCCTGCTCCAACCACAAGGATTAATTGCAATAAAAAGTATGCCTAGTTGACACTCCTATTTCCAAATACGTAAAAAATGGTAGTTAGAAATTACACACCATTCCTTGTTTTTACAGGCAATGATTGTTAATATTGTTACTTTACCATCATTTGTAATTTTTCCTATATTTGTGATTTTATATTTCTTTCAAGAAATAATTGAAGTTTCAGGAGAATTTGGGAAAACCTCTAAATACAGTCCTGATGGCTTTTACTCCTGTGCTTTTCAAAGACAGAAAAGAATAACTGATTCTCCGCACATTTTTCCCCAATTAATGAACATTTGGTAGCTTAAACTACCTTATGGAAGTAGCCATCCTCCGAACTGGCATTTATTTCTGAAGTTGTTGAAATCTATATTTGTAAAATGTGTAATTAATATCCTTATTTGTGTGCTGCAGCCCCCGTCTACCAACACGGTAGAGGAGCCTCTGGATCTGATCAGACTCAGTCTAGATGAGAGGATCTACGTGAAGATGAGGAATGACCGGGAGCTCCGCGGTCGACTGCATGTAAGATACACACCCAGTATCTGCTTAAAAAAACACTGAAGTGTGTGTGTTGTGGGATTCTACGTTTTATTGTCGCAGGTCTGATATTTGTCTCTCACTTCATGCTTGTTGATGTTGGTTTTTCCCAGGCCTACGATCAGCACCTGAACATGATCCTTGGAGATGTGGAGGAGACGGTGACGACGGTGGAGATCGACGAGGAGACCTATGAAGAACTATACAAGGTACAGCTTTGAATTCTCCTTGTTACAGCCTCATGTCTTCTTACTGAACAACTTGTGTTGGTCTTGGTTTCTAAAACTGTCTGCATGTACTGGGCCTTACTGAAGCACTAGAACAATGCTGCTGTTATACTTTATTTCAGCAGGAACATTCAACATCAATAGAAGCATTTCAAATGCTTATTCATATTTGGCACACAATATTAACAATGTTTTATCACACTTTATTGACATTTTAAGATGGAATCTAATATTCTAGATTTTCCCTCCTCGAGATTGTGAAGAATAGTATTTGCACTTTCAGTGGTTTTATATAAAATGATGTTCATAGTTAAACTTTTGCTGTTAAGAGTGATGAGAGATGGCCAGCAATCTGTATCTGTGGCCAACATACAGTTCCATAATACTGCAGGAAGATTGATTTAAAGTTATTTAAATACTTTTCCTTTTATTCATGTTTTTATTTCTTTTCGTAAAGTGTAAAAATGAAATATTAATTCTGAATATCACAGTTTAAAAGGGTTTGAGTGCCGGACGCTTTGAGGAAATAATACTAATAATTAACAGAACAATATAAAGATAAACAATTTTTCTGTGTCTTTTTTTTTTTTAGTCAACCAAGAGGAACATCCCCATGCTGTTTGTCAGAGGAGACGGTGTTGTCCTTGTGGCACCGCCCCTCAGGGTGGGCTAACCCCAACCACTTCCTGTTTGTGAGGGAGTGTTTGTGGCAGCTGGGAAGCTTCTAACTTTAGGAGGCTGAAACATGGCTGCGTTCAAACACATCCAGCCCCCTTAGGTCAGACTCTACTGTCAAACCCCACACACTCATTCAGATACTACCACAAACTCTCTACTTTATTCTGTGGGGTTGCAAGAATTGAAAGCACTTTTTGACAAAGAAAGAAAGATGACTTTTGGTTTTGGAGAAAGAGGGCTTACTTCTGAGGTTTTATTTGGGCAAATTATTATTAAATAGATTTTGTGTCATTTCAGGCAATCGTTTCCTGATATCCTCAGGATATTTTTATTTGATTTTGCTCTGTACACCAAATGTTAAATACACACCCATTTAGTGAAGCCAGAAAATAATATCATAATTTCTAATTATTAAAAACATGTTTTGAAAAAATAGTTGTTTTTTTTGTTTGGGCAAATTATTATGGGATTATAGAATATTTCAGGCCACAATTTTTGTTCTTATTCTCAGGATATTTCATTTGATTTTAAATTCATAAATCCACACAGTTTTAGTTAAGCCAGAAAAACAAATGTTACTTTAATCACCTTAATTAAGGGTTGTTGTTCACCTTTACAAGTCTCTACAAGTGCCATATTAAGTTGCAAACATCTTATCATGGTTTTTGGAAACTAAACTGCCTCACGTGTGTGTTAACTGTTGTGTTTGTCGAGTGTATTTCAAGTATTACCAGACAGCAGACTGAGCAGAGGGGTTTTATGTAACTGTTGACCTTTCTCAAGTGAAACTTTTAGTTCTAAGCAGAAGACTTGTGCAGTTACCCCAAATCCATCATCTGTGAATATTTGGAAGCTTGAGTTCCTCTTGGACGGTTTTATTTTATGTTTTTTTATATATATTTTTGTAGTGTTTGTTGGACTTGAGAGTTCATCATTTTCAGATATGTAAACATTTGTTTTCATTTGGTTTTGGTAACTTGAATAAAAAAGGTAATTTGCAAAAAATAAATCTCTTTCAAGTTTTGTATGAAATGTATTACCAGTTCGGAAAATGTAACCAGAGCAGCGTTGAGACATGCCCGGTGGAATCTATCGCTTTTCCAACACAATTTAGATTCAACCCATGGATGTATAAAGACAAGAGCATAAAATTATATAAAAAATAAATACCACGCCCACTTCTGCATTAGCGTAGCTCTGCACGACTGCGTCATGGATGTAGAAAGAGAACGTAAAATAATATTTAAAAAATGTATATAAATAACAAAGATATCTCTCTTTTCTTGATCGCCCTCTCACGGAGAACACTTCACTGTCCCGCTTCATTGTAGGATTTATGCAATGTCTCTACCACTTTAGTTTGACCATCTCTGTTATTAAGTTATGGAATACTGAATAAATAAGTCATTAGATTCCTTACCTTCCTGCGCTCATAAAGAATGATATGAATAATGCGTATTGAACTGGTTTAATTAATTAGTGAGTTTATTTAAGGTAATTGGTTAGAAGCCCTATTTTATCAGAATGTCTGCACAGCAGTTACAATGGTCAAACTACATTAAAACAGGATTGTCCCCACTGTTTCTTTAATAGTTACTTATGGCGCGTTTCCACTGCAGGCCTCGCTCGGTTTGGTCAGGCCTTATTAGGCGCGGCTCACTTTAATGCTGCGCTTCCATTACAGTTTAGGAACTGGGGTAGTTACTATAGTAACGCAGTGTAGGTGGAGCCGTGACGTTATCTTAAATGAGAGCCCCAGAAAAACAACACAGCCGTTAGCTCTTAGCACTCAGAGCTCACAGCTCCTCATATCTGTTCAGAAACTAGACAAAAGTTAAACAAGTACAAACCACAGACTGCCTGTATCATGGCGAATACAGTCGCTGCTTTATTTATGTCTGTTTAGGCCGTTGTTGTGAGTGGGGACAGTCGGAGCATATATAACGTTATCTTAGCCAAGCTCCATTTAGAAAACACGCATTTTAAAAGGGTTTTTCGTCTGCCATCTGTCTGCAGACTTGTCAAAGCATTACGGCCCGTCCACACAGCGGCGTGCGTTGGCGCTTGCCGGCGGGCGTGTCTGAAACTCGACCAACAACCAATCACATGAATCTCCCGCCCCTGACACACAAGCAGTAGTTTGATTGGCTAGGGCTTGTACTGGCATATGCTTCGATTGACGCTTCTTCCGACGCGTCAAAAGTTGAACATTGCTCAACTTTTGCAGCGAGCCACGCCAGCAACGCTCCGCGTCGCTTCCCACGATGCAGTTCGGCTAAAAGTGACGTCACCCCATTCAAAGTCAATGGGCAGAAGCGTTGGAAGCTTCAACGCACGCCGCTGTGTGGACGGGCCGTTAATTCATGGTTTTTACTAACCGATATCAGTATGTTGTTACTTCGGCATCATTTTGAAACGTGTATTACAATTAAATCACGGTAAAATATGTTCATCTTGTTGTAGTTGTACCCCCCTTGCCAGCGATTCTCTCTAGTTTAGCATACTCAGCCCGACTCAGCCTGGTTGTTCCTGGCCCTAGAACCACGATTTTATGGGGCCAGAAAAACTGTGAATTAGGACCCGCTAGCCGGTACTAGGCCAAGTGGAAACGCAACCAAAAACGGGCCCCGCACGCTTAAAGCGAGCTACCCGCTGCAGTGGAAACGCGCCATTACATTAGATATTTTAATGAGATATGGACCGCAAAACAAAAAATGTGCCTGAATGACGAATGTAGCAGTTGGACATAAAAGTCAACTGAGTGTCACTTGCAATGGCAGTGTTGTGTTTTTATTTTATCAACCTTTTACTTTAACAACAAGTTAGAATTTTCAAATTCAAATGTGTTTTTTTTCGAGGGCGGGCGTGCGTGCCCTTTTTCCAGTTTAGAGCAATAGCCCCTCCAAATGTCTGTGCACGTCCCTGCTCCCATGTTTTGTTTTAGCAAAGTTTTCTCGTTAAGAACTGTGTGATCGCTGTGGACAACATTAGTGTTGGCAAGGACAAGGTGCACAAAAAACTAGTTGCTAAAACAAAACACGGGAGTGTACCTTGTTAGCTAATGCTAGCTAGCTGACATTAACGTTACACATTATTCTAGTTTAACACTCACCGAAACCTTGGACAGCCGGTCCCGCTTGAGCGGTTTCACACAAAAATAACTATTACTTCATAGTTTTACGACAAACTGTGACTTTTTGGACGTGTAAATAATTGTTTAAGATTGACAAACATGATATGTGTAATTCATGGCACAATTCAAACGGGATCTAAAGATAACTTTTCTCTCCCCATTGACTTCAATACATAATCTTTCTGAAATAAGGTCCCATGGAGTTCCACCGGAAAGGGAGGGACTTCGGCTCTCTATAACGGCCCCTACACACGGCGGCGTGCGTTGTCGCTTGCCGGCGGGGGGGGCTGAAACTCGACCAACAACCAATCACATGAATCTCCCGCCCCAGACACACAAGCACGTGGTTTGATTGGCTAGAGCTTGTACTGGCATATGATTCGATTGGCTGACACCTCCATCGAGGCGTCAAAAGTAGAACATGTGTAGGGGCCGTAAGCCTCTCGGTCAAAAAATAAAACAATATATTTAACCCTCCGGTATCACTGTGGACGTTTTTGTCCATATGGGTAATTTTTCACTTTTCATTTTGCAATAACTTTGGTTCTGTTGGTGCAAATGGCCTGATTTTTTGTAACACGGCTATTTTCTTGATCTATTTTGGAATTTTCAATTTTTCAAATCGGTCTGTGAATTGACATTACATTGCATTTAGCTGACGCTTTTATCCAAAGCGACTTACAATAAGTACATTCGACCAGGAAGACACAACCTTGAGGAAAACAGAATCATATAAGAACATCAGGTTTCAAAGAGCCAATCGTTTCAAGTGCTGCTCAACTGGCTAAGCCAGTCCTTTATTAGTATATAAGTGCTCTGTTAGCAGTTCTTTGTTAGTCATTCTATCGCTCGAAGTGGAGTCGAAAGAGATGAGTTTTCAGTCTGCGCCGGAAGGTGTGTAAGCTTTCTGCGGTCCTGATTTCAATGGGGAGCTCATTCCACCATTTTGGAGCCAGGATAGCAAACCCACGTGTTTTTGCTGATGGGAACTTGGGTCCCCCTCGCAGCGAGGGTGCAGCGAGCCGTTTGGCTGATGCAGAACGTAGAGCACGTGCTGGGGTGTACGGTTTAACCATGTCCTGGATGTAGGAAGGGCCAGATCCATTCGCAGCATGGTACGCAAGTACCAGTGTCTTGAAGTGGATTCTAGCAGTTACCGGAAGCCAGTGGAGGGAGCGGAGGAGCGGCGTGGTGTGGGAAAATTTTGGAAGGTTGAAGACCAGACGAGCCGCTGCATTCTGGATGAGCTGCAGAGGTCGGATGGCACATGCAGGTAGACCAGCCAGGAGGGAGTTGCAGTAGTCTAGGCGTGAGGTGACGAGAGCCTGGACCAGAACCTGCGTCGATTTCTGGGTCAGCTGTGGGCGTATCTTCCTGATGTTGAAAAGCGTGTATCTGCAGCAGCGGGTTGTAGCAGCGATGTTTGCAGTAAACGACAGTTTACTAGTTAGGTCAAGAGAGGGACAATCTTTTCCCGGAAGGAAAAGCACTTCAGTTTTGTCAAGATTGAGCTTGAGATGATGAGCGGACATCCACTGAGAGATGTCAGCTAAACAAGCAGAGATGCGTGCGACGACCTGGGTCTCTGAGCGGGGAAAGGACAGAATTAATTGGGTGTCGTCAGCGTAGCAGTGGTATGAAAAACCATGCGGGCTAATGACAGATCCGAGCGAGTTTGTGTACAGGGAGAAGAGGAGAGGACCAAGAACAGAGCCCTGAGGGACCCCTGTAGTTAATTGACAAGGGTCGGACTCAGACCCTCTCCAAGTAACCCTGTAGGTGCGGTCTTTGAGGTATGAGGTGAGGAGGGAAAGTGCAGAGCCTGAAACTCCAAGTTCTTGGAGGGTGCGAAGGAGGATCTGATGGTTCACCGTGTCGAATGCAGCAGACAGGTCCAACAGGATGAGGACAGAGGAGAGGGAGGCTGCTTTAGCAGTGTGCAGTTCCTCAGTGACAGCAATGAGAGCAGTTTCTGTGGAGTGACCTGCCTTGAAACCAGACTGGTGCGGATCCAGAAGGTTGTTCTGATGGAAATAACGGGAGAGTTGTTTAAAGACAGCGCGTTCAAGTGTTTTAGACAGGAACGGGAGGAGAGAGACAGGCCTGTAGTTTATAACATCAGACGGGTTGAGAGTGGGTTTCTTCAGGAGAGGGTTTACTCTCGCCTCCTTGAGACTGTTTGGAAAGTGACCAGAAGTTAGAGAAGTGTTGATGAAATGGGTGAGAAACGGTAGAATATCAGGAGCGATAGTCTGAAGGAGGTTTGAAGGGATAGGGTCCAGAGGACAGGTGGTGGGGCGGGCAGAGGTAATGAGGGTAAGAACCTCACTTGGAGAGAGAGGGGAAAAGGAGGTTAGTGTGCCGGTTGAAGGTGGCTCAGGTGATCCGGCGGTGAGTAGGGGTGAGTCAGAAAAAGAAGAGCGAATGTCGTAAACCTTTTTTCAAAGTGGTTAACAAAGTCGCTTGACAGAAGGGAGGAGGGGGAAGGGGCTTTGGGGGGGTCCAAGAGGGTGGAGAAGATGGAAAATAGTTTTTTAGGATTGGAATAGGAAGATTGGATCTTATCTTGAAAGAAAGTGCTTTTTGTCTGAGAGATGGAAGCAGAGAAAGAGGAGAGGAGAGCCTGATAGGTTAGGAGGTCGTCACGGTGTTTGGATTTCCACCATTTCCGCTCTGCTGCCCTAAGGACGGTTCTATTAGCACGCAGTGCGTCATTTAGCCAGGGAGCAGGAGGGGACTGACGAGCCTGCCGAGATGTGAGAGGACAGAGAGAGTCCAGAGAGGATGAGAGAGTAGAGAGGAGAGTTTCTGCAGCAGAGTTTGGAGGCAGGAGTTGGAACGAGTCAGAGGAAGGGAGGGCTGAGAGCACCGAGGAGGCAAAGGTAGAGGGGGAGAGGGAACGGAGGTTACGGCGGACAAGTGCAGGATGAGAAGAGATTAGTTTGTTATGTTTGGAAAGGGGTAAAGAGAATGAAATGAAGAAGTGATCGGAGGTGTGGAGCGGGTTTACAGAGAGGTTAGAAGTAGTGCAGTTCCTTGAGAATATGAGATCAAGGACATTGCCAGCTTTATGAGTCGGTGGGGACGGAGACAGTGAGAAAGCAAAGGTGGTTAACAGAGATGTTAGTTCGTCTATCTTCCCCGTCTGGAGGTTGAAGTCTCCGAGAAGTACAGCGGGAGGGCCAGTTTCAGGGATGTGTGAGAGGAGATGATCTAATTCATCCAAGAAGTCCCCCAAGGCTCCTGGTGGACGGTAGAGAACAACAATGGTCAGTTGTATAGGATGGGTCACAGTGACGGCATGGAATTCAAAGGTGGAAGGAGTGAAGTTAGGTAGCTTGAAGAGGGAAAAGCTCCATTTGGGAGAGAGCAGGAGACCAGTGCCACCTCCTCTACCAGTGGGTCTGGGTGTATGGGAGAAGGAATATGCTGTGGAGAGAGCTGCTGGGGTGGATGTGTTGGATGGAGTAATCCACGTCTCAGTGAGAGCAAGGAAATCCAGAGACTGCAGGGAGGCGTAGCCAGAGATGAAGTCAGCCTTAGGAACAGCTGACTGGCAGTTCCACAGGCCGCCTGAAACTAGGTGCTGGATCTCAGTGGAGCATGTGGGATAGACGAGAGCGGGCCGGTTATAGCGATTAGGAGATACACGGGGCCAGTGATAATTGCGAGAAGACACATGAACAGGAATGGAGAAAATACACATGATTATAGCATGAGGGGCTAGAAAGCTAAACAAAAGAAAAATAAGAATAAGACACCAGTGATACTTAGCTCAAATTAGAGTAGGATTTGCCTCCTATTTGCCACCCTCGTGACTCCCGCAGGACTACGCAAATTAGTCATTCGAAACAAAAATGTCCACAGCAAAAGACTTTGATAAAAATATTATATTAAAAGGTTTTTTTCACAACTTTTTTAGGTTCAATCTTTAAAGCCCTAATAGAAAATAACAAATGTAATCATTTTCAGGATTTTAACCCTTTAAATGCCATTTTGAATACATGAAACCGCTGTTTTTTTTCATGATGAAAATTTTCCAAAAAATACATATCTGGGGACTGGCTCTTTTTTTTTTATAACAGTCTTGGATATGTCAAAGATTAGCAACAAAATTAATTTGTTTGCATTATTACTTTTTGCACAAAATCAGATTTAACAAAAAAGTCACACATTAGTCATTCGGGACAAACATTTCCACTTCCAAAAACTGCTCTAAAATGACAACAGATTAATATTTTTAAAAACTTTTTAGGGTTAAATCTTTCAATCAACTTCAGTCCTGATCAAAAATACCAAATGTCAAATTATGTTCAGGATTTTAACCCTTGAACTGCCAGTTTGAAAACATGAATTTGCGTTTTCTATGAAAAACATGTACAAAAAGGCAATTATTTTCCATATAATGAATGTTGGGGTGGTTGGCTTTTTTTTTATCACAGTCTTGGATATGTCAAAGATTAGCAACAACATTTATTTTGGTGGATTAGTTTTTGCACAGAATCAGATTAAACAAAAAAGTCACACATTAGCCACTCGCAGACAAAAATGTCCCATCCACTCCCATTATAACCACATATTTTGATCTCACTGCCATACCGGTATAAAATTGTGCATTTTGTAATGTCAGAGTTTTATATTGGAGTAGAATAGTTCAATTTGTCCTTTTTACTGTATATGACCAGATGTGACATTTTACCATTGAATTACATGCTTGTCATTTCTTGGTTTCTTTGCCTGTTGTATAATTGGGCCCTGCCAGCCATTGGAATACATGTATGCAACTAATATCATGTAGGTGTGTTGATATGGATGTGGAAGAGTGGTATCAGCTGAGAAATGTGTGTGTCTGTATGTACAGTGTGTGTGTACAGACAACAATATACAGTATATTTGGTTTACAGTCCACACATCCACCCCCCCTCGAATAAGATAAAACATGCGAGTTCATGGCTACTGTAAAAAATGTTGTTGTTGCTCTGTGTTGCGTTGTTAATGAGTGAAACACACCGGAGTTGAAGATCTGTGGGGTTTATTCTCCCAAAAATATAATTTACAATTTAGGCATTTAGCAGACGCCTTATTCCAAAGTGACTTACAATGACTGATTACAGGGACATTCTCCCTGGAGTAACCAAGGGCTAACGGCCCGTCCACACAGCGGCGTGCGCTGACGCTTGCCGGCGGGCGTGTCTGAAACTCGACCAACAACCAATCACAATCTCCCGCCCCTGACACACAAGCAGCGGTTTGATTGTCTAGAGCTTGTACTGGCATATGATTCGATTGGCTGACGCTTCTGCCGAGGCGTCAAAAGTTGAACATTGCTCAACTTTTGCAGCGAGCCACGCCAGCTACGCTCCACGTCGCTTCCCACGATGCATTTCGGCTAAAAGTGACGTCACCCCATTCAAAGTGAATGGTGAAGCGTCAACGCACGCCGCTGTGTGGACGGGCTGTTAGTGCCTTACTCAAGGGCACACTAGTAGTGGTGTTCCAGGCAGGATTTGAACTCGCAACCTTCCGATCATCAGCCCATCCATTAGACCACCAAAAAAAAAAGATAATCATTTTTTATTTTTATTTTATGAGATCCATTTGTGGAGGATGGTATTTAATTGTGGCGGCCCGCCCACTGAACTTAGCGGGAGTGTTTTACGTGTTCGGTGTAATGACGTAAAACGGCCTGGACAACTTCTGTTACGTCCTATTCAGCCACTTGTTAACAACCATCGTTTTTCAGACACGTAAACTCTTCAAAAATCACCTGCTGATATATTTAATGTCGTAGAACAAAACGTGATCTGTCTCTTCAATTTGTGTCAAACACAGACCTTATTTGGAGCTATTTTCCAAAACCCTATGGAGAAATTGCATTGCTTTTTATCGAAGGAACCGGACGTGGTAAAAATGCTAACTTACTTCCGGGTTTTAGGACGCGTCACTGCGGTTCTCTATACACCGTATTACATTTTTTTCTTAATTTACATTATTTAATTTCATATTCTGTTCTTGTAAATATCATATTCTATTATATTAAATGTATATAAACTTTTTGCACTACTTTTTATTTTGTATTCTATTATATATGTTGCAATTGGAGGAGCTCAGGTCAGGAGAATTTCATTGACATTTCTACACTGTAGCTGCTGAGCATATGCAAATAAAACACTTTTTTCAGTGGAAAATCCTAAATTGTAGGATAGTTTGGCGATAATAATGCTTTATGATTATATTTCTAGTGAGAAGTGTATATTTTACTTTCAGAATGTACCTCCAGTGGATGTGTAGGATCTGGTATATGCAGGAATCCTGAAGTGAAATGTAATACCTTATTTATAATGTTGTTACATTTTATACATTTTTCTTCTCTATTATTCGTTTGGGTGATCGAGGTGACATGATGACAATGCATTTCATATACTAACTAGAACATTCAGAGAAATATTGACTGTGTGACTGAAACTTGGGTGTGCGTCCCGATGCTAACATTACCCCCGCTGAGTAAGTATTAATAGCATTAGTTGTATTGTTAAGGTACAACAGAGAATATCCATTCATTTTAGCTCACTTTCTTTTTTTTTTCAAAATCTTTTTATTGGATTTTTGACAGACATCACAATGGCAATATAGTAGGTACACATGCAGAGATGTTCACAAGTCTTTTTTTGCAAGTCAAGTCTCAAGTCTTTGGTCACGAGTCCAAGTCTCAAGTCTTTGTGGGGTGAGACTTGATCAAGTCTCAAGTCTTTGGTCACGAGTCCAAGTCAAGTCTCAAGTCTCTAAAAAAATAAAAGTCTCATGTCTCTTCTGGTTGTAATAAGCCTTCTATTGTCTGCTGCTATCCAGTCTGTTAAGAATACTGCACAGCTATATCTAAGAAATTCAAAGCATTTACTGTGTTATTATCACTCCTATATCTATTAGCATACAGTATCAGTACTGATTAGTTGTTTGTTATATGATCACTTTAAACAGGCTATTGCAATGCAATATGAGGAAAAACATCACACTTTAGCTAAATGCAAACAACTTATAAGCAAAACACTTCAGAATCAGAAATCAGTATCACAAATACTTTATTAATCCCCCGCAGGGAAACTGTTAAAAGTACTTAAAAGCGGGTAATGATTAACGTTACCGACCTTTTTTATGTCATGTCAAGAGTTGGATGTCAACGCCACTCAACTCAAACAAGTGTGACAAGCAATTCACTAATCTTTTCAAATATTCAGTTACAAAGCTAGTAGCAAGCTAAGTTAACATTACATAGCTGATGCTGAGCTAAACATGTTTGCTAACCGTCCATATGCGTTAATGTGACTGACCTCTCCGGGTGAGTTTTCAAGTGCCTGATGCAATTCGACGTTGTTGCGCCAGCATCCTTGATTTTGATATTGCAGACTTTGCAGTGTGCGCTCCTTTTGTTGGTGCCGCCGGCGTTTTGTTTGAAGTTTTTGTAGTTGAACCTAATTACAAGCGGTACAGCCGCAGGTGTGCCGCCGGTCGCCATGGTGTTACTACGAGGTAGTAACAGAGGCGCGCACGTCTGCGTAATGAGCCCGGCTAAAGTAACTGGATGGCCTACCTGCCTGTCAGTCTTCCATCTGGGCACAAACTTATCTCGTGCCCTCATTGGTCATGTGCGCGTTTGTGTGTGTTGGAGGAGGCGGGCTCTATAAGGAAGTAGCAGCCTCTAGCAGATTATCTCCGATTGTGTATTTTCAAATTCTAGCGATCTCGAGCCGGTTTCTCTCAAATGTACCTACCCCACCTTTAATACGCCAAAAATAGAAAACACAATGATTGTTCACGAGTCCCAACACACGAGTCCAAGTCGAGTCTGAAGTCTTTTGGTCACGAGTCCAAGTCAAGTCTGAAGTCTCTGTGTGTGCGACTTAAGTGCGACTCCAGTCCAAGTCGCAGACTCGAGTCCCCATCTCTGTACACATGTATAGAAGATGGTCTGTAGGAAAATTAAATAGTTACCTCACCCCTCCCTCACACCCTCACTCACCCCTATGGGCTATGCTCACATTATAAACAAGAGATAAATCAAAAAGTTACAAAACATAAAACGCCAGCATAAAAAAAAAAACGGGTAGAAATTACATGAAATACAAAGACCAATAACTGAATATTACATACAAATACGGATGCTTCTTCATGTTAATAGTCAGTAAAAATAAATACCAGGGAAATAACGGCACTGCAAGTTACATGAGGAAACAGAGAAGACAAAAAAAGTAATGGTCAATGTATTAGGGAGATAAGGAAAGGGGGAAGTGAAGGTCTCTCCTCCCCCCCCACCGGGTTCACTCTCACCTCATCAGGGTTGATTGTAAGGTCATTGATTAGCAGTAGTAAGGGAGTCCAGGTCTTATGAAAGAGTGTCAGGGATCCTTGTAGTGAAAATCGTATCTTTTCGAGATTAATACACTGTAATAGTTCCTGTATCCACCTGTCTTGTGTGGGTGGGGAGACGTGCTTCCACTTAAGAAGAATGGAACGCGTGGCCAGCAGGGTTGTGAAGACGATGTGTTGGGCATGTTCTGTGTTGGGGGGGACGCCGAACAAGGCAGTTAGAGGGTTACGGGTATGGGTGTGTTAAGGGCCTGTTCAAGGGTTTTGAAAATACTAGACCAGAAGGCATTCAGGCTGGGGCATGACCAAAACATATGTGTGTGATTGGCAGGAGATTGCTTGCATCTGTTACAGGCATCGCTTCTAAGAGGAAATATTTTGGCTAGTTTAGCGTTGGTAAAGTGAGCTCTGTGGAGCACCTTACACTGCATTAGACCATGCCTAGCACAGATAGATGAGGTGTGCACCAAATGAAGAATGTCCCTCCACTTACTGTCAGATATGTCTACACCCAACTCACCCTCCCAGGACTCGTTTATAAATGTAGTAGAGGCTAGGTCAGGGGTGACCAACCAGTCGATGGGGAGATTCCCAGTCAATCGCGAGATGTGTCTAAAAATAGAACAACACTATTCTGTTTTATCGTTAATGTCCTGTAACATAATCTTCCTGTGCCATAATAATGCACTTGAATGCATCAAAGCTTTGTGATTGGCCGGCGTGACCCCATGTGTCGGGGCGTGGCTGGTGGGCAGTGGGCACTATTTCGCTGACGTTGTCCGTGTCAACAGGAGTGACAGTCCGCACACACACAAGACCGCAATTATGGCAGAAGCAAAAAAGCCCAAAATATATAATTTTCACTCCGAGTGGGAGGATGATTATTTTTGTATCTATTCCAATTCAAAGTCCATCTGTCTCATCTGCAATGCGAGTGTGGCTTTATCGAAGAAGGGTAATTTAGGAGCGGCATTTCAAAACAGTGCACAAATGCTACGAGACGGATTTCCCTCCTAATTCTGCCCTACGCTCCCAAAAGGGGAGGGGCCTGAAAGGACAGCTAAATGCACAGCAGTCCATTTTCACCAGGCCCAACAACAAGAGCAAGGCTGCTCCAGAGCATCTTATCGTGTCAGTCACGTTCTTGCGAAACACATGAAGTCTTTCAAAGATGGCGAAGTTGTGAAAGAAGCATTCCTGGAGGCTGCCGACGCGCTTTTGGGGGACAGTAAAGATAACAGTTGCATTTCAACAGGTTTTTGATATAATAAAAACTCAAGTTAGATACCGTAATTAATCAGCTGTAAGTTTTAGTTTGTTTGAACTTATTCATTATAATTATTGTACAACATGGTATAAGAATGGAAACATTCAGATCTGTTCTGTTTAAATTGATTATAGTCTATTATCAATTCAGGTTAAGAAACGAGTGTTGCTTGCATCCTATTTTAAAGGCATTTCTTTTTATACTCTACTAAAATGCAACAAAAAAGGGTTTGATTCTATTAATTTTGTCTTTTTTATTGCACGTTGGCAGCAGATTCCTGAGTAGCTTCAGATCTGAGTTGTCTTATTAGTAAGCCTAATTTATTCTTTTGTAGCAACACTATTTTATATAATGGCAAAGAAAGGGTTCAGAGTATTTTCTTTTTTTCCTGTGTCATATGTGGCAGCACTGTTCAATGTTTATTGGAAACATTACCCACTGTAGTATGTGACGTGTGAATAAACTCCAACTCTGTACCAACAACACTGTTGTGTAACTTCAGTTAAATACTTGTGTAGATTAGAAAGAGGTAAGATAAAGGATCTGCAGTATTTTATGAAGTATTAATCGTACAAAGGTCAGTTTTATACAAGTGTTTTATACAAGTTTTATACAAGTGTGTATTTACCTGGTAGTCTGTCAGTAATGGCTCTCTATGTGGACTGGTAGATCTCGGCAGACTGGCAACTTTAAAAGTAGCTCTCGGTTCAAAAAAGGTTGGGCACCGTTGGGCTAGTTTTCCATAAATAGTAGATACCAGCCTTTTTTGGTCCTAATCTAGGGTGAGAAACTTGTCAATTCCTGACTCAGGGGGGCGGTTGGGAAAATGGGGAAATTGCTTTTGAGCAAAATGCCTAATTTGGAAGAAGCGGAAAAGATGACTGTTTGGCAGGTGATATTTGGCTGACAAGGATGCAAAGTCAGAGCCTTGTAAAGATTACTGATTGTGACAAGCCCGTTGGCAGCCAACATTCAGAAGGTGGAGTCTGAGCAGGATGGAGAGAATGAGTGGTTATTTAGAATCGGAGCTTGGATTGAAGCTCTGTGTAAGCTATGTTGCCTTCTGAATTGAAGCCAAATCTTAATAGTACTGGTAACAATTGGGTTGACTGAGATTTTGTGCATCATTACGGGAAGTTGGGAGAAAATCACAGAGTGTAAGGAGCTAGAGGAGGAGGAGATCTCCATGTGAACCCATGGTGGGCTGGAGTTAGGAGTCTTGGGGCCAGTCCAGTAAAGGAGTCGGTTAATATTAGAGGCCCAGTAGTAGTGACGGAAGTTCGGGAGTGCCAAGCCGCCCTCCGACCTGGGGAGCTGAAGAATTGATTTTTTAAGACGGGCGGGTTTGTCATCCCAAATGAATGCATTTAGTTCACTGTCAAGACTGGTGAAAAAAGATTTATTTATGCAAATTGGGATATGCTGGAAGAGATATAAGAATTTCGGCAGAATTACCAGTTTAATAAGATTGACACAGCCAACAAGGGATAAGGGAAGGGAAGACCACCTAGATAGATCCGATTTGCATTTAGCTAATTTTGAGTGGTTGACATGTTTTGGGAAACAGATCTTTTAAAGGAGCTGGTGATGGACACCCCCAAGTATCTGAAGCCGTCTGAAATATTGCGATTATCGCCATGACACGGTATATCGTTCAGCCCTAGTGTGGGCTTCGCGCACACAGTTTTGCATGAGAGTGAAGCTGTCTCTAGCTCTGACATCTGGAAACGGAAAAGCAGGTTTAATGCTCATGGATTATCAGAAATAATTTCAAAGGGACACAGACACATTGGATTAACCTATGGATTAACTTCAGCAGCGTTTTTATCGTTTTTTTTTTTTTTAATTCTTTATTTATTTGGAGTCACATTATAATACAAGTACAGTTTTTCAAATCATCTATTTTTAGAGACCCGACAGTGACAAATGAAATAGCAAACAAAATTAGTCAAAATAAAATAAAAACGAAAAAGTACACAGGGGTTGTTTGAAATAGCAAATGTCTACACATGTACATATGCATTCATATCAACATACATATATGCATACAATACACCCACACATACATGTGTCCATACATACACGTCTATATACATTCAATCGGTGTATAGGAACAGTCAAACAAGGGATGGTCGTCTTTGGGATATGTAAATTCTCCACTTTTTCCATATTTCCTCAAATGTATTTTCCTGTAGCCTCATTGAGAATGTGATTCTTTCCATGATATAGATTTCATGGATTTTGTCGTACCAGTTGTCAAGAGAGGGGATGTCTGCTTTGAGCCATTTTCTAGTTATTGCTTTTTTTGCTGCAACAGTAAGAATTCCAAATAATTGTTTTGTTTTTAAATTTGAGGGGATTGAATGTACGAGCCCAAATAGAAATTCGTCCCAGTTTAAAGGGATTTTTTCCTGTAGTATTATTTAAATTTCTACATGGATCTTTTGCCAAAAAGTTACTATTAAAGGGCAAGTCCAAAACAAATGGTAGTGATGTGCTAACTGAGAACCACATTTCCTCCAGCAGCTGGGGGGCCCTAGCTGATGTGATGACTGAGCAGGGCTGAAAAAATACCTGCTCAGCATCTTCCAACTAAACATTCTGTAGGTGCCTGAGCTCGAGATCTTCCATTGAAAAGTACAGTAGCTTGTCCAAACTTCGTCAGGGATGGTTTTTTTTGTTTCGTTTTCCCATTTGTGTTTTATATAGAAAGTATTTTCCTTTTTAATATCTTGAAGAGCTTGGTAAAGATTGGAGATTACTTTCATCCCTGTGTCTGATGTGTATGCACTGGTGAAAACTATTAATAAAGGGTTTTCAAGGGCCTTCTGGCTGTCTGACAGGGAACTATATAAGTAATGGCGTACCTGTAGAAATCTAAAAAAATCACCGTTATTCAACCCATATCGATTTTTTAATGTTTGAAAATCATACATGGTTCCTTTGCTGAAAAATGTGCAATATGAAGTAAGGCCATGTTTGGCCCAGCCTTTAAATGTTGCTTGGGGTGAAATCAAGATCATGTGAGCACCATCTTAATATCTTCATTTCCTCCAGCAAGTCACTCCTGGTGATGGCCCTCAGCCATAGTTTTAAAGAGAGGTTGATCCAGCGGTTATCTTTTTCCAGTAAGTTTTTAATATGTTTTTTATCCCCTAACCTTGCCTCGATTGGTACTTCTCCTGATACATTTCTTTCCATCTAGCTCTGTAGTCTGGCTTGCACCAGCAGAACAAGCTTCTTAATTGGGCTGATATATAGTAGTCCTTCAAGCAGGGGAGCGCTACTCCTCCCTTGTTTTTTGCTAGTTGAAGAGTACAGAATCTAATCCTTGGTTTCTTCCCTTGCCAAATGTACCTTGATATGGTTTTATCCCATTCGTTAAACTGCTTGTCTGTGATTTCAATTGGTAGATTCTGGAAAAGGTATAAAAGTCTAGGTAGGATGTTCATTTTCACTGATTCTATTCGAGATTCAAAGCTCAGCACTGGGATCAAGTTCCATCTATTTATGTCTTCTTTTATTTTCTGATTTAGAGGGTTACAATTTAGTGTATACAAGTCCTCTGAATCTTTAGAGATGTTTACTCCCAGATATTTTAAGTGGTCCAGATCCCAATTAAGAACAATGGTCGAGTTTATATGTTGGCTTGGCTTGTAATTAAAGCTCAGTATTTGGGTTTTTGTTATATTGAGTTTGTACCCTGAGACAGAACTATAAGTATCCAAAAAGGTCAGTAAACTCAAGAAAGATTCATCTGGGTTTGACAGGTATATTAATATATCATCAGCAAATAATGATAATTTATGTTCCTGGCCATATACTTTTATGCCGGTAATATTGTTATTTTGAGTAACCCCCAAACTCAGAGCTTCGATATAAATTGCGAATAACAGAGGGCTAATTGGACATCCCTGTCGTGTCCCTCTCTCAAGGTTGAAAGAATTTGATATGGCTCCATTTATTTTTATTCTTGCATAAGGGTTGTCGTACAATGCTTGAACAGTATTAATAAAAGTCTTGTGAAAGCCAAACTTTTCAAGAACTTGGTATAGGAAATTCCAATTAACTCGATCGAAGGCTTTTTCTGCATCAAGGCTCAAAAGTACTGCCTGGAGTTTGTTTTTGGATATATGTTCAACTATGTGTAGAGTTCTGCGGATATTATCTTGAGTTTGCCGTTATAAATCCTGTCTGATCTAGATTTATTATCCGAGGGAGGATTTCTTCGAGTCTTTTTGCCAAAATGTGGGTAAAGATCTTATAGTCTTGATTTAGCACACTTATTGGACGATAGCTTCCACAGTCACATTTGTCTTTCCCTTCCTTTGGTATCAGGGAGATTACTGCTTCGCCCCATGAGGGGGGAGCTATACCTGTCTGAAGCACGTGGTTAAAGGCATCCCTCATTGTTGGGATCAGTAGATCCATCATTTCCCTGTACCATTCAGAAGGGAAACCATCTGGGCCTGGGGCTTTATTGGGTTTTAAATCAGCGATTGCCTTTTCTATTTCTTTTCCCGTAATTTCTCTAATTAAATTGTGATTTTGCTCATCCCTCACTTTAGGGAAAGTGATCAAGTCAAGGAAACTCCTGATGTTGGTTTTATCTATTTTAGGCTGTGTGTATAGGTTTTTATAAAAACAGACAAACGTTTGTTGTATGTCTTTTAGATTACTATGTATAATACTTGTTTCAGGGTCTTTTATTTTGTAAATTGTGTTTTCTATCTGTTGTTTTTTTAGTTTGTAAGCCAATAGTTTTGCTGATTTACCTCCTACCTCATAGTAACTTTGTTTTAGAAAGATCATTTTATTTTTTATGTCGTTAGAGAGGATTTCATGGAGTTCGTTCTTTTTTTTATCTATTTCCATTTTAGTTTTTGTGTTTAGGGTTTTCTTATGTATATTTTCTAGATGTTTTAGTTCTGTTTGAAGCTGATTTGTTTTCTCTTTTCTTTGCTTATTTATGTTTGAGGAATAGCCAATTATTTTTCCTCTTAGGACAGCTTTGCATGCATCCCACAAGATTATTGGGGACACTTCTCCATTGTCATTGTCGTTCAGATAATCTTTTATATGGGTCCTGATTTGAGGCCTAATTTGGTTAAGAATTCCTGTGTTCAATCTCCAGATTGTGCTTTTCCTTTCTAGTCCTAGATTTAGTGCCATGGAGACCGGGGCATGGTCTGATAAGTCCATGGTCCCTATACTGCAATTTTGGACCCTGTAAAAATCTTTCTGATACATAAACAGATAATCGAGCCTTGAGTATACTGAGTGTGGGTGTGAGTAAAAGGTAAAATCTTTCGTAGACGGATTTAGGTCTCGCCATATATCTGAGAGCCCTAGGTCTCCCAAGATCAATGTAATGTTCTTGGCGATTTTTTTCCCTCCTGAGGGAAGGGGTTTTGAAGTATCTAAAGTTGGGTTAAGTCTAACATTGAAATCTCCCCCACAAATAAGAATTCCTTGGGCCTCCAATGTTATTATTTCAAAAATGTGTTTGTAAAATGACCATTCAGATCCCGGGGGGGCATATACATTCAGGAGGGTAACTAAAGTGCCCTCCAAATTTCCCCGAATCAGTACATATCTCCCATCTTTGTCCTTTTTTTCATATGTGCATTCAAAGTTTAATTTACTGGAGATTAAGACTGTTACGCCCCTCCTGGATCCCTTTCTGTATGAGGATGAATATGAACTGAAGTTCCACTTTTTAAGTTTTTGGTGTTCCTGTTCTGTTAGATGAGTCTCCTGAAGGAGGGCTATTTCAACTCCATCTCTTTTTAATTTTGACATGACTTTATTCCTTTTAATTGGGTTTCCCAGACCGTTCACATTGTATGTAATTACTTTAATTGACCCTTTACTCTGCATGCTGGTTATTTGCCTTTATTTTAAATCCATGAGTTCCTACATTTAAATCATTTCCAACATCCCCTGTTGTATATATAACATTAATAAAATACAAAACTATAACCAAAAAAAATGTAACAAAATAATATCCACAAACATAAATGACATTGACTTCCAGATTGAAGGCCACATATTGTGCCTTGGAGTGTTGGAATGTGGAGGGAAAGTCTCTTCCTCTTATTGATGGAAGGGGGCCCTTTTCAGCCCTTAAGCTGATACATAGGTCCATAAAATACAGAGGGTAGCAAACCGACCCGAAATGTGCCCACATGTGTCCGTGGTATAAGCGTTCTATTCAGTTTGCTCTCAACCTTTGGGTAGAGAGGAAAATAATGAACGTTTTTATCGTTTTAATGCCATTGAAGACCACGTTTGACCAGACAAAGACACAGGTGAGCCATGTTAGCATTTTTAGCTACCTAGCGCCACATGTTTTGATGTCTGTTTTTGTTTATAAAGTCGCAATTTCGTATAATTGAGTGATAATGAGGGTACCCTTCGATTCTGTGTCACCTCAGGATGTGAAATGATGTGCAGCAAAGAGTGAATTTCGGTGCAGTCATCTGTTAGCATTTTTCGCTCATTGCTAATTCAGATGCTCAGCATTAGCATTGTGGGTTTTATTTTGAAAAAAATAAAATAATGATCAGTTAGATGAGTTTCTTCCCGTTACATGGATATAAAACATTCATAGTTTATTAAATGAACATGGCCTCAGACACTGTTTCCTGCAAGATGTTGTGGCAGTGCCCCGGTACCGGGGTCTCTCGGGCTTAACAGGTTATGTTATGGGTTTTACTTTGAAAGGTGTTCACCCCCTGTCTCATGTCTGCCTTTGCTTCCTGTCTGTGTTTCCTCTCCTGTCTGATTGTCTCATTGTGTTCACCTGTTGCCCTTGTGTTTCTGCCTCCCCTGCCCAGCTGTATCTTGTCCTGTGATTACCCTTCTGTGTATTTAGTCTTGTCTTCCCCCTATGCTCCATGTCGGTTCGTTGTTTTTCCTGTCACCCTCCATGTTTGTCTCGCTCCAGGTTGGATTTTGTCCTCATTCTACGTGTTTAGGATTTATGATTTTGTCTTGTTTGCCATGTCAACAGCTTTTATTAATTAAAGCTGTTGTTTTGAAACCCGCTTCCCTTTTTAACTGCATTTTGGTTCTGCCTAACCACAAACCCTGACAGAACAAACCGACCAATTATGAACTCAGCTTTTTATTTTTCGTTAGCTCAAGAAGCGGATCATCTCAAGTACAGTCTAAAGCAGGGGTTCCCAACCCCCGGTCCGTGGAGGTGTTACTGCCAGGCCGCAAAATAGCTGTGAGTTTATTGTAATATTTTTTTCATTTTCGCACCTATACCAGTCATTATTTCATCCAAAACATACAAAATAAATCAAAATTGGTTAGCATAAGGTCTCAGCCTCTTGTGTGCAGAGAAAGTTACTGGTGCGCCAATAGGAAGTGGAGCACACAGGAGACAACCGTTTCATCGCAGACTGTTATGTTTATGTGGGGAAATGGCAGTGCATACATTATTTGAGATATGTGCGTACACACCGCCTTCACTGTGTTCCCCACTGCAGGCTGCTATGTTTCAACCACACACACCTCTACACACGCACACACACATCGAGCCTGATTATTCCCCCTATTACTCGTTGTATGAAGGAAATGTCCTTAATCTCGATGTAGTGCTAAATGCTGTCGGAGTGCACCGGAACGAACGACACTATCATAATATCTTCTGAAAACAAATGACAGTGACACACACACACCCTGGCGGCCAGACCCCAGTTTTTTAGTTTTTCCTATTCGGCTTTGAAACGGAAAAAACAAACCATACGCAGATTCGGCAGCTTTGTGAACTATTCCGGACACCATCGCCCGACCGGACTGGACAGCGCTGTCAGTGTCAGGGTGCTGATGTCAGTGAGTGTAAAGGTGAGCGCAGGTGCAGAGATGAGTAGACCTCAGCAAACTTCCATGAACCGCTTCTTTGCGGGCTATTCCAATAAAAGAGATGGTGAGGCACAACCCGAAAATGCTACCAAAAATTTAAAAAACACCTTTAATCGCAAATACGATTCCTCGTATATCAAATATTGATTTGTTGCAACGGGCGATTCGTTGGCGACAAAACCATTGTGTGTTGTGTGTGCCGAAATGCTTGGAATGAAGCAATGAAGCCATCGAAACTTCAACGGCACTTGTCAACCAAACATCCTTTTCTGATTGACAAACCAGTTGAGTTTTTTTTAAAGGAAAAACGCGAGTTGGATGGGCAGAAGCAAGTGTTAAAGTCCACAACGTCAACGAGCGTCACTGCAACAAGGACTTCATATCTGGTTGCTCACCGAATAGCCAAAGCTAAAAAGCCCTTTACAATAGGAGAGGAGCTGATACTGCCCGCTGCCAAAAACATCTGCTGTGAACTTTTCGGGGAAAAAGCAGCTGGGATGGTAGGACATGTTCCACTCTCAGAAAATACTGTTGCCAGGAGGATCGATGATATTGCCGAGGATATTGAAGGGCAATTGTTGGACAGAATAAAAGCATCTCAATGGTACGCAATTCAAGTGGACGAATCCACTGATGTAGAAAATAAGGCAGTTGCGTTAGTTTATGTGCATCAAGACGAGGTGCAGGAAGATTTGCTCTGTTGTCTTTTACTTCCAAGCTCAACCACCGCCTCCGAAATATTCAGAGTGGTGAATGAATACATTGCAGGCAGACTGGATTGGGCGTTTTGTGTCGGGGTCTGCACTGATGGGGCTGCTGCGATGTCGGGGTTCACTGCCTGGGTGAAAGTAATGGCACCGGAATGCGAGGCAACTCACTGCATGGCAAGCAAGAAAATGTCCCCTGAACTGCACACAGTCCTGAATGATGCAATAAGGGTCATTAACCACATCAAAGCCCATGCCCTGAATTCGAGGTTGTTTGAATTATTGTGTGAGGACATGGATGCTGATTACAGACGCCTTCTTCTACATACAGAGGTGAGGTGGCTGTCAAAGAGGAAAGCCCTGACGAGAGTGTTCGAGTTAAGAGAGCAATTACAGAAATTCCTCAATGACAAGCAGTCACCTTTAGCTGCGCACTTTAGTGACAAGAGCTGGCTCGCAAAACGAGCCTATACTTGAGTGACATTTTTATGGCTTTGAACCAATTAAATCTGACAATGCAGGGGAGGATGGCTGACACATTCAGGCTCGCAGAAAGTCGCCGGATTCAAAGCCAAGTTGGGAACCTGGCTGGGCACATCGCGTCAACCGGGGTGTTTTTGATATGTTCAGCAACTTATCCAGTTTTTCGGAAGAAGCCGAGGGACTTGGCGAGTTGATACACAGCCACCTGCTATCACTGTCTGATGTGTGTGAACGCTATTTTCCAAAGGACCCGAGGAATGGCAAAGGATGGATGCGTGATCCATTTCTAAATGACGATGGTCGAGACCAGCTCCCATCACAACAAGACGATCAGCTGATCCGTCCACACTGAATATGAGAGGGGAAAAATGAAAATAATAAATGCTTTAGACAATAAGAAATATGAAGTTAACTGTTGAGTTGCTCAGTTTTTTTAGATTGTCAATACTATTACTCTATAACTAATATCTCAGGTTAAGACGCCCATTCAAATAAAGATTGGTCTTTAAATACATTTTGTCTTTTGAATTGTTTGTCTAAACGCAAGGATCTAGAACTGGTACTTAGTTTTAATGATACAGTCTGGTTATTTAATATTAATATTAAGTCTCAGAGCCCAATATGATCAGTCCACCAGGATCAAAATTAAAACTAAATATCGTTCCAGGGCAGGCTAACCGAGGCTAACCAATGAGCACCTGATGTGTGTATGAGAATGGCCCTGACACCATTTCAGCCCAGATTTAAACTCCTGGCAGGACAAGCTCGAGCTCAATTCTCGCACTGAATAAAAAAAGGTGAGTGAGGGACTGCAATATAAGAGGGAAAGAAAGAGAAACTTTAAAACTGTTCAATTGTTATGATGTGTAAAGACTGATATTGTTCTATAATCGTCTGAAACTGTTAAGTCATGATGTGAAACGGTTAACAAAGAAAAAGGGTTAGGGTTAGCTATTTTATTTATTTTCTCTATTTTATTTGTAAATGCAGCCCGAGAGGAACATTACACATATCCACAGTATTTACTGTATATCTGTATAGTTCAATGTTAATTGACAATACATATTGTTGTTTATGAATTGTACTTTCTTTATTTGATTGGCAGTCAGTTGTTGATTACATGCAGACGTTGATAAAGCTACAGGCTACTTCACTATGTATGTCAACACTAATTCATAAAGCAACTTAGACATTTTGATGTTCCGGACCTTTGCATGGGAGATTTTCTCTAACTGGACCTCATTGAATTTTAGTTGAATACCCCTGCTTTACAGCATGTTCTGAAATTGAAGTTGCGTTGGTGTTTGTGTGTTGGTTGTTGACGGCAGTGTGTGCCCCCCCTGTAGTAAATGATTGCCCCCCCATTCGATTTGTTCTGGAGCCGACCCTGACGTACTGTTACCTTGATAAAATAACCAATCTCTCTGAAACATTTTAATGAGGAAATGTTACATATTAGAACTTTACGTGAACAAAAATCCACCTCTGGGAATGTTGAGTTGCTTATTTTTAAAGAGCTCTGTTTAATGTGACTATTGGTTATATACAACACAAGTATATTCCCTGTTTATCTTCCAGGTCCAAGTCAGGAAATGTCCCAGAGAAATGTCCCTGCAGAGATCAGAATGCCAGCAGACCAGTGGCTGTCCTCAGTTCGGACAAAGTTTATTCGAGGAGTGTCTCCACCTGTCCTGAACAACCTTCTGGATAAACTCTTTGAGTCTGAAGTGATCAATGAATCTGAAAGGACGTCAGTCAGAACAAAACACCAAATAGAAGAAAAAGCACGAGAAATGGTGGACGCAGTGTGAAGAAAAGGAGCTGCAGCTTGCAGGGTTCTGATCACAGTGCTCTCAGTCCCTTATCTTTACAGAGAGCTCAACTTGAGCTGAAGCAAAAGCTAAACCTTCTGAAGTGTGTGTCTGTTGAAGTTTAGTCCTGTTTTTTCGTTCCCTTTGTCCATGGAGGTGACACAGATTTAGAGCACCTGGTTGCTGTACTCCCTGGGCAGGGCCGGCTCTAGACAATGTGCAGCCCTAGGCGAGATTTTAGCTGGCCCCCCCATAGAATATATAAAGAATAAATAAAAAATCTCTACAACAGACGAATACACTGCAAAAACAGAAACGTATTGACTAAGGTAATATACATCAAAAATGCTTCAAGTGTATTCAGTATTGTATGAACATGTTTAAATTGGGGGATGGACGTCAAATCCTCTAGGGGGGTCCGGGGGTATGCACCCCCGGGAGGAAATGTTTGAACATTTTAAAGTAACATGCTTCAATCAGGTGCACTTTGAGCACACAATTACTACTAGATCTAGGAGGTACAACTCTAAACACCCATATGAAAAAGATTGGTTTACATTTTAATAATCAAATAAGTATGTGAACATAACCAATAACCTACCATGGCCAATAACAAATAAATGTAACTTATTTTATTTTTGTTGTTCATTCATATCTTATTTAACCTAGTTAACATTCATTTATGTATTCATATTTTTTTATCTCTCCAGTTTTAAACGATATTTTTGGTTTACTTTCCTATAGTATACATTGAAAACACCAACCCCCCCCACCCTACACACAAATACAAAAACACAAACCACACTTGCTTTAGTTAGAATTCAACAAACATATTTTAATAAACAAGTAGCTTCCACAGAAGGAGTTATAGAACTATTTTAAAGAACACACATATTGTAATAATAAATAAATAAAATGGAGGAAAAAAAAATGTATACAAAAAAAGAATAATTACATTTCTGTTTATGAACACACATATTGTAATAATAAATAAATAACTTACTGACTTGTTTGACTTGAACACTCGTCTAGACTTCTTTGCTGCAAAGTCATTGATAACATCCTCATATGACAGCTGACGAGAAACATCATGGTTAATGCTGATGATGGCAAGTCCACTGAGGCGTTCTTGGACCATTGTAGACCTCAGGTAGGTTTTAATTAACTTCAGCTTTGAGAAGCTTCTTTCTGCTGAAGCCACTGTCACTGGCATAGTGACTGTGATCCTGAGGGCCACCCACATATTAGGATAAACCTCCCTCAGGTTCTTCCTTTCCATGAACACCAACAGTTCCAGGGTGGTCATTGTGGGTGAGGGGAGATTTGGAAAGTTCATCAGCTCCAGTGCCAACTCTTTTCCATCTATGTCTGACTGTCTGCCACAGCACGGTGTTGCTCAGTGTTTGACACTGCTTGGTCAACTTCTTCCAGGTGTTCAAAACGCTCATTGAGGGAAGTGATGCAAACATCAACCACCCTGTTGAAAAATGTAACTTCCATCTTTTGTAGGGCATTGTCCATTGGCTCATCAGGTGCTTCATAAGAGAACTGCCTCTTGGTTGACCTCAGCCTCTTCTCCTTGAGGACAGCATCCACATCCATGTCCTCACACATGTATTGAGCACTGATCTGAGCAGAGGCAAATCCAGTGGCTCTGTAGTCTTCCAAGGTGGCCTTCGTCTTTCTCAGGAGGTCAACTGCGATGTCAAGTTGCATTGACACAGACTGCATGACCTTACTGACCTGTTTGACTTTACTGAGGATGTCGTACCACACGTCAGTGCAAATGGAGAAGCGGTAGGATCCCACTTCCTCAGCCAAAGTCTGTGCCTCTATTTTGATCATCATGTCAGTGGCCTTGTCCCTCACCTCCAAAAGTGCATCTCGAACATGTTGAGCCTGATATCGCACAGCTTCCACACTGTTGACCCGGCTCTCCCACCTGGTTTCAGACCATGATTTCAAGGTAGTGGTGACATGGCTCTTCAAAATGTCCCAGCGCTTTGTGGATGCTGAAAACAATGTAAAAAGCTTTTGGAGGTAGCCAAAGTATCCAGTGGCATCTAGGGAGCTTTTCGCTGCATCAGCTAACACCAGATTGAGAGTGTGTGCGCCACATGGCACGAATAGTGCCCTCGGGTTTAGTTCAAGTAATCTGGCCTGAACTCCTTTGTTTTTCCCTCGCATGTTGGCACCATTGTCATAAGACTGTCCTCAAAGGGGATATTCAGTTCTTGGAGCCTGTCCGCCCCTGCGAAATTAACCATTGTAGACCATGGTAGACCATGGTTGGGATATGGCACCACAGTCAACCATGGTAGAGCACTGATATAAACCATGGTCTACCATGGTCACAATAAACCATGGTCTACCATGGTCATAAACCATGGTCTACCATGGTCACAATAAACCATGGACTACCATGGTCATAAACCATGGTCCACCAGTACCATGGACATAAACCATGGTCCATCATACTGGACATAATATAAATTAATACAAGCTTTTCAATAGTTTCAAGCATTTCATTTTAAAATATTTGTATAGATCATGTTAATTGCACTTAATTTAATCTACAGTACACTGTCACTCTATAGTTGCACACAAACTCATTACATGCTCATTAAACAGTTGGTAAAAATGTAAAGACTTTTTTATATACATTCATCAGGTGACGGTGCCTGCATGAGCCTCATTAGAATGATTGTCGACCATGGTTTCTTGAGACCATGGTTCAAATATTCAAATGGTTGACCATGGTTTCTGGAGATGACATTGTGACCATGGTAGGCTGACCATGGTAGACCATGGTTTCTTCCCCATGGTACTGTGACCATGGCAGGCTGACCATGGTCCACCATGGTCAACCATGCACCATGGTAGAGCATGGTTTCTTCCCCATGGTACTGTGACCATCATGGTATTTTGTGGTCAACCATGGTATTACCATGGTTGGCAATGGAATACCATGGTGACCATGGTTACGTTTCGCAGGGGCAGGATGAGGGATGACAAACTCTCGCTAGTTGATTCCTCAGCGACAAGGAACCCCATGAAGTGTTCCTTAACTTGTGGCATCCCCTCCATTGTAACCATCATTAAGATGACTGATAACTGCTCTGTGTGGCTAATGTCAGGTGTGCAGTCCAGAATTATGGAATAATATTTAGCCTTCTTAATTTCTTCAATCATGTGGGCACTGATTCTCTCACCGATACATTCAATGAGTTCATTTTGAATATTTCTTCCAAGATACGTGGTATGGCATGCACCCCTTTTGACTTTAGCAACGTGTTCTTTCATTACAGGGTCAAACATTGCCATCAGCTCCACTTCTTTAAGGAAGTTGCCATTGTTGGGTTTGTTGAGTGTGTCACATGTTCCCCTGAGGCCCATGTTTCTCTCAGCTAATGATTGAATGATGGCGACCAACCTTGTTACCACATCACGCCATCTCTTCCTTTCTATGTCTGTAAGCGCCATCTCAGTCCTATCAATAGTTTGCCCCTTTTGTAATCGAAACTCTAACTCTTTCCATGATGACTTGTGTTTGGTATGTTCTGGAGTGTTCTCGTGTGTTTTCAGTAATTGGTGGCAATTTTTCCAGTCATTTAGTCCTGCACTGATTAATTTGTATTCCTTCTGGGAGAACAGCTTGCAGCAAAAACAGTAAAGGCTGTCGTTTTTCTGTGAGTACAATAGCCAGCTTCTCTTGATTCTTTCCCCATTTACCAGTTTTCTATAAAAGTATTGGTGGTGGCAGCTTCTCCCATCCTGTCTTTTTGGGAAAATGAAGTGTGGTTTTGCCTGATAGGGTCCTCTGCTCACAAACTCTGTTCTTACCTTATCAGACATGGATGGCCAGTCGGCAGGGTCAACAGCTGCTGCCTTTGTGGACTCACGTGCTGCAGACTGTGTTGTGGTACTTGGGATCAGGGCCGCCCCTCCCTACAGGCCAATCACGCAGGCTGCATGGGGCCCGCCTTGCGCAGGGGGCCCCGCCCAGAGGGCCTCAGCTGCTGTACGCAGTTCTTCGCGCAGTTCTCCGCGCACCCCCCGCTGACACGCGAGAGTGAGAGGTGACAAGGGGAGCACGTCTGTAACCCGACACCGTTGCAATTAATCGACATCTGACCAATCACGGCTTTGATACGGCCACTAGTGCAGGTGAAGAGATGTCGGTGAAAAGTGAAATGTACAACTTGCGAATGTTGCATAAGTCAAATTGACAATTGCCATATTAAAACATCAGCTGCAATTCACGACATGAAGAAGGCAGTCTCTGCAGCATATAGGCTAATGCAGATGCAGTTATTTCCAGCATTCTTTATTTAACATTCATTCAAGTATTTTATAGCTTGTATCTGCTAATGTACAGGAGGAAGAGTGATAATCTGTCTGTCTAGTTGGCTTACATAACAGTTAAAGTTTACAGCCTAAAAAACATGGAGCATTTTTTCCCCTTTTATTCATTTTATGTCAATTTGCACATTTCATGGTGATGCTCAGCCTCTCCCCTTAACTCCTAACAGTCATCATCATGTCAACCACAACACAGAGAAATACTGATAGAAATGTGTGTAGTTGTTGATACATTGCTGACAGAGGGAACTACATTTGAATACAGATTTAAGAAATCAGTTTTTGAGCATGTCATACGCATGTTTTGTCTTGACTATAATACAACTATATTATAATAAAAGAATATAGTATTTATATGATTGAATTGATTATGATTATTATTATTAGTAGAAGTAGTTTATTTGCATTAATTATATTTTAATCTTTTTGAGGCTAGTATTTGGCAGGAAATGCAGACGTATTCACCTGTAAACGCATACTGAACGACATACATGCACATTTACCATTTACCTCACTGTATAAAAAATTAACTGTGTTGATAATAATAATAATAATAAACAGGAATTATATCTGCAAAGTAGCCTACTTTGTTTCCAAAGAAATGTTGTTCACTCCTGTCGGTAGGGGGGGGGGGCTCATCTCACAATGTCGCTTGGGGCCCCAAGTTGGCCAGAGGCGGCCCTGCTCGGGATCAATGTCTCTCTCTCTCTCGCAGATTGTGTAGCAGCAGGTTCACTTGGGATAGGTAGCGCTACGTTTTCACCTGCATGCACAGTCAAACATGCATGGATACAGTTAGACACCCACTATGTGTGTGTGTGTGTGTGTGTGTGTGTGTGTGTGTGTGTGTGTGTGTGTGTGTGTGTGTGTGTGTGTGTGTGTGTGTGTGTGTGTGTGTGTGTGTGTGTGTGTGTGTGTGTTAAAATGTACATTATTAGTAATAGAAGTGTAATTGTAATGTGCAATAATAAACTGGACTCACGTGCTGCAGACTGTGTTGTGATACTTGGGATCAATGTCTCTCCTGCAGATTGTGTAGCAGCAGGTACACTTGGGACAGGTAGTGATAAGTTTTCACCTGCAGACAGTCAAACATGCAGTTAGACACCCACTGTGTGTGTGTGTGTGTGTGTGTGTGTGTGTGTGTGTGTGTGTGTGTGTGTGTGTGTGTGTGTGTGTGTGTGTGTGTGTGTGTGTGTGTGTGTGCGCGCGTGCGCGTGTGTGTGTGCGCGTGCGTGCGTGTGTGTGTGTTCCATTTACATGTACATTATTAGTAATAGAAGTGCTATTGTAATGTGCAATAATTAACTAGAAAACGGTGGTGCTGTGCTGGGAAGCTTCCAGGTGTGAACGTGTGTATGAACTACCCACCATCCTAATAAACTCAACAGGCAATATCACAAAAAACTTGACTGAACTCACCTGCTACAGGTGATAACCTAGCTAGTTAATTATTTAGCAGACTTATTTTGTGTCCATTACCATTTGTAAGCTACAGATGGAACAAAATAGATAGCTTTAATAATAATAAATATATATAATGAATACAAGAAAAACCCCACAGTGCAATTGGTGTAAAAAGAGCACACAAATGGACAGAACCAAAGAAAACATAGAGAGGGGTGGTGCAGTGTTTGGGAGCGCCCCTACGTTTTATTTTTCATATTCTCAAAAAAACATATGAATCCTGATCTGAGCGGCGCCTAAAAAAATAATCTGGGCGGTGCCTACAAATATATATATATACACATATAAAAAATGTTTTTAAATTATTTAATTTTTTTAAATCTGGCATGCACTCCCTTCAGGCGAAAATCTATAACGCGGGGGGATCCTCATCCATAGTGTTAAGAAGTCTTCAATTAGGAACACAAACACTTTCTGAAGAGTGTGATGACTGGGGATGTAAAGAAAGTGATAACACTGCTAAAAATGAACATTTTATGAAGCAAAACAGCAAGCTATGCAATACGTAAAGTTGTGAAAGAGAGGGCAACGTACACTTGATCCTGGAGCTCTAAAGGAAGAATCATCTGCAGAACTGTTGACGTACAACCTTAAAATCAACCGTAAACCCACCTTAGTCTAAGATACAAATAATGTTTACAAACAACACATGAGACCTGCAGCACATGATATAAAGTTATTATTGTTGTCTTTGCACAGATTTCAGAAGGTTTCCCTCTGTCGTTGCTTCTTAGGTTCTAGTTTTTGCACGTTTTTCCGTGCAGGTACATCATGAGTAAACCATCATTTTCCTCCAGTCTTTTTTTGAGAAATGAAAAAGGAGGAGAGTAGTCCCTCTGTCCTCTCCTCCCTCCCCTCCACTATGTCCCTTGGAAGCTGTCTTAATAGAGTGGTGCAGGGATGGCATATTTACCCGGAAATAAGCTGCGCTCGGTTTCCCTCGACAAAAAGCAACGGGATTTCTCCATAGGATTTTGGGAAATAGCTCGAAATAAGATCTGTGGAAAACGAACCTGTTTGATAAATGCACGTTTTGTTCAGCCGGATAATATCCACATGTCTACCCTACTTTTATTATTTTCGAATCATAAATCGAATCGCCAGAAGCAAAATGCTAACGTTATGCTATAAAGGAACTACAGCCGAGTACAGCAGGGTCGCACGACTTCACGCCAACTTAAGATCGATATTAAAAAATACAGATTCAAAATTGTCCAAGTTGAAGCGTTTGTTTTAACAGTTTGCAAGAGCGCAGGTACTTGCTTTCAAGCAGAACGAGGGAACCGATAGTGGTAAAATGCTAACTCACGTCCGGGTTTTAGGACTCGTCCCTGCACCACTCTATTGGCTGTCGCTCTCTCCCAGGAGCCAATAGGGTGGCTTCTTCCTTTGCCATTCACATGGATCTCTCTTCTCCTCTCCAGTTCGAAGCAGGTGAACTCTCTAAATCACATTGCCTTTTCCTATAGATAAAATACAAATAATAATCTGAAATATAGTGGAACACAATTATAAAGCAGCAAGAAAGGAAAATGGTCAAGTAGTGTGTGTTCAACAACGTTGTATTGCTGTGTTGTAACCACCAGATGGCAGTATATAGCTACACCACATTTACAGTGTGGTGCTTTGACACAGGTGTCAGGGAGGCTTTCTGCAACTGACTTCACTTTTACTACCAATCTTCTCACAGCAAAAAAAAATTCAACTTTTCAGACATAATGTTTTACAAATAGGTCAGTATGAGCATTCATTTGACTGTAATTTCACATCTTCTTATTCCATATTAAATTAAACTGAAGGCAGCATGGCAGAGTGTCTTATTCCAGCACACAGGCATTGGCTCTCAATACAAATCTGGATATACATTGGACATTTGAAGGAGTTCTTCCATTTATTTGTTCTTGTGTTTCCACGAGGAGGTCCTTTACTAAGAATATAAACGTTTTGTTGATGCCAACGGGGCTCTGCTGCACCGCCTGTCTCTCCACATCAGCATCACAGCCCATTACCCTGCACAGAGTTACCTCTGAGGGGCTATTACTGTAATGCACCACGAGAAAGACAGGACCTTAATGCACTTTGATGAGGAGCACAGCATCTTATTGCCTCTAAATCAGTGGTTCTCAACTGGTCAGGACCCACTTTTTTCCTTTGTCAATAAATCGCAACCCAACATTTTGAACCACTGAAATCTATTCAACAAAAAATCATGCTGTAATATATACGCTTTTCAGCATACAATATTAATTAAAGTGAAGTACAGTGCAAATATCCCTTCACAGAACCAAAGTATGCTTTTAAAAAAGGTTTAATGAGATGATGGAATCAAGTTTCTAGAATCAAAGCTGAACTGTATAACATATAAAGGCACCCAACTTGTATTGTACTCAATAAAAAGGCAGACTTGGAGCCAATCCTGCAAATTCATCACACGTGTAAAATGTGACGTGCTGAAAACCCAACCCCAGAAGGGGGGTCTGGGGGGATTGTCCCCCCGGACATTTTTAGAAATACTAACATAACTACGCATTCTGGTACACTCTGAGAAGAAAATAAATAAATCTATTACTACCCGACATTTTAATAATATGTTATGCCATTGTTTGTTTTTCACTTCACTCCACTCAGAGAGAAGAGCAAAGAGGAGATAGTCTGTGTGAATTACTTTAAATAGTGGGTACGGGTAGATAGCCCCCATTGTTCTGTGACCTGTCAGTCATCAAACCGGGGGTCATATTTCATTATGTGCTCATTTTTATCTGAAGTTGTACCCATGGATGTATACAGTGGCGTTTCTATATGTACAAAAGTGGTGGGGCACAAAAAACTCAGATGTCTAAATATAAGCTTCTGCAGAAAGGTTCATGGCTGGTGAGGCACTGGCACTGACTCTTCAGGTTTACAAATATATTAAATCAAAATATAATATTATTTTCAAAAGCTTTTTTTGTCTGATGCTTCAATTACTTTTAAACAGACAGTTCAACAGAAGGATACCCACAAAAATGTAATTTTATCATTTAAATATTGAATTGTTCTCTCTTAGTAAGATCCCATTTTCAATAAAATTGCAGTCTTACCTTGACTTGAAGATGAAGTCCATTTGCCTATCCTTCTGGACAAAAATCTCTATTACTTTTTTGTAAAAGTCCTCCTTATGTTCTTGTAGTTTCAAAAGTCTATCATAAATCTAATCTAATCAATAGATTTTTGATTCGAAAATGATAAAAGTAGGGTAGACATGTGGATATTATCCGGCTGAACAAAACGTACATTTATCTAACAGCTATGTTTCCCACAGATCTTATTTGAGCTATTTTCTAAAATCCTATGGAGAAATCTCGTTGCTTTTTTGTGGAGGGAAGCCATGCGCAGCTTACTTCCTGGTTTTAGGACGCCTCACTGCAGCTCTCTCTCCTCCTCTTCACACACCACACTTTTCGCGGCACACGTACTTACAGCCAATCAGCTCTGAATTATGTGAGATGACGTATGGTGGGGATGGCAGCACTTTGCCCCTATGGTCATTATTTTTGGCCACACACATTAAATAGGAAAATACTCTGAGCATGCGCAGTGTAGTTTTTGCAGTCATCGTTCACTTAGACAGTCAGAGGGAGGGGCAGGATCAGGTTTTGTCCAAGCGGCAAACTGTGGGGTAGAGCCGTGAAGCCAATACGGAAGTGTCACACACTGCAGTTCATATATTGGCCGATAGGCGATGGCTGCAGAAAGGAGCAATTTCCATAGACCCCCATGTTAAAATGCCCAACTTTACAGCAGAAAAAAACATGTTTCTCTCCCTGGCTCCATACATTTTATTATCGATATAGTTAGATTCCACCTTCATGATTATGGATCTGAGAGTGAATTGTTTTCTAACGCGACCCTTTTATTTATATTAGGTCTTAAAGTGTTTGCATAAATTAGGGCGTGGTCACATTGAGTGACGGCTCTGTCAAGTGCCTGCCGCTGTTAGCTTCTTGTCTCTCTGCTAGCTGCTCCGTGAAGCTAGCTACAGGGACTCTGCCTGCTCAGCTCATCCAGGAAACACAACTTGTAGCCGGCCGTGGTTGTTTGTTCTTCATGCTTATACATCGGACTATTGTGACTCGCTCTGCGGTTAAAACAGACGGTGCATGAATGCGGTAAGTGAAATTCGAGTGCTTTATTTATGTGTTAATGATTTTAATCAGCTACGTAATGAATGGTAAGGCTTGGGTTAGCATGTAAGCTAATGGTAGCTACATCGGTGCTAACGATTGTAATCGTACCCTCCAAGTTAAAATCATAGACTGTATATATAAAGGTTAAACGAAATAGACAAGTGTTAAGCGTTAAGTGGGATAATACTGTTGAACAAACGGCTTCTGTTTGAGGTTGATAAAATAAGGTTACATCCTTGTAACTTAGAGATAGTTTATTATGTAGGAGGAACTGTATGCATCTAAGGTTAATTTAAATTGGCTATGGTCAAGTATGTAGACAAGCTAATGTCGAAGTAGTTATGTGAAATCAACCTCACAATAAGATGTGTGTATATTACAAATATTAATGTCATATTTCAAGATGATTACTTAGATATTACAATATGGTTGGTTGAGCTGGAGTTCATTATCGAGCTTACACGTTAACGTCACAGTCATCTGAAGAACGAACCCAAACCTTGTTGTTTTTATTAATTGTATTACAAATTGATATAAAATAAACAGTAAGCATTGGTAACACAACTTCCAAAGTTACAGTAAAATAAAAAAGGACCCTGACTCGGACAATACACAATCCAACATGTTCAACAGAAGAGAATCAGTTATATTGTTTGTACACATGGTACTTTACATATATATATCTGTTTGTTTAAGGTGTCCAGGTGATGCAGACAGGCTGGACCAGAGAGTGAGAGACAGAACTGGACTCCTCACAGCAGTGAACTTCAGCACAGGTACAAAGACTCTTTTTTTCTTACTGTACAAAGAATCAAGAAAGATATTGGTTTAAATGAATGAAGTATTGACTTGAATACACTGATATACATTCCATTAAACAATACTAAATACTAGATCACCTACACATCAGTGAAGTTGAGGGTTTATTCCATGCAAAAAGTTACATTTAGATATTTAGCAATATGACTTTGTCAGCTTTCTAATGTAATGTATTGAAGGCAAAGATTTATCTCTCAATATTGTCTGTAAAAAACATGGTAAAAGTGATTCTTTCAGTGAGACAACAGAGCAAGCTTCTACAGTTGCACTACGTTTTGATAACAGTTAAATATTATTTTGATAATAACATATATTTCAATGTTGATGAACTTCATACTGTTCACTCATAATCTGATTGTCTTTGTAGCTCATTGTTTAAATAAAAAAAAAACATTACAATTACAAAATAATGATATCTACAGCCCCTAAACACACAAACACACCGCTTTCATAAATAACACACTTGTTCTGCAATAATATGTTTTATGTTTCCTGTCATTTTTGTTAGGAAAGGACATACCTGAAAGACACGACATGTTCTCCTTCTCTGAGTGTCAAGAAGAACATCCAAGAGGATCATTAAAAGCTGATGCTATGAGATGTTAAGACCAGTACAGGACATTCACTATAAACAACTTTTATTGTAAAAACAGTCAGCTGATCGAATGCAGCTATTTCCACATCTACACTCCATCAGCTGATTATTTCTATTTGCCTCACTTCATGAGCTTCACATCGCTTGTGCCTTGTACCGCAGAGTTTGCAACGTCACAAATAAATGGGGCCAATCTTCAGTCAGATGTGAATGTGTAATCTAACACTTTCAGTAAGAATAATGGACAAAAAGATGCAAATACAAATACAGTTTATTGAAATGTGAACCAAAAGTTAATCAAATGTTTTAAATAAAAAGCACATATGGACAGAAGGTGTAAACCTATTAAATGTATAAGTAAACACATTTAGTCAAATAAAGTGACAGACTAGGCCTGTGCAGTTGGTATCAGCTTTGCCCAGCATGGGCTCCTCCATCAGGCCTGGTCCTCCTCGCTGAGGAAAGACCCTCAGTCCTCTCCACACCAACAGACAGGACGTCCATCACACAGAGGTTTCTCCCTGAAGTCTCTGCAGCCCTCTGGACACCACGCTGTCTCAATCCGTCCACACTGAATATGAGAGGGGGGAAATGAAAATAATAAATGCTTTAGACAATAAGAAATATAAAGTTGACGGTTGAGTTGCTCAGTTTTTTTAGATTGTCAATACTATTACTGTATAACTAATATCTCAGGTTAAGAGGCACATTCAAATAAAGATTGGTCTTTAAATACATTTTGTCTTTTGAATTGTTTGTCTAAAGTCAAAGATCTAGAACTGGTACTTATTTTTAATGATAGTCTGGTTATTATGCTGTTGGCCTCACAGGTAAGAGCACTAACTAGCTACCATCACATGTACCTTAGCTTGACTTAAATGTATTAAACGTATGGTTAAGTGATATCAAAATATAAATAACTAATGTCATGCAAACATATTAATATTTGCTTGATTCCAGAGTTGAATTTAGCACAATTGCATACAAACGTTAAGGGGTTTTAAGATTCTGAAGTATTATGCTAAAAACTCAATAACTTAGATTATTATTTATAGTTTTGCTGAATAGTTTCATGGCCGCTTACCTTAGAAACGTAAAATGCGACGGCAGCGTGCAGATGGGGAGCATGTTAGCTTAGCTTGGTAGCTTCAGCTAGCTCTGGAACTTCCAGCCCGGTGGCAGCAGGTCCCGCCTCGGCTCCGCCTCTTTGCCCTTATTTGAAGCAGGCTGGAGAAGGCGGGAGTTGAACTCTGACGTCACTGTCGAGCCGTTAGTGGCCGACTCCGCCTACTAAGGGCTTCACGGCAACTCTGCAGAATCCTATGGGTGACGTCACGGACCCTACGTCCATTTATATATACAGTCTATGGTTTTGTCCCACATGGCTCTAAACAGCTCAATAGTCACACACTGTCTGTAGACACTAATTAGAAGAGCACAGACTAAAACAGCAATGTACAGACGAATGAGATGATTAAACATGATCTTAAAATATATTTTATATATTTTTTAATTTATTTTTTGCATTTTGTTGTAATCATTATTTTAATACTTTCTGCTGACACTAGGTGGGGCTGTGCCCCACCTGCCCCTAATGACCAGTCGCCACTGGATGTATAAAGAATACAGTAAAGTTATTCTCCGGACTTCCTGCAACAATCTTGATTCTGATTGGCCAGAAGACTCGAAAAAACATCGGCAAAGATGTTTTATTGAGAAGATGATCACTACGTGACAGAAGTTTTCAAAACCGTTGATGCTCTCAGGTACTTCCAGTCCAACGCCTTCTGCATGCACAGCGTTAGAAAATCGGGCCTTCAAAATAAAAGTTTGACTTTTTTCCAAAAAAGAATTGTTTTCTTCACTCACACACGCGACCCACTCGAAACGGGTCTGCGGCCCACTTTTGTGCTGACCCACCAGTTAAGGACCACTGCTCTAAATGATTGTAAATGAGGCCTATTATAGATGTTATTCGATGTGGGTTATACCAGAGATGTTCATAAGTCTTTTTTTGCAAGTCCAAGTCAAGTCTCAAGTCTTTGGTCACGAGTCCAAGTCAAGTCTCAAGTCTCTAAAAAAATAAAAGTCTCATGTCTCTTCTGGTTGTAATAAGCCTTCTATTGTCTGCTGCTATCCAGTCTGTTAAGAATACTGCACAGCTATATCTAAGAAATTCAAAGCATTTACTGTGTTATTATCACTCCTATATCTATTAGCATACAGTATCAGTACTGATTAGTTGTTTGTTATATGATCACTTTAAACAGGCTATTGCAATATGAGGAAAAACATCACACTTTAGCTAAATGCAAAACACTTCAGAATCAGAAATCAGTATCACAAATACTTTATTAATCCCCCGCAGGGAAACTGTTAAAAGTACTTAAAAGCGGGTAATGATTAACGTTACCGACCTTTTTTATGTCATGTCAAGAGTTGGATGTCAACGCCACTCAACTCAAACAAGTGTGACAAGCAATTCACTAATATTTTCAAATATTCAGTTACAAAGCTAGTAGCAAGCTAAGTTAACATGACACAGCTGATGCTGAGCTAAACATGTTTGCTAACCGTCCATATGCGTTAATGTGACTGACCTCTCCGGGTGAGTTTTCAAGTGCCTGATGAAATTCGACGTTGTTGCGCCAGCATCCTTGATTTTGATATTGCAGACTTTGCAGTGTGCGCTCCTTTTGTTGGTGCCGCCGGCGTTTTGTTCGAAGTTTTTGTAGTTGAACCTAATTACAAGCGGTACAGCCGCAGGTGTGCCGCCGGTCGCCATGGTGTTACTACGAGGTAGTAACAGAGGCGCGCACGTCTGCGTAATGAGCCCGGCTAAAGTAACTGGATGGCCTACCTGCCTGTCAGCCTTCCATCTGGGCACACATTTCTCTCGTGCCCTCATTGGTCATGTGCGCGTTCGTGTGTGTTGGAGGAGGCGGGCTCTTTAAGGAAGTAGCAGCCTCTTGCAGATTATCTCCGGTTGTGTATTTTCAAATTCTAGCGATCTCGAGCCGGTTTCTCTCAAATTTACCTACCCCACCTTTAAGACGCAAAAAATAGAAAACACAATGATTGTTCACGAGTCCCAACACACGAGTCCAAGTCGAGTCTGAAGTCTTTTGGTCACGAGTCCAAGTCAAGTCTCAAGTCTCTGTGTGCGCGACTTAAGTGCGACTCGAGTCCGAGTCGCAGACTCGAGTCCCCATCTCTGGGTTATACTAATAAACAACTTTATGTAACTTAAACGTGTCACATGTTCGGAATTGACGAATCAGAATTGAGTATACAACTAAGATGTTTAATAAGTTATGGATAATGTACAACGAGGCGGTCATTAATGAAAACATACCACCAACAGGGGTATCCTGGAGCCTGACGCAAAGCCCGACGCGGCCACATACTAAATAAACCTCTTTCCTTCCCTTGCTTGATCCTCCTTAGCAACGATCATTATTTTGCTTAGCAGTGGTGTGTTACCGAGTGATAACAACCTCTGAATTGTTCAAATTGACCAATCAGAATCAGATGTTCCACTTAGCAAGGTAATAATGTGTTATCTGTCCTCTCAGTGTAAATGTTCTGTTATGAGAAGACAGGTTCCAGCAGCAGTTTTTAAGGCTGACAGACACGGCAGTCCTGAATCATTTCGACATTCCAATTCCTCGAAGCGTTTATCAAATAAAAAATCTTGGCATCTTTATTCTTCGCACTTCTGTCAGAGATATTTACTGGAGATGTGATGCGGACACATTGCTCGGCATTCACACTCACTCACTCATACGCCTGCAGTGTCTGTGATGTGGAGTTATTTAAATCTGCCCCTGTCACTCTCTCCCCAGCACCCAGCACCCAACACCCAGCACCCAGCACCCAACACCCAGCACCCAGCACCCAGCACCCAGCACCCAACACCCAGCACCCAGCACCCAGCACCCAGCACTGACGCTTGTTTTTACCTTTCTTTAGGGTTCATGGTTGGTTTGAATTCATGCCAAGTTTACATGTACACTCAGTTTTACCAAAGTGAGGTTGCCTAATGTATATGGAGGCTAATAATGGGAACTAATATACTATTCCCATAATTAAAATATAGTTGATCAATTATCAGAAAGTTGCTTTTGTCATTTAATATGCGCAGCATCTGTACACTCTTACACAGTAGGTGGCGATACTCACCTTTTAAGTGGTTTGTGACAAGCCAATATAAAAAAGTAAAATGAAAAGGATTATAATTGTTACTTGTTTACTTGTGTTGTGTAGTGAGAATAGTAGATAGATAGGTCACAGCTATGGGATATTAATTCATCTATCTTTACTCACTACATCTTAAGGGGACCTATCATGCAAAATGCACTTGTGTACGCCTTGTATTCATGAATATGTGTCCCCGGTGGGTCCTGCAGCTGACGTGCTGTTTTCACCGGTCTGTCGACAACGTTTCACAGCGAAGGTCAAACTTATTTGTGTGACCCTGGCAGTGCTGTTGGGCTACCTGTTAGAACACAACAGTCGCAGAGTTGATAGAAGAACTGAAAATAGACTCACAGTGTTGCTGTGTCACATGGTAAAGCATTGTGTGCAGGAATAACTGCAGGGAGAGACACGTTCTAAGTCTGCTGCTGAGACCGGCATGTGACCCAAAGATAGAAACAACAAATCAAGGCTCTTGAAGCATTGAGCAAGGAGTCCTTGAATTAATAAAACAAACACACACACACACACACACACACACACACACACACACACACACACACACACACACACACACACACACACACACACACACACACACACACACACACACACACACACACACACACACACACACACACACACACACACACACACACACACACATCTCTCATGGAGGTGTAAAAAATATCACTAGCCTCCTACTTGTATGCTGCCTATTTCAGTGCAACACAACCGTGCTATGGGTTTGGGTTTTTTCCGTAAATTTCAAAATCATTCTGAAGAAGAATAACTGCTTTTTTTTCTCCTGGTGGCGTAACATCAACATGTAGATTATGTAAGACCAAAACTCTCCTTGGAAAACCACTTTGAACTGAATCCCTGTGCGGGTTGTTTTTACCAAGACATGGGAAGTGTACAGTCTAAAAGGGGTCCTTGAACGCGGCTTCATCTGAAATGTATTTCCTTAAATGACAAAAAGCAGCCAAGACCTCTAGGGTTAGTAAGATAATAAAGCGTTTTTGACAGGCAAATGTTTTCATAGCTGTTGCATTAGTATGTGTGTGTATGCAGTTTTGAGGTGTCATATTATACACTTTTTGAAAGTGTTGTTAGAAAGAGTTTTTCTGCAGACTATGGGAAAATATTCAGTGTGTGGGAAGGAGCTGGGTCTTCATCAGATTGTATCTCCCACTCATTCCCCTGAGTCTGTCTGCATGCTGGACAGTTTAACAGATAAGTCAGTGTGTGTGTGTGTGTGTGTGTGTGTGTGTGTGTGTGTGTGTGTGTGTGTGTGTGTGTGTGTGTGTGTGTGTGTGTGTGTGTGTGTGTGTGTGTGTGTGTGTGTGTGTGTGTGTGTGGACTAGCATTACTATACTTGTGGGGACCTAAATCTGTTTACATAGTCACGTGTGGGGACTGGCTTCCCTTATGGGGACAAATTGGAGGTCCCCATAAGGGGGATCATTAATTTTAGGGTGAAGACTTGGTTAGGTTTAGGATTAGGATTAGGATTAGGGTAAGGGTAAGGTTAAGGGTTAGGGTTAGGCATGTGTTGGTTATGGTTAAGGTTAGGATAAGTCTCCAGGAAATGCAAGTCAATGTAATGTCCCCTGAAGTGATGTATACATGGTGTGTGTGTGTGTGTGTGTGTGTGTGTGTGTGTGTGTGTGTGTGTGTGTGTGTGTGTGTGTGTGTGTGTGTGTGTGTGTGTGTGTGTGTGTGTGTGTGTGTGTGTTACATAACATGTCACGGCATACGTATATAAATCCCTGCTTTCCTTTTTTTTGTGACTATACTGTACATTGCACATGCAGCCTACTCTCTGTGTGTGTGTGTGTGTGTGTGTGTGTGTGTGTGTGTGTGTGTGTGTGTGTGTGTGTGTGTGTGTGTGTGTGTGTGTGTGTGTGTGTGTGTGTGTGTGTGTGTGTGAGTCTCATGTGTTACATAACATGTCACGGCATACATATCTAAATCCCTGCTTTCCTTTTTTTGTGACTATACTGTACATTGCACACTCAGCCTACTGTGTGTGTGTGTGTGTGTGTGTGTGTGTGTGTGTGTGTGTGTGTGTGTGTGTGTGTGTGTGTGTGTGTGTGTGTGTGTGTGTGTGTGTGTGTGTGTGTGTGTGTGTGTGGACTAGCATTACTATACTTGTGGGGACCTACATCTGTTTACATAGTCACGTGTGGGGACTCGCCTCCCTTATGGGGACAAATTGGAGGTCCCCATAAGGGGGATCATTAATTTTAGGGTGAAGACTTGGTTAGGTTTAGGATTAGGGTAAGGTTAAGGTTAAGGGTTAGGGTTAGGCATGTGTTGGTTATGGTTAAGGTTAGGACAAGTCTCCAGGAAATGCATGTAAGTCAATGTAATGTCCCCTGAAGTGATGTATACATGGTATGTGTGTGTGTGTGTGTGTGTGTGTGTGTGTGTGTGTGTGTGTGTGTGTGTGTGTGTGTGTGTGTGTGTGTGTGTGTGTGTGCGCGCGTGTGCGTGTAGTGTATTTGTTATGTTTGCATGCACAAGCAGCAACAACTAATGTGCGGTGATGTGTATCCAGCATTTCTCTTTTAAGTGACATGCATATATTGTCTTTGTATCTTGACGGGAAACCCTGTATAAAACCTGTAGTCTCACCTGCGCACCACCCTCCTCCTGGCAATGCTAATGCATTTTTTTGCACGTGGCATCCTCAAATGTTATCATATTTTCTCTGCAACCTATTTCAATAAAGGCAACTAAACGGCTCAGTGTCAATCACACAAAGTGATTGTGTTTTCTTGCTGCTTTAGGGTAAGGTCACTTTTGAATAAATATATTTGATAGAAATATGAATTTATAGACGTAGTTATAAACAGTCAAATTGTTGACAGATCATAGCTAAACAAATAAAGCTATGTTGTGACCACTAAGTTCTACTCCCTTCCCATGTACAACCTGCAAGGCTTCTTCTAAAGAGTGCACAGCCTTTTAGCAGTAGGCTATAAACTGTCAAACATGTGCTGATCCTGTGACAGTATTGACACTTATCTGTATTTGACTCCTCCTCCTCATTAGTACACATATTGTGGCAGAGTGCAGGTTTTCATTATCAAAGTGATTGTAAAGGGCTGCCCACTCGATGCTGATTGTTAACTGTGAAGATACATTGGAATCAACCTTTCCTTTAAAAGGACAGAGTGTTGTAAATACAATTGTGTACAGATGTATTTGTGTAGGTTGAAAGTATGATCTGTAGCAAACACACATTTTTGACAGCGGTTTTGTTCAATGGATAAGCTCTACATATTTTCCCCCATGTATATCATTTTTGAGCTGTAAATACAATTGCCTGAAGTAAAAAAGCTGATGTTAGGCCATAATCTATCTATATCAAGGTCGCATGGCAGCACGTCAACCCCTCTGCTAAGCTAAAGGCGGCTAATGTGCATGATGAGGTTTATTTACTTGATGACGTTTCAGTTACTTGTTTTCAACCGCTGTTTTAATGACACATAGATGCTTTGGACATTCACCAGTGGGGTATTTACTGACATATGAATGTCGTAGAACAATACATGACATTCTTTTAAGCTTGTGTTAAACCAGGGCAGCCCCTGGCCAACTTGTGGCCCCACGCAAAGGTGTTTCATGAGGCCCTCCGGGTCGGTCACACAAGGAGTTGTTAGAACTGTTAGCGCCGGAGCCTCGCAGCGGGGAAACCGAAACTGTGGAGCACATAATTGCGCCGCATTTGCGCATAAGATTAATTGCGCCGCATTCGGTGCAAGACCCCACGCGCCGCATTCGGTGCAAGACCCCACCCGCCGCATTCGGTGCAAGGCCCCACGTAGTCTGCGTGATCTGCGTGTAGGGAGGGGCGACCCTGTGTTAAACACAAATCTAATTTCAGGCCTAGTAAAATGCTAACTTAATTAACGGACTTTAGCACTCAATCCTGCACCACTCTACAGGGGAATCTATTCGTAGAAAAGGAATATGATATTAAAACTAGGTTTTTATTACTGAATTTCACCTTAAACAAGCAATGATTTTGTTACCCAAGAATCAGCCCTTCACTTCTCTATTCCACTGAGACGTTAGCATGTTCACGTTATCTAAAGTTATCACGTTATCTCTTTTATAACCTAGTAGTAGTTTTCCAAAAAAGATAGTAAAACTGCGGTAAGGTCAGCCAGTCTAACCTTAGCTCTAACCCCCAAGAACTAAATCATTTTTTGTTTTGATTAATTTATTATAAGAGAGTTATTAGCTATGGAAATATATAAATGGTCATTATGTGCATCAATTGTAAGGGTTATGAGCTAAATAACACCAAATCATCTCATTAAATTGCAGGCATGTAACTAACCCCACTGAATTGTGGCAGATTTCTAGATAAGACAAGGCAAGTTTATTTATATAGCACCTTTCAACACAAGGCAATTCAAGGTGCTTTACAAAAATGAAAGACATTCAGACAAAGGCATTTAAAAACAGTCATTAAAAAGAAAAGATAATAAAAAAAAACAGGTCTCAGGCTCGAAAATGACATTTCCAGAACAAATGACCATAACTACACTTCTAAAAGGGGTAAATGAATAATCTTTTTTCTCAAAGTAATGATAAACCTGTGAGTTGGATGTAAAAAAAGTCAGAATCAATATAGATGTTTTTTATTTTAAAGAAAATTCAGATTGAACATAGTAAAAAACTGTGAATTATAGTGTCCGACACTGTCCGTCCAAAAATTATTTTTTACTTATAGTGAAAACTACCTTTGGATGATGGCTTAGGAGACTAAAAGCCTTCGGAATCCAAAGTACAACATATAATAAGTACCCTGTATCGAGATTGATGCAAAACAAGTGACCTTTGACCTTTTTAGAGAGATTTAGCAAAAAAAAAGGTCATTTGGGTGGATTTTCCATATCTCTGGCCCCCCTTGGTCAATTTTGATGATTGACATCTCTTTCTAACCGTCAAAGCCAATGGAATCGAGGGAAAGTTCCCCATACACACACAGGTTACCAAATATGGAGTGATAGTGACACGTAGAAAAACCGGAAGCTGCGCTAGCCTCTGGTGGCTTCCATTAGCAGCTAATTTTTCTTCTCTGATTTTTGCATAAAAATGGAATTATGGACTATCAATACTTTTTTCAAAGTGACAGACACATTGCTATAACCTATGGATTAACCTTCAGTCGCGTTTTTTCTCGTTTTAATGCCATTGAACACGACTTTGGATCAGAATAACAGCTAAGGTGAGCATATCTTTGTGTTTTGCTACCTAAAGCTACGTCGTGTGTTGTCTGTATTTGCTTCCCCTGTCTCGAGTTCTGATCGCTCAGTGATGATCCTTATATTTCTATAATCTGTGGAATCTCAGGATGTTATCTAAGCTTGTTTGTGCAGATCCAATAAGTATATCGATTGGTATAGCTAGAGTTCTGTGCTAACGGCCTTAATATTATTTTGCCCGTGGCTAATTCAGAGGCTCAGCGTTAGCTTTGAGGTTCTTTTTGAAAAAAATAAATAAATAGAAGATCAGTTAGCTGAGTTTCTACCCGTTACATATATATGACACATTCATAGTTTATTAAATCTTAAGAAGCCCTCAGACACTTTTGCTTGCAGATGTTGTGATTTCGGCCCCTTCGGCAGGTCCGTGGGGTTTAAGAGATATGAATAGTTCACACAGAAGTTCCATTTTACTGATGCCTTTCTTTAAGGTTTCTCCGAGCATGATCTGTGTACGCTTGTATGGCACATACGTCCCGAGCAGCATACACAGAGAAAATCAGCCAGGACAAAGTCCCCAGACACTGATTCCCTGGGGTTACTAGCCCCAAATGTTCATTAACCAAAGACGAAACATAACCACTCAGTTTCAATTAAAAGCAGCGGCAAAAAGAAAAGTCTTCAGCCTGGATTTAAAAGTAGTCAGAGTTGCAGTGGACCTGCAGGTTTCTGGGAGTTTGTTCCAGATATTTGGAGCATAATAATAACTGAACACTGCTTTTCCATGTTTAGTTCTGACTCTGGGGACAGAAAGCTGACCAGTTCCTGAAGACCTGAGAGATCTGGATGGTTCATAATTTAGCAGGAGGTCAGAAATGTATTTTGGGCCTAAACCATTCAGTACTTTATAAACCAGCAGCAGTATTTTGAAATATATTCTTTGACACACAGGAAGCCAGTGTAAAGACTTCAGAACAGGAGTGATGTGATCCACTTTCTTAGTGTTAGTGAGGACTCGAGCAGCGACGTTCTGAATCAGCTGCAGCTTTCTAATAGATTTTTTTGTGAGACCTGTAAAGACACCATTGCAGTAGTCCAGTCTACTGAAGATAAAAGCATGGACACGTTTTTCCAAATCCTGCTGTGACATTAGTCTTTTAATCCTAGATATGTTCTTTAGGTGATAGTAGGCTGATTTAGTAACTGTTTTAATGTGACTGTTGAAACTCAGGTCAGAGTCCATGACTACACCTAGATTTCTGGCTTTATCTGTTGTTTTGAACATTGCACACTGAAGCTCAGCGCTAACTTTTATACGTTCTGCCTTGGCTCCAAAAACCATTACCTCAGTTTTATCTTTGTTTAATTGGAGAAAGTTCTGACACATCCTGTCATTGATTTGTTCAATGCACTTACTCAGTGCTTTAACTGGAGAATGGTCTCCTGGTGAAATGGTTATGTACATGTATGTGTCATCCGCATAGCTATGGTAACTTATTTTGTTGTTTTTCATTATCTGAGCCAGTGGTAGCATGTAGACGTTAAAGAGAAGAGGCCCCAAGATGGAGCCTTGAGAACTCAGATGTGTATTTACCTATAGAAACAAAGTTGTTTCTCCCCTTTAAGTAGGATTCAAACCAATTTAGAACTGTTTCCCGAAAGTCCCACCCAGTTTTCCAGTCGGTCCAGTAATATGCTGTGGTCAACAGTGTCAAACGCAGCGCTGAGATCTAATAATACTAACACTGAAGTTCTGCCACTGTGTGTGTTTAAGTGGATGTCATTGAAGACCTTTACAAGAGCAGTCTCAGTGTTGTGGTTTGGACGAAATCCTGACTGGAACACATCCAAACAGTTATTTAAATGCAAGAAATTACTCAACTGTTGAAAAACTACTTTTTCAATGATTTTACCTAGAAATGGCAGGTTTGATATTGGCCTGTAATTGTTCATTACTGAAGCGTCTAGATCAGCGGTTCTCAAACTGTGGTCCGCAAGGGTACTGCAGGTGGTCCGTGGAAAAAAGATAAGTAAAATCCACTTTTTATTATCAAGGATTTTCGGGGACCACCTCATATAATAATAATAATAATAATAATAATAATAATAATAATACATTTATTTTGGGGGGCGCCTTTCATAACACCCAAGGACACCTTACATGGTTACAGATTTACATTTACAATTTTACCTTACAAATTAAAACAGTGGATTTAGTGAAGTATCAGCCGGGGTAAGACAAGACAAACAACAGGAAATTGACTACAAAAGGACACAAAAGGACACAGGGTACAGATTATAAAGAAAATGCCAGTTTGAACAGGTGGGTTTTGAGTTGGGTTTTGAATGTTGTTATGGAATCAGACTGTCGGATGTGTAGTGGCAGGGTGTTCCAGAGTCTGGGAGCCGAGCAGCTGAAAGCTCGAGCACCCATGGTTTTGAGGCGATAGCTTGGGACGGTGAGAAGTCCTACGGACGAAGAGCGGAGGGGGTGTACTCCTGAAGGAGGTCAGAAATGTAGATGGGGGCAAGGTTATGGACAGCTTTGTATATGAGTGGAATGTTTTTGTAGTCAATACGGTAGCGTACAGGAAGCCAGTGTAGCTGACCCCTGCGAAATGAACCATTGTAGACCATGGTAGAACATGGTTGGGATATGGCACCACAGTCAACCATGGTAGAGCACTGATATAAACCATGGTCTACCATGGTCTACCATGGTCATAAACCATGGTCCACCAGTACCATGGACATAAACCATGGTCCACCAGACTGGAAATAATATAAATTAATACAAGCTTTTCAATAGTTTCAAGCATTTAATTTTAAAATATTTGTATAGATCATGTTAATTGCACTTAATTTCATCTACAGTACACTGTCACTCTATAGTTGCACACACACTCATTAAATGCTCATTAAACAGTTAAAAGACTATTTTATATACATTCATCAGGTGACGGTGCCTGCATGAGCCTCATTAGAATGATTGTCGACCATGGTTTCTTGAGACCATGGTTCAAATATTCAAATGGTTGACCATGGTTTCTGGAGATGACATTGTGACCATGGTAGGCTGACCATGGTTGACCATGGTAGACCATGGTTTCTTCCCCATGGTACTGTGACCATGGCAGGCTGACCATGGTCCACCATGGTCAACCATGCACCATGGTGGACCATGGTTTCCGGAGTTGACATTGTGACCATGGTAGGCTGACCATGGTAGACCATGGTTTCTTCCCCATGGTACTGTGACCATCATGGTATTTTGTGGTCAACCATGGTTGGCAATGGAATACCATGGTGACCATGGTCAACCATGGTTACATTTGGCAGGGGGAGTGAGAATGGGGGTGATGTGGTCGGATGAGTTGGTGCGGGTGATGATCTGGGCAGCAGAGTTCTGGATTATTTGCAGTCTATTGAGGAGCTTGATGGGAAGGCCAGTCAGAAGTGCATTGCAGTAATCAATCCGGGATGTGACGAATGAGTGGACCAGGATTTCAGTGCTGGGTTGGGACAGAGATGAGCGGAGTCTGGAGATGTTCCGAAGATGAAAGAAGGCGGTGCGGGTGATGTTTTTTATGTGTGGTACGAATGAGAGGGAGCCGTCCAGAATGACACCGAGGCTTTTCACTTGGGCAGCGAATGGTATGGGGAAGCCGTCGATGATGATGTTTGATGCTGGGGTGATATGTGAATTGGTGAGGGTGGATTTGGAGCCGATGAGCAGGGCCTCAGTTTTGCTACTGTTAAGCTTCAGGAGGTTCCTGCTCATCCAGCTCCTGATGTCCTCAAGGCAGGTGGTGAGCAAGGTAGGGGGGAGGGCAGTGGTGGGTTTGGAGGAAATGTAGACCTGTGTGTCATCGGCGTAGCAGTGACAATTAACCTCATGATGACGGAGGATTTTGCCCAGGGGGAGGAAGATATATGATGAATAGGAGTGGACCCACCCAGTGAAATAGCACTTTCTTGTGACTTGTGATTACCGAGTTGTACAAACTGTTGTCTGTCAGTGAGGTATGATGAGAACCAGGAGAGTGCTGGTCTTATTTTTATCTTGGTTTTATGGAAATTATAGATAGACATGCACCCCTGCGTACATTTAGAGTGAAGGGACGAGACAATCCTTGGTTTTCTGCTGAACTGTCTAGTCTCCTGCATGAGAGAAACAAGGCCTGGGCAAAGGCTAGGGAATCAGGCTCAGAGGTAGAATGGCTGCGTTTTAGGCAGCTAAGAAATAGATTCACTTCACATGTCAAAAGTGCTAAATCTAAGTATTATCTGTCAGTTACTACAAAGAACCTGAACAACCCTAGAAAATTCTGGAAAGCCATAAAATCGATACCCACCGGTGATATCCGTAATGAGCTACCTCCGTGCCTTACCACAGCATCTGGCACTATATCGGATAGGGCTACCATGTTAAATTGTTTTAATGAGCATTTTGTGTCCTGTGGCTCTCTGTTTCATTCTGTTTCTAATTCTGCTTCTGTGAACACCACAGTCGATGACACAGAACAATGTGGTCTGGAAAACCCTTTCAGTTTTACTCCTTTTACTGTTGATGTTGTTCGTGAAGTCTTAACCAAGCTAGATCCTAAAAAGCCAGCTGGTCCGGACAACGTAGAACCTTTCTTTTTAAAGATAGCTGCAGATTTTATTGCTCCACCTCTTACTACTCTTTTTAACCTCTCTCTCAGCACGAACAAAATCCCAAAAGTATGGAAGTCAGCTTATGTCCTGCCACTACTAAAAGGAGGGGAGGCCACCTTATTAAACAATTATAGAACCATCTCTAAATTGTCAGTTCTGGCTAAGGTTCTTGAACGCCTAGTGAGTAAGTAAAGGAGTTTTTATGTACAAATGACATCCTGTCTAAACATCAATCAGGCTTCAGAAAGCAACATAGCACCATCACTGCCACAATGAAAGTGGTAAATGATATTACGAGTATTTTAGATAATAAGCAGAGTTGTGCAGCTCTATTTGTTGACCTATCCAAAGCTTTTGATACCGTCGATCATCGCATTTTGAAGCAGAGGCTGGTCAGTATTGGCATATCCAGCCATGCAGTGGGGTGGTTTGTGAACTACCTCTCTGAAAGGTCCCAATGTGTTCAGTTTGATGGGCTGTCTTCTGAGTGGTTAAACATCACTAATGGTGTACCACAAGGTTCAGTTTTAGGTCCGCTATTATTCTCTATCTATATTAATAGTTTAGGTGAATATGTCGAAGGAGCAACCTTACATTTTTATGCGGACGATACTGTTATGTACTGTGCAGGTTAACGATTAACCTGCTGTTGATTAACGAGGCTGTTTTTAACATTATTCAGGCTCAGCTCTCTGAGCTTAAGCTTCTTTTAAATGTGGATAAAACCAAGGTAATGCTCTTTTCTAAAGCTAAAGCTAAAAATACACCGGAGACTGCTTTGGATATTGTAAGTACGCAAGGAATACAACTTGAAGTGGTTACCTATTACAAATACTTGGGTATCTGGCTTGATGATTGTCTCACTTTTAAATTTCATGTAAATAACCTGCTTAAAAAGCTGAGGGTTAGGCTAGGTTTCTTTTACTTATTGCCTGAGATCGCATGCTGTGGTTTTATTATGTGCCAAGTGCTAGGACTGTCTTAGGGAAGAAAGCTTTTAGATGTGCAGCTCCACTAACATGGAAAAGTCTGCAAAAAGAATGGAAAATTACCACTGCATGTTTTTAAAACTCGGTTGGATGCTACAAAATCAGATGCTGTTGGTTCCTGTACATGTGGTTAAATATGTCAATTGTAATCCCTGTACATTTTGCTGTATGATGTCCTTTTGTTGTTCTGTTGTTTATGTTTTCATGTCTTCTTGTGGAACCTACTGCTGCAGGTCTCCCTTGAAAAAGAGATCATTGATCTCAATGGGATTTTACCTGGATAAATAAAGGTTTTGAATTGAATTGAATTGAGTGCAACATGCAATATGTGACTTGCTCTATCGAAATCAGTCGCATTGACCTGAAGACACATTTTGAGTTGTATACACTGTTGGAAAGAGGAGATTCATAGTTTTCTAATGATATCAGGCAGTGGGGTAGTGGTCGTTGGGCTCATCGGACATTTATGAGAGAAAATCTCTAATGTCCGAGTGCAAGTGAATGCACCACAAGACACGAGCCTTGTAACCCCTCCCGGCCCTGGCACGAGCGTGGAAATATGATTGGCGGCGATTTCATTAGAACGGGACGGCGCAAAACGAGAAGCATCCGGACCCAAGTACTGTACACGGAAGGAACGAGGTATTTGAAGTCTACAATGACAGAGAAGAGACTGTCAAGTTTGGCTGTACTCAGCATGGAATCAAATCGCACTAAAGCTTTGGATCTTAATCAGTTTGTGAGTTGTTTTGCTGAACAGAATGGTAATCGCCGCATCATAACAGTGATTGACAGCTGATAGGAATAATATGACTGTTAATATTATCATTTTAATTCAGACAAACATCGATGAGACAGTTAAAGGTGGGGTAGGTAAGTTTGAGAAACCGGCTCGAGATCGCTAGAATTTGAAAATACACAACCGGAGAAAATCTGCCACTTCCTTACAGAGCCCCTCCTCCAACACACACGAACGCGCACATGACCAATGAGGGCACGAGATAAGTTTGTGCCCCGATGGGAGGCTGACAGGCAGGTAGGCCATCCAGTTATTTTAGCCGGGCCGGCTAAAATAATTGGTCGTGCTTTTTACAGCACTACGGCTTCCACAGATGACATTTTTTTATGAATTTTTTGTCAAAGCACTTAAGTTCTCATTCATAATACTCCGTTCGATGTCTCACTATGGGATGCGCCTCATCGCGGAGCAAACAGAAGCATCAATCTCATTACGCCAATCTTGATTGGCTGGTGATCTTGACGTCAGCGTCAGGGAATTCACCCCCTATAAGTAGCTTGCGCCACAACGCATGCGTCATTCAAAATAAGCACCTCTTCTCGCTTCACCATAGCAAGGAGGGCCGTCTGGTGAGACATCTCACTTCATGTTACTCTGAGACTGGGGTTACGTAAGTAACCTATAGTTCTCATTCATAACACTCCGTTCGATGTCTCACTATGGGAAATTGTAGCTCCCGTAATGTCAGACGAGCTTATCTCGAAAATCACCAAACCAACCAGAACTGATCGTGACGTCAGCGTCAGGGATTCTACCCCCTATAAGTAGCTTGCGCCACGACGCATGCGTCATTCAAACATCTCTTCTCGCTTCAGAGCACATCTCTATAGTAGCCGGACAAGCTTAACGGTCCACAGACTGAACCCAAATATAACCATTTCGGTCGACGGGCGCTCGCCGGCTACTTCTTCTGCTTTGCAGGAAGACGGTAATACTAACGCCAGTTAGTATTGAAATCGACCTCGCCCTTCTCTTCCCCGGAAAGTAAGGTAGGTCTGATTTTTTCAAGCTAGCAACACACCTGTTGCTAGCTCGCTCCCTCACTATCGACACCACGGTAGCGAGGAAGCTTTTTCTTTTCTCTTCCCCACGGAGGAGGAAAGGATTAAAGGAGCATACTGTCACACCAGTCAGTATTCTCCGGGAATAAAAGACCCACACCGTCCTTTTCTCCGGATTAAGGACAGGGTGGTAACACCTTTTTCTCCCAACTTACCTGTTGAGAGCGGATCCTCTCCACGCCACGAGGCGAACAAGATGGACGCCTCTCTCCCTCACACCAGAGGAGTCAGGGACTCGGCGGCTCGACTCTGCGGCTGCGGGTTGAAGATCTCGGGCACAGACACACACCAGGTCTGCTCGTCCTGCCTCGGGCTGGAACACGCCCGAGGAGCTATCGACAACCCCGGCTCGTGCGGACATTGTGTCCGCTTCACCGTGAAGAGCCTCCGCCGACGGCTAGCACGCCAAGCTAGCCTGTCGGAGCAGGACCCCCCCATGTCCACTGACCTGCCGGCTGGCAGTCAAGACGCGGGGGCGTCCGCCGCAGAGAGTGAACCCCTCTCCGTGTCGGTCTGGGGCTCATTATCTGCTATGGCTGCAGAACCGGAATCCCGCGCCCTGGCAGGCCGGGACCCGATGATGGCAAGACACGCAGGAACGGGACCCCATGCTTTACCGAGCTGGGGCTCCCGGTTAGACCTCACCATGGTCTGACCCGCGGAGGATGCCCTCGAGCTGGACTATGATGAGGACGAATAGGACGCCTCGGTGTTTCTCCTGTCCGAGTCGGATGAACATGAAGAGGACATCTTCATGTCATCAGCGAGGGCTGCAAAGCCTGGAGCGAGGGCTGCTGTCCCGGGCGATAGCACACCAGCTTCGCCCTGTCTGAGTATGGACCTGCAGGCCGTGTGTAAACGCGCCGTGGCCAGACTCGACATCCCGTGGCCTGAAATGGCCAAGGAGACCTCCAGGTCCCGCTACGAAGGGAAACATTTTCCCCAAGCAGCGCGGACGAAGAGGCAACTCCTTCCGGTCTTCCCGGAGATGTTGGATGAGGTGTCGGTCTCGTGGAGAGACCGGCCTTCAGCAAAAGGTCCCAATCCAGGGTGCCTCCTCCCTAGATTGTGACGGAATGGAGAAGCTCGGCCTGCTCCGCATACCGCCCATGGAACCGCTGGTAGCGGCCCACCTCCTACCGAGGATGGGCCCGTCACCAAGCAGGAACCCCACGCTGCCAGCAAAGTCGGACCGATTTCAGTCGACAATGACTGAACGGTCCTACAAAGCCGCAGCGTTGTCCGCCAGGGCCCTGAATGTGTCCTCGCTGCTAACCGCTTACCAAGCGGAGCTCTGCGAGGACCTGTCGGGTAACCGGGGGCAGCCACTCTGGACGAGATGGCAGCGGTCACGGACATTGTCTCCGTGTCCAACGCTGCGCCGTCCAGGCCACGGGCAAGGCAATGGGGATCATGGTGGTGCAGGAAAGAGCGAGATGGCTCAACCTCACCAACCTCCCAGACCAGGAAAAGGAGGATGTGCTGGATATGCCCATCGTTCCCGAGGGAATTTTCGGCTCCGCTCTCGCCTCCATGCAAAGGAGGTGTGAGTCGAAAAAGAAGGAGGACGAGGCACTCCACCTCTGCCTCCCTCGAAGGGTCCAGCCGCTGCCTTCGCAGCAGCAGTCCTTCGCAGCAGCAGTCCTTCGCAGCAGCAGTCCTTCGCCCAAGCTGCCTCGAACCCTGCTCGGTTTAAAACACCGAAGACGCAGAGGTCGCAGCCCGCCCCGAGTCCCCAGCCCAGGCTGGAGACGAGGGTGAGCTGGCCTAGAAATTCTCCGGTTCCGGCTGCAGCTCAGGCGCAGCCAACCCAGAATTTCGGCCAGCAGTCGAGGAAGAAGAAGCGAGCGGCGTGACAGCCCCTCCTTCTCCCCTCTGTGACAGAGCTGGAAGTCCACGGTTCCCCAGCTCTAAATGTGTTCCCGCCGCCTCGAGAGATGCCTCAACGCCATACTCAAGTCCGCACAAACACATGTCACACATTTGTTGATTTTTCTGACATAAAACATTTGCCTCTGACGCATCCAGGCTTCAGGCCGAGGGCGCAGCTCAAAAAAATGAAAAGAAAAACAATAAAACCAATAAACAGCCCGTCAACTGTTCCCCTTCTGAGAGCAGCTACGGCATCTCTCAAAAGGCGGATTACAAGCGGGCCTGTGAAGGCACCACCGCCACGCGCATGCGTAGTGCCGGCTGGGGCTTTAAAGGCACCACCGTCACGCGCATGCGCAGTGCCGGCTGGGGCTTTAAAGGCACCACTGTCACGCGCATGCGCAGTGCCGGCTGGGGTTGTGAAGGCACCACCGTCACGCGCATGCGCAGTGCCGGCTGGGGTTGTGAAGGCACCACCGTCATGCGCAGTGTCGGTGGGGATTGTCGAAAAGGGGCACCACTGTGTTCAGACACTAGAGGGCGCCATAACACAACACATAGAGACTCAGAGGGGAAGAGACGTGACATCTCCACTGGCTCTAAGGAGCATGCAGTAGAAGATGCTCACATCATCTTCTTGGGTTTTCAAGACAGTAACACCGGGCTACAGACTCCAATTCGCTGTCACCCCCCCTCGCTTCTCGGGCATTCTGCACTCGCAGGCCCGAGGAGAGTCAGCCCATATTATGGAGAGAGAGATTCTCTCACTCCTAGAAAAGAGGGCTATATCTATTGTACCCGCCGAGCAGAGTCAGGGCGGCTTCTATTCCAAGTACTTCCTCGTTCCCAAACGAGGAGGGAACGGAATTCGGCCAATACTTGATTTGAGGGCTCTGAACAAATATCTAAAAAGATATAAGTTCAGAATGCTCACTCACACATCTCTGCTGCGGCTCGTGCGACAAGACGACTGGTTTACATCAGTCGACCTGAAAGATGCGTATTTTCACATCCCAGTATATTACCCACACAGGAAATATCTGAGATTCGCATTTCAGGGGATCTGTTATGAATACAGAGTACTCCCCTTTGGTCTGTCTCTCAGTCCAAGGGTGTTTGTACGATGTACGGAAGCCGCGATAGCCCCGTTAAGACAACAGGGTATTCGCCTAGCGACCTACCTGGACGACTGGCTGCTTCTCGCACAGTCGGAGCAGGAGGCTGTTACGCAGACAAATGTCCTCGTAAAGCACCTGCTCAACCTGGGTTTCATAATAAACACAGAGAAGAGCATGTTGTGCCCCGCGCAGACTATACTCTTCCTGGGTTTACGCCTGAACTCGGTGCCCTTTACAGCCCGCCTGTCAGCGGAAAGAGTGAAAGCTTTCAGAGCTTGTCTCGCTCTTTTCCAGCTGCGCTAACATGTTCTCTTCAGATCATGCCTGCGATTGCTGGGGCTCATGGCGTCAGCCATCCTGGTCGTACGACTGGGACGCTTACACATGAGGGAGTTTCAGCGCTGGGTGGCCGCCCTAAAACTAAACCCCGCGCGTCATGGCGCACGGAGAGTGATGGTTACTGTGAAATGCGTAATGGCTCTGCGCCACTGGCTGCACCCGACTTTTCTAGTACGGGGTGTGCATATGGGTGCTGTCCTTTCACGGAAAATGGTCACCACGGACGCATGTCTGACAGGTTGGGGAGGTATTTATGAAGGTCGCCCGGTGAAGGGTCTCTGGAGCAGAGACCTCCAGCGGGCGCACATAAATTACCTGGAGCTTTTAGCAGTGTTTCTCACCCTAAAATGCTTTCTGCCTTTTCTCAGAGGACACCATGTCCTCGTGAGGACAGACAATACGACCACAATATCGTATATTAACCGCCAAGGGGGTTTGCGTTCTCTCCAGTTACACACACTGGCGCGCAAACTGATCCTATGGAGCAGCGGGCGTCTCCTCTCTCTGAGAGCGACGCACGTACCGGGAGTGATGAACCTCGGGGCTGATCTGCTGTCCAGAGGTGCACCACTTTATGCAGACTGGACTCTACATCCAAGGATTGTGAGCCAGCTGTGGGTGCGTTACGGCAGAGCCGCGGTGGATCTGTTCACATCGAAAGACAACGCTCAGTGTCAGCTGTTCTTTTCGATGCGCGATCTAAATGCACCGTTAGGCGTGGATGCACTCGTGCACGATTGGCCCCCGGGCCTTCTGTACGCGTTCCCACCCCTGGCTCTGATACCCCCAACTCTGGCCAGAGTGAGAGAGCAACGCCATAGCTCCCCACTGGCCAGCTATGTACTGGCTAGCGGAGATATATCAGCTGCTGTGCGGGCAGCCATGGCAGCTCCCACTACGCAGGGAAATACTGTCCCAAGCGGGGGGGGCGATCTTTCACCCACACCCAGAGCGCTTGGCTCTATGGGCCTGGCCCGTGAGTGGTACAATCTGAATACAGTGTGACATGAAGCTGACCCTGGCAGCTGCCAAGCGAGCCAGTGGCACTCATGCACTATCTGTACAGTCTTCAGGCACTCGGTTCGCCCCAGGGCAAACAGAGTGTGGTTGAAGCACAACCCTGCCTTTATCTTAAGGTGGTTGGTTCAGGTACCACATTTGACATTGAGGCATCCTCCACTGTATTCCTCCGGGGAACAGCGGCCGGATTTGCCGTGTCTAGCCCGTGCTTTACGCACGTACAGGGACATATCAAGGGTGCTTCGTCATAATGACTAACCCCTTGTGTCCTGGGCTAACCCTTATAAGGGCAAGCCTGTTACTAAGCAACGGCTCTCCCACTGGTTTGTGGAAGCAATTGCTTTGGGGCCCATACGAATCAGAGTTCGCAGGCACCCTCGGGTCCGCGAGCTCTTTCGACTCAGGGTCTGGCTGCATCCTGGGCTCTGTCCAGGATGCCTCCCATCCAAGACATTGGTGCAGCAGCGAGCTGGTCCTCGCCGCTCACTTTTGTCCGCCTCTTAACAGGCTGGACGTTCTGCTCCCAGTGTGACTCAAGCAGTGCTGGGCACCTGGTTGAGTCAGAGCTCTACCTGATCAGTTCTGGTTGGTTTGGTGATTTTCGAGATAAGCTCGTCTGACAATACGGGAGCTACAATATTCCATAGTGAGACATCGAACGGAGTGTTATGAATGAGAACTATAGGTTACTTACGTAACCCAGCTCTCAGAGTAACATGAAGTGAGATGTCTCACCAGACGGCCCTCCTTGCTATGGTGAAGCGAGAAGAGGTGCTTATTTTGAATGACGCATGCGTCGTGGCGCAAGCTACTTATAGGGGGTGAATTCCCTGACGCTGACATCAAGATCACCAGCCAATCAGGATTGGCGTAATGAGATTGATGCTTCTGTTTGCTCCGCGATGAGGCGCATCCCATAGTGAGACATCTCACTTCATGTTACTCCGAGACTGGGGTTACGTAAGTAACCTATAGATATTCATTGCTATCGGGATGTTAAGAGCATTCCATGGAATATAACAACAAGTGTATCTCGAGCCGGTTTCTCAAACTTACCTACCCCACCTTTAATTAATGTACTTATTGCAGCAGTCTGCATATATTTGGTACCCCTGGTCTAAGAGTGAAACAAACTAATTCAGTTATTGTTCAGTTAAAATGTATTCAATTATGTCTGCCATCTTATATATTTCTATTTAAGGCTTTACTGATGTGCCACAATAATGTCACCTAATGTTATTCAGTTAAAATATCAATATTTTGGCTTTCCAAGTTAACATTGATTAATATGACTGCAATTAAATCAGCATATACTTCTGCCAGGGGATGCCACCCCTCAAAATCTCCTGCCACCCTCTTGCTACCCCATGAATATTTTTCTAGATCCACCCCTGAGTAGGCTATATTTTTCGTTTCGTTTATTTAATAAGTTAATTTCAGGACAACTTTGGGAATTTTGTTTGTTTTGAGATTTAAATAGATTTTCAAAGTGGAGATAGAGAGAGAGAAGCAGCGCTGTCTGCTTAGTTGCAATACTGTAGCTCAAGCCTTTATGCAACTCAGGCCTATACATTGTTTATGTTACTTATATGCCTGTGTGTCCATGGTTTTGAGTCTGTGTGTGTTGAGCGCAGCGCCGTATGCTTTTTGCAGTACAGTAACTAAAGTAGGACTAAGCATAGCGGTAGTTTTTTGTAGACCTTGTGGCGTTGTTTGGGATGACCTAATTAAAATACTGTCCGCCGTCCTCTTTGAGAAACATACACAACGCAGACAGACATCGCTCACTGAAGTATCAGATAGGCTTCAATTTACTTTTGATTGTCTATAATTAACTATAAAAAAATATCGGTGTTTTAACACTACGTTTATATATGCACTTATTTTTACGGTTTGCATATGAGGTGGTCCGCGAAAATCCTTGGTAATAAATAGTGGTCCGCATAAACAAAAAGTTTGAGAACCCCTGGTCTAGATTATTCTTTTTTAAGAGCGGTTTAATGACTGCAGTTTTCAGGGCCTGTGGAAAAACACCTGAGTGAGACTTGTTTACTATATGAAGTAGATCTGAGGCCATGCAAGGAAAAACATTTTTGTAAAACCCTGTTGGAATAATATCAAGGCAGCAGGAGGAGGACTTCAGAAGTTGTATAATGTCCTCTAGGTTTTTATCTTTAATCTGATGGAATTGTGTCATGGTGTTTGAATTGATTTTAAGTGGACACAGAGACAACACATTTGCTGTTCCTGATGCAGAGGCACTGACTGCTTGTCTGATTTTCTGAATTTTGTCAGTGAAGAAGGCAAAATCATTGCACGCCCTGGTGGATAGAAATTCAGAGGCTACTGACACTGGGGGGCGTTGTTTTTGTTTTTTCTAATGATGTCAGAGAAGAAAGACTGTCGTGCGTTTTTCAATTCCAAATTATAAAGGCCAAGTCTCTCTTTATAGATTTCAAAGTGAACCTGGAGATTTGTTTTTCGCCAACTGCGTCCAGCTTTTCAACACTCTTTTTTCTCTGTTCTCACGGTCATGGCCTTTCTCCATGGAGATATGGCATTTATAACGTTTTTTATTTTTGAATTAAAATGATCTACTAGCTCATTTACTGAGATGTTAGCAGGGGCAAGTGTGGAAGAAAAATTCTGAGTAAACATTTCCCTAGTACTTTCAGTTAAATATCGCTTTGTGGTTACCTCTTTTTGAAAAAATGTGTGAACAGAAATAGAGCTCTCAAAGAAAACACAGGAATGGTCAGAGAGTGCAACATCAGTCACCACAACCTTAGAGATATTCAGACCCTTTGAGATAATTAAGTCCAGAGTGTGCCCCTTATTGTGCGTGGGCACATGCTGAGTCAGTCCATAGTTATCAAGAACACAAAACAGATAGTTTGCCCCTCTGTCCTGGGGGTTGTCAACATGGATGTTAAAATCACCAACAATGACTAGACGGTCAAAGTCAATACACACTATAGACAGCAGTTCAGTAAAGTCATCAAAAAAGCTTGCACAGTATTTGGGTGGTCTATAGATATTTAGGAACAGAGTTCGAGAGGAGCATTTCAGCTGAAGGGCCACATATTCAAAAGAATCAAAGTTTCCATACGATGTCTTCCTGCATTGAAGGGAATCATTGAACAGAATAGCAACTCCACCCCCTTTCTTATGCATTCTTTCCTGACTCATAAAACTAAAGTTGGGAGGGGTTGATTCGATAAGAACAGCTGCACTGTTATTTTGTTCAATCCATGTTTCTGTTGAAAACATAAAATCGAGATTGTGCTCAGTGATAAAATCATTGATTACAAATGTGTTTCCTGCCAAAGACCTGACATTTAATAAAGCTGGTTTAAGTTTGTTAAACACACTATCAGTCATGTTTTTTGTAACAAGCTGTGGCTGACATGGAGTCACTGCTAAATTAGATAAACTCACACAAACGTTTGAGCGCTTCCTGTGTCTAAGCTGATTCACCGCTCTTAATCTATTACCTATCAACACAGATATCGGCAAAGCTACTGGCAGGCAGGGCCCCGGCATGTCCTGGAAAGAGTTGAGAGTGCCATACGCCCTTGAGCCTGGACCCAGAACATATCAGTCAGTGTTTGCGTTTTTTACACACACATTCTTATCAGGCTTCGGAGACAGCAGATGCTGTCTTGAAGGGGGGGAGGATGTTTTGTTCCGGATGATTGTGGTAGGCATGGTGATGGGGGTGATGGTGCGCGTCTATGCTTCGGTGATTGTGGTGGGCGTCGTTGAGGAGGGGCGGGGTAAAGGAGATGCTGCCAACCCTGCGTATCGCCTTCATGCGGTCATTGAACTCCAGGAAGGACTTGGTGCCAACCCCCTGTATCTCCTTCATCTGCTCATCAAACTCCAGGGGGGTGGGCGAGGGTGATAAGTTTCTCTAGGTTTCCTAGAAGATCATCAACTGAACCAAAGTGTTTACAAGCAAATGTAGCAACAGTCTTGTTTTTACTGCAATAGACTGCACACATGTTTTTTTGCTGCCTTTTATTGGCCTGTGTTGTTGGACTCAACCAATATATCTGTCTCTGAGGTCTTTTAAACAGCTGTAAATCAGACAGCAGCAGCGGCACAGCAAACCACAGAAACCAGAGGAGTGCACACTGCTTGTAATCAACAGCTCATTATTGACTTCACTGAAACAATCACATAAAACACAGATATATATTATTATGTGTTACAATAAAGTATCCCACTGGCCTAGGATGAATAAGCATAGAACAAAACATTAACAATAACATTATAAGATTAGATCGGTTTATCCTTAAACAAGACACCAAGAGTGACAGACTTTAATCTGTAAAGCCACAACTATGGTGACCGACACGTGCACTGCAACGGCCCAAAAGACTTACGTTAGAAACATCTTCGACAACTTGACAACACATGGGCAGGGTTAACTAAAAGTGCTGCATAAACGAAACACTGCATTAAGCTCAACACAACAGCAAAAAACAGGGACACTAATGTGAGTTTTATTGGCTTATTTTAACATTGTGATCAGATGATTCCATCCAATGTTATTGCAGATTTGCTAGCTAGCTAGCTAACGTAGCATACCTAATCATTTCAAATATAAACACTTACAATTATGTAACAGTCTAACTCTGCCAACAGGGACAGTTGGCCAACTTTAAAGCCTCCAAGTGCTCCGGTCCCAGCTGTGTGCGTCACTTTTTAGTGTCCCTTTTTCCATTTTGTTTTGAGCTTCTTGTAGCGTTTCGTTTTTGGAGCGTTTTGTTGCATGTTTTGTCAAGTTGGTGAATACGTTTCATCATTTGCATTTGTTTTGGCACATTTGTGTTCTTTTATTTACATATTTTTTGAATCTGCAGTGGGTTTCTCCTAATTAAATTGTTTTGGGCCGTTGCAGCGCATTGGCCCCTGTCAGCCACCGTACACAACTACTAGTAGGCTACTGGTACTTCTACTACTACTACAACTATTACTACTGCTACTACTACTACAACTTACAATTTACACACGGCATCTATTGCACGTCTGTCCGTCCTGGGAGAGGGATCCCTCCTCTGTTGCTCTCCCTGAAGTTTCTCCCATGTTCCCTTTAAACTGTGGGTTTTGTCCGGAAGTTTTTCCTTGTACGATGTGAGGGTCTAAGGACAGAGGGTGTCGTATTGTCATACTGATATTCTGTACACACTGTGAAGCAGCGGCGTAGCTGTGGATGGGCCCGGGTGGGCGGGCCCACCCACATGCACGTCTGGCCCACCCACAGCCAATCAGCGCTTCATAGCGCAGAACCGGGAAGCCCAGAAGGAAGTGCCACAAACTGCAGTTCATCTAGTGGCCGACAGGGGATGGATGCAAAAAGGAGCAATTCCCATAGACCCCCATGTTAACATGCCCAACTGTACAGCAGAAATAAACATGTTTCTAGCCTGGATCCAATCAAACTTATTCTGGATATAGTTAGATTCCACCTTCATGACAATGGAATAGGGAGTGCATTTTTTGACCGTGAGTTTTTATAGTAAGTAAAGTAACTTTTGCCGTGAGTGAATGAAAGTATTATTTCTTCTTGAGGTCTGCAGTTTAGCGTGTACACATTAGCTGAATATGAAGTGTGTGCCCACTGTGCGACTGTCAAGGATAAACAACCTGTGCCCCCGATATATGTTGTATGTATTATTGCTACACAAACATTACATTTTGGCAGTTTAAGTGTCGCCAACTCCGTTTAAGAGATCTATCCCCCGTCTGTGTGCGAGGGGGCGGGGCAGTTTACACACACGCAGCTGCTACATGCAGCAACACACACACGGAGGAGATGGCGGAGAGAACGCGCTCCGAGGTGTGGTTAAACTATAGCCGTGTCGAGGTGGACAATACTCGTTACCAAAAGTGGAATAAGAGTTTAGCATGTCAGGGCGGTAACACGAGCAATGTGTCTAAACATTTATCAAAAGTGCTCCACATCCAGACGGAGGAATGCACCGGGTTGGACTGTCTTTCTAGCAGCTCTGTAGCCCCGTCCACGAGTAACGTTTCCACGTCAGGTGTCATGTATGCTAGCAGCAACACACGGAGTTAACTACATTATACAAACACGGGTTAATGATTAGAGGTAACTGAGTTATTTATTTTGTTAAAGTTTCAGCTATTCTGTTTACAATTCTGTCATCAGAGTATTTAATACGATTTGTTAAAACATTGTTGTTTCTTTTGATGTGAAATATTATGTATTTAATTTAAATAAAAAGCAATGTTAGTTTTGTTCACAATTTGTTTAGTTAGTTGACCTTATTTTTTTCTCCAAAAGAACCGATAAAAGTAATGTTAAAGGACCGGATCGATAAGACATAGACATACTTTATTGTCATTTCAACAAGACACAGAGTGTACTATTAAAACGAAATTTCGTTGTACTGGCTTACAGGAACAGGAGTCGGGACAATATAAAAACTTGCTAAAATTGTACATTGAAATAAATAATAGTGACGTGGTGCTGATAAAATTAAAGATAAAGTGTGCATTTAAAATATAAAGACTTACTATACATATAAATAAAATAGACATACTATATAACAAATATGTGCTCTTCAGCGTAATGTAATCTTCATCTTACTGGTCTGCTTGCTGTTCAGCAGTCCGATGGCACGGGGGAAAGGTATTGCAGAATCTGGCTGTTCTGCTCTTAATGCTGCGGAGCCTCTTGCCAGAGTGCAGCAGGGAGAACAGAGCATGGTGAGGATGAGTGGGGTCTTTCAAAACGTTCTGGGCTTTTGTCAGGGAGCGTTTCTGAGCGGTGTCTCTGATGGGAGGGAGAGAAACTCCGATGATCTTCTCTGCTGTCCTGACCACTCTCTGCAGAGACTTCCGGTCTTTGGCGTTGCAGTCTCTCGACCAGATGGAGATGGTGCTGGTCAGCACGCTCATATGGTTCCTCTGTAGAACGTGGTGAGGATGGGAGGGGGGAGATGTGCAGGAAGTGTAGGCGCTGCTGTGCCTTCTTAAATAGTGATGTAGTGTGAGTGGACCAGGTCAGACTGCTTGTGATATGCAGCCCCAGGAACTTGGTGGTGTCTGGAGTCTTCACTGCTGTGCCGTTGATGTGGAGTGGTGGGTGACAGTGCTTTTTGTTCTTGAAGTCGACAATGATCTCTTTTGTTTTATCGACATTCAGGATCAGGTTGTTGGTGTTACACCAGTCTGTCAGATGTTTCACCTCCTCCCTGTAGGCCTGTTCGTTGTTGTCCCTGATGAGTCCCACTACTGTTGTATCGTCCGCGTACTTTATGATGTGGTTGGTACTGAACCTGGAGCATAAGCATAAGCGCTATCGATAAAAGTAGTAGTACCGTTAAAGCCTTAACGATACCCATCCCTATGTGGATGTCAGTTTTACACACATTCTGAGGCCGCCGTACCTATGCTTTTTGTTTTCACTGCTAATTTATGCTTATGTTCTATTAGTGCATTAAACAATCATTAATGAAGTTTCAGCTCAGACCCCACGCTTAATATGTCTCCCCCTGGCCCACCTACATTTCTCCAGGCCCACCCACACAATAATTCCTGGCTACGCCACTGCTGTGAAGACCACTGAGACAAATGTAACATTTGTGATATTGGGCTATATAAATAAACATTGATTGATTGATTGAACTTCTACCACACTTTGCACTATTGGTCTGCCATAACATAAACAAATAAAAATAAATTAATACGTATACAAAGATCTATAAGAAAATACTTTTAGACTTTGGATGTGCTTTTCAAAGGTCTTAATATGAAAGGAGTTGAGACAGGACACTTTTTTAGATGATTTATGAAATATATAACAAATTATACAATTAATAATAATATATGTGTTTCTTACTACTCAAAAGTAAGCCTGACATAGCCCCAGTCTGACTTCACTATCCTGAAAGTTGAACCATATAACCGTTTTTTTTATAGTATTGTGCTCTAGTACTTGAAAGGTTAAGGATGAGAAGAAAAACACATAGTTTCTGTAATTGTTTCCTTAAGATGCTTCGAGTGTTGGACATCGTGTTCCTGCAGTAGCTGCGTCATTTGTGTGGTTATAGACCGCCGGGAGCCAAAACTATCCACTTACTTCTGGGCCGCATGAAGAGAAAGCAACATTCAGGCAGCAACATCCACTCCAACCTATTTGTTTGGCATTTGACTGATATGCAAAGCCAAGAATTAAAATGATTATGCAAAAAAACAAGTTAATGTCCAATGTCTAACAAGTGACCCATTGTAGAGGTTTTAAATTACAGCCCAGAGGGATCTGTTATACAAGAGAGCAGGACAGATGGCCAGAAAATACCAAGATGCCACAACCGTTTTATGATGCCAACACATGCCAGCTGTGTGTGTGTGTGTGTGTGTGTGTGTGTGTGTGTGTGTGTGTGTGTGTGTGTGTGTGTGTGTGTGGTGTGTGTGTGTGTGTGTGTGTGTGTGTGTGTGTGTGTGTGTGTGTGTGTGTGTGTGTGTGTGTGTGTTTATATAAGTGAATTAGAGGTGCCTCTTTGTTTTAAAGTTTAGATGAAAATAAAGAGACGTTTGGCCTGACTGTTATGGTCATTACATAATCCAGATTTTCTATCATGATATTCATATTCAAACGTGGTCAAGGGCCGTTGACGGCCGGCCGGCCCTTAAAAAAAAAATAGTTTAACGTCATCATTTAAGTTGCGCTGGCGGCCGACAGAGGGCGACAGGGCCGCTAATGCAGTTGTGTGGTTCTTATCTGTCAAATAATCACACACGAAGAAGAAAAAAGACCGGCCACACGAAGGCCCAATCCCAAACCACTCCCTCGACCCTACCCCTCCGTGATGGAGTGAACTCCGTCTGTAGCCACACTCGCAGCTCAACGAGGCTCCCTCCTGTCAGATGGAGGGAGTAAATACAGCAGCAAGCTTTGGGACGGCCTCCCCTCTCTCCGGCAGAAACAGGAAATGCCGTAACTGTATGTAACAACGGTTTCAAATCAGCATCTCTTAGACAAAAAGTTTAAATGAATAACTCAAATAAAACTCCAAACATCTTTCATTGTGTTTCAAAGCTCTTTTAGTTTTAAACCTGATGTGTATAAGCTTCTTAGTTTTTGCAACGGTCTGTAAATATACACAACTTTATAATAAGATGCACACATTTACCTTTTTCTAGACTAAACACAGGTATGATCCTAAGTTAAAAACATATGAGGTCATCATGAGGTTGTTAACATCGCAGTTTATCAGTGGATGTTTGCTGGAACTACTTGTACACAGCGTGTTTCCTGACGGACACACAGCGTGACTCCGGTCAGGTAGAGACCGGTCTCAAGTCAGCACCGCTGCAGACTCGCTGTTTGAGGGCTTGATAGCCCACTCCCCCTCCACACTCGTTGCTTTGGAACAGCCCTCAATATGGCGGACCCTCCGCGTGAACGCGCAAACGGAGGGGTAGGGTGTAGGGGTAGGGTGTAGGGGGCGGTTTGGGAATGGGCCGAAGAGAAGGGATTAGACGCCGCGACAGACAGGGGCCGTGGGCCCTTTTCACTTCGGTTAAATGGATTCCTTGCGTCCCTCACTTGCGTCGTTTCCCTGCCTCTAGTCCCTCCCACCAGGGAAGCATGGAGAGATGCAAGGAAACCACGAGAAGCAGGGAAATTAGTTTTAAGAGCAATGGGACGTCCTTTCCTCCGGAGCGTCACGTGAAGCGACGTCCGTTTGTGATGACGCTGCACAGCTGATTGTCTGACAGCAGCTCTGTCCCCGTTATTTCCACACACACCCCCGCCTCTGTTAGTACCATAGACTGTATATATAAATGGACGTAGGGTCCGTGACGTCACCCATAGGATTCTGCAGAGTTGCCGTGAAGCCCTTAGTAGGCGGAGTCGGCCACTAACGGCTCGACAGTGACGTCAGAGTCTAACTCCCGCCTTCTCCCGCCTGCTCCAAATAAGGGCAAAGAGGCGGAGCCGAGGTGGGACAGGGCGGGACCTGCTGCCACCGAGCTGGAAGTTCCAGACCTAGCTCAGGCTAAGAAGCTAAGCTAACATGCTCTCAGTATTAAGCTAACAACCTATGCTAACAACCCAGCTTGCGGTCACTGCTCCTCGTTCCCGGCATATTCTGAAGGTAAGATACCCTGTAACTTTACAAAACTTGTCCTTTTGATTTAAATGTTCTTGAACCTACACTATACAATTGTTTTTTAAGTGCTTCACCGTTTTTCAAATATAAATGTCATTTGTAACTATACTTTGTAAACTAGCAGAGATATGGCCAGTGTTGCGTGAATTAAATTTGATTAATGAAATATGACTGTAGAAAAAGAAAGGTGCTTTTATATTGATTAAACCATTTTTATTTATTTCAGCATTAAGAAAAAAGAAGATGGCAACCTCCTCCACGCCAAACTGCACAACCTGTAAGTTGATGGTCCTGGCTTACTTTACATGACTTCAGATGGTTGACATTACACACAAACATACTATACATATACATGTGTGCACAATTGTAGATAAACAGCACACAGTATATAAATATATATATATAAACTGTGTGTGCTGTTAATCTGTTTTTTGCTCTCTTGTTACTTTTAACCATACAGGTGTGATTTCATAGTTATTTTGTATGTTATTGTCAAAGGAACAAAATGAGCAACCCTTTATTTGATATTCCTCATGATCTGAAGCATTTGTTACTCTCATTTATTTTCCTCCCATAGTGACTGTATGGATAATCGGAGACAGCTATGTCCGGCGTGGAGCCCAGAGAGCTACAGAGACCATCAGCAGCAACCTTGGCCTCGACCTGAGGGTGTGCTGGTTCGGTTGGGGTGAACTGCGCTGGAGAGGTGTCCTCCCTTTCTTTTCCTACTCCCCGCGAGGAAGAGCAGTCCCGGATGTCCTCCTCATCCACTGTGGCGGCAATGACTTGGGGGATGTGCCCAGTGTTCAGTTGCTGAACCAGATGAAGGAGGACCTGCACCAGCTTCACCATCGGCACCCTGGCTTGAAGATCATGCTCTCCCAGAGGCGCCGGTGGAGGGCTGGTGCAAATCCTGTCAAAATTGACAAGGCCCGGAAGTTTGTTAACAGTGTTATGGCTACTTTTGTTCATAGCCTAAATGGTGCCATTGTTGACCACTCCAACATTAGACATGACAGTCCTGGGCTGTTTTTGCGAGATGGAGTTCATTTCACCCCTAGGGGAAATTATATTTTTTTTAAGTCACTAGCCAATTGCCTGAAAGACCACCTCCAAAGACTGTGAACTGCTAAAATGTCAGTATCACTGTCTTTGGATTTGGCCTTTAGAGTATGTATTCTAAGGCCCTTGCTAAGCCCAGACTGTCATGGCTAATGTTGAGTTATATATTACATCTGTAGCCATAACACTGTTAACATGGCTGCTCTTCCTCTTCCCCACATCCCACCCCCCCCTCTTCCCCCAATGGACTCTGTAGCTCTCCAGGCCCATGCTGGGGATGGCTGTCTGTCAAACCTTTTATTTTGTATTTGTTATGATGTTTTTTGTTATTTTATTTGTTAAAATAATTATGTATTTATGTAAATATTGAAAATAAATTACATTCATATTTTCACTTCTTTTGTCTACTGCTTACTGAAAATGTTAGCTATCACATCCAAATGGGACTATCAAATGAAAGGATAAGCTTACCATACAATACAGAAAACATTACACATTAAGGCTCAAATCTTTTCCCAAGCCGGAGCAGTCTCAAAAGAGTCCCAAGTTTAAAAACACAACATCTTGACAATGAATACTACGCCGTCATTTATCATGACAATGCAAACAACAGGAAGGTCTCCCCTAGTCCCATGTATGTTGGCATCAATGTCATAAGCATACCATCGAATGTAATTATGAAGTGCAACACCCACAATCCCTACAGGGTCGTAACGTCACAGAAGATAATACCTTTTAGAGAGTTTCTAAATTGTTCAGTATGCAGATAAATATTTGTTTTACAATAGAAACATTTTTCTCCATAAATGTTCCCACATGTTGTGAGCATCAACTTTAAATCTTTTGTCAACAAATAAAAAACATCTTAATGGCAGAAATCTATATACACGTAAATATAATAAGACATATGCAAGAATGTAAAGATAAATATTGTATAGTAAAATTAAATTAAATCATTTTTTTTTTACAGTGATAGCTGTTAAGATAAATAAGTTATAAGATGACAACAGATGAATGAATGTTGCTATTAAAATAATGTAAAAAAAGGTAATATAATTCATCTGTTTTTAACAGAGTATGTGGGGGCAATGGCAATTCTCTATCTATGATAAAGAGTCTTTGCATGAATTGAAGAGAAATGTGATGGTTTGCAAAAAAAAAAATCGATTTCTATGTTTCTTTACTTAACTGGCAAAATCTTAATTTGGCCTTTAATCAAAAGAACATTACTCATCACTGATGTGCAAGCTGTGCCATAACAATTATTTAGAATTGTATGATGTATAACATGTATTTAATTAGTAACTACAATTTACACTCACAAATGGAACCAAGTTATTATTATTTTTAAAAAGGATCTGTACCCAGGAGTCCGTGCTGAAGGGATGACTCTCAAAGTGTGCACTGCACAGGCGAGAAGAAACGTTGGGGGTCCATGTATTCCTCCGGATGTTCAGCACCCACTGGTCCAGCCTGTCTGAATCACCTAAAGGAAACCTTTATTCAAAAATACATGAAAACCGACCCAAAGACAACAGGAGGGTTAATGCCATATTCACTTAATAACGCATGAACAACTTTTACAAATATTTCTATATAGTCTGTGTTGGTAAATGTAATCTGGGTTGCACATTTCCTGCTGAAAGACATGCCTACCAAGTTACTGCGTGGCACTTTGGTTTTGATAAAACAGTGTAGTTCCACTATATAAGCGTTACATTCATAATCAAACAAGACAATATGCAAGATAAATAGCTATTTGTTGTTATTCTTAATGCTTGTCATTCACACGTTAAGAAAATAAAATAAGTACCGATACATAGCATAACAATTGTGGCGATGTTCAGCTTAATAAGACTTGTTCAACATCATTTCTTTAGCTAATACTATAGCGGGCTGCAGGCGAACCAAGTCCACGTTTCGCTGCATTCCTTGATCTCCAGTTATAACGCCGGGCTCCGCCGCTGGCCGAAGCTAACGGAGCCGCAAAGGGCTAGCTACGGCTCCGGTTAGCTTCGGCGGCCACCACTGGGATAATTGGGTCCCCTTTTAACATTTGCTCCCATTTAGCATTATGGGCGTCATAGCCATAGACTATAAAAGTCTTACCCAAGGCTGAATCATAAACTAAACTGTATATATATATATACACATGTATAAAGGGTTACGTCCTTAGCTGGCTAATAAGCTACATAACAAGCTAAGCTAACAAGCACACAAACACCTGCTAACGGGGTTAACATGTATAATATTATCATTTTACTCACCGAAAAAAGCTGAGAGTAGACTTCTTGGAAGTTCTGTTAGTACATTCAAGCGCACAGCATGACATCTTAATTGTCTGGTATATCACCACGAACACGGCTAAAGCTAAAGGGTCAAGTACAGTACTATGACTAACTAACTAACTAACGTTGTAGCCTCTATGGTTGTAGCCTAGCAGAGTGGACAAGTTGCTGTTAGCTGACAGTGAGGCATGTACGTGTCCATCAACGTGACCACGCCCTAATTAATGCAAAAACTTTAAGACCTAATATAAATAAAAGGGTCGTGTTAGAAAACAATTCACTCACAGATCCATAATCATGAAGGTGAAATCTAACTATATCGATAATAAAAATGTATGGAGCCAGGGACAGAAACATGTTTTTTTCTGCTGTAAAGTTGGGCATTTTAACATGGGGGTCTATGGAAATTGCTCCTTTCTGCAGCCATCGCCTATCGGCCAATATATGAACTGCAGTGTGTGGCACTTCCGTATTGGCTTCCCGGCTCTTCCCCAGAGTTTGCTGCTTGGTTAGTACACATTTACTGACACAAACATTTGTATCATCTGTTGTAGACCCAAATAAATAAAATCAAATAAGAACTCATTCTAAAAAAAATAAACGCCATTCTTAAAATGTATAAACGAACAATAGTTTGATTAATATTGATTAGAGCAGTGGTTTTCAAACTGTGGGGCGCGACCCCTGGTGGGTCGCGGAGGTACTGCAGGGGGGACGCGGGAAGATTTTTTCATTTTATTATTTTCTCCTTTTAGCTTTGTGACGCACCTTAGATGATGTTGTTTTTAAAGTGCACCTATATAAATCAAATGTATTGTTATTATTATTATTATTATTATTATTATTCAATCGTAAACAAACACTGCTCGAAAATATCTCATTGGTCAGAGAGCTGTGGGCATAATGCTGCCTTTTGCAACATTACTTATGTGAGATAGGCTTTTTCTGCTGTTGCTGCCATCAAAACGAAATACAGATCAAAGCTGAACATTGAGAATGAACTGAGAGTGGCAGTCTCAAAACAACAGCCCCGGTTTGAGAAGATCTGTGTTGTGTCCCGTCAATTATGTTAAGTTTTGTCATGTTAGTTTAGTTTATGTTCCACTTCCTGTTTTATTTTGTACTCACCTGTCTCATTCCAGGTCCCTTTACTTCCTGCTCTGGTTCCTTTTCCCGCCATCATCAGTGTCTGCCCCGCCCCTGATTGTTTCCACCTGTGCCCACTTACCTCATGTATATATTGTCCTGTCTCCCCTTGTTAGTTGTCGGTTCATCTTGTTCATTGCTCCAAGAAGTAAGATCTAAGCCATTGTTTAAATGAAAGTCAGTGTTTTGCCTTTTACCCTCCACGAGAGCGCTTTACGTTTGTCAGTTTGTTCATTCCTCTAAAAGAGTGATTTTGTTTATTTGCAAGTAAAGACTATTTTCCTTAAAGAAATTTGAATTTAAAAATCTACTACTCAGGGAAGAAGGCCAACCAGTTTTAATTAGGCCAAATTAATTCACAGTATCTATTACAAGCACTTTTGTTCATGTGTAATCCATAATAAAATATAAAATTATAGTTGGATCTTTGTATCTTCTTATTATTAGCAGAGAAAATGTAATGTTTTTACAACAATATACAATTAATCCTACCAATATAGATGGGAACCGGGTTGGGGGGTCCTGAAAATATTTCCAATACCCAAGGGGGTCCCGACTGAAAAAGTTTGGGAACCACTGGATTAGAGTGCACAATAGAAATAACATAATTCAGAGAAGAAAAAGAGATATGCTATCTATCAAAACCCAGTTAGATTAACATTCATTGGATTGCACACTTTGTTTGTTTGGACATGTAGCACATTAACATTTTAATAGCACTTAATGACTGACTGAATGGAAATGACAATAAATGAAAATGTAAAACGAAAAAAGCGATCATGAAAATGTTTCCAAAAAATGAAGAAAATTATTTTTGACCACTTTGTTGTTCAGATATATCACATATTTGTAACTAAATGATACATTCATTGAAAGAAAACACGGTATAAACTGAGGAGTGACTCTCGTGAGGTTCATGTGTTTTCTTCACTCCGCTGGGAAACTGCTCTCATGTCAAGAAGCATCGGATCAGTGCATGCACTGCATCGTCCAATCAGTGAGCGATGCACAGTAAGGGGGCGGGGCGAGTGTCTCAGGATTTCATCGAAGGATGGTCTGGTGGTTCCTCGGTTATAGCTCCTCCATTATCGCTCCTCGCTCCTCCGGCAAAAATAAGGCCATTAGGCGCAGTCACACTGCGGTACTTTTCCCACAAAGGTTCATGCGAACTCTTTAGTTCGCATGAACTAAGTACAGATCGCGTTCACACCGGAAAAAGTCCCTGGGGGTGGATTAGGCAAATGAAGCCGCTGACGCAGGCCCGGACTGGCCATCGGGAGCACCGGGAGGTTTCCCGATGGCCTGGCCTGCTAAGTGGCCTGCTGGCCTGAGGATTTTTGCTATGTATGTATTGTGAACGCAACGCTGTGCAAATGTGGGTCTGACTCTGCCTCACAGAGGGTGACTGGCTGTCTGCATGATGTGGCCTGCCCACATGGCCACTTTCATACAGACCATACACTAATGCCCTCGATTGGTCTCTGTGTGTCATTCAAGCTCGGGAGGGTGTGTGTGTATATGTGGCGCAAGAGAGAGAAAGCGCGCGCATCGGTTACGTGTAGGCTATTGTTGTTGTTAGCATCTGGTGCTAGCTAGCTGCGCTAACGGATATAAGGAGCTGTTTCAACAACAAGGTGGAGGAGAGTCCTCTCCTGTCAGACTGAGAGGCTGATAACTACAGCTCAGGTGAGGTAAAGGACTCTGCTGAGTGTTTAGATAGTTAACTTAGTTCTCAGTGGGTCTCACGGTTTGGTCACCATTCATGTAAACACATATTTCCATTTGAAGGGGGAGTGATTAGTAAAATATGCATGAATAATAATAAAAAAACGTTAACTAGGTGAAAAAATGTAAGATAAACTTTAAAAACTTGTTGAGAGCTAAAACTAGTCTTTGCTGCTGCCTCAAAGAGGAGAAGGGGGAGACAGGTGAGGCTGGTTCAGGAGCCCAGACACACTCATAACTATAAATGAACCAAAAACAAATAAATAAACAAGTTTCAATGTTTTATCATATTGGATATGGTATGTTATTGGTTATGGCCATGTTATTATGATTATTTAAATGTATATAACAAATCCATTAAAAAATATCATCTGTGGAAGCCGTGGCGCTGTAAAAAGCACGACCAATCATTTGAGCCGGCCCGGCTAAAGTAACTGGATGGCCTACCTGCCTGTCAGCCTTCCATCTGTGCACACACTTATCTCATGCCCTCATTGTTCGTGTGTGTTGGAGGAGGGGCTCTGTGAGGAAGTGGCAGATTTGTTCCGGTTGTGTATTTTCAAATTCTAGTGCACTCCAGCTGGTTTCTCCAAAATGACCTACCCCAACTTTAAGTCCAACATTTAAAAAAAAAAAAAAGTCTTACCGGGGGAGAATGCCCCCGGACCCCCCTATAGGATTTGAGGTCCACTCCCACTTAAAATATGTTCACATGAATAGGTTCCTAAATAGATTTGCACATTTGTTTAAATAGTAACCCATCTCCATGTTTATATTTTGGAAGTAGATTTAGAGGGCTATCACTACGGGCAGCAACGCTGTAAATATTGACAAATAAAGCCAGCAAAATGGCACACAAAACTGGTAGTGGCCTGGCTGGGTGTATAATTCCCGGCCTGACTTATTGTCCCAGTCCGGCCCTGCGCTGACGTCACTTCTTCTTCTTCTGCTTTGGGCTTACTGGCAGGCCGCAAACCACTTCAAGGCGTATACTGCCACCCAAAGTCCCCGGCCGGAAGTCCCCGGAGTTGGGGACTGGCTTCAGTAGAAGCTGCTGGGAGTCCCAGCAGCTTCTACTGAAGCCTTCCGAGTAAATCGCCAGAACACTTCCTCATCTCCACCGCTCCCATGTTTTATTTTGTGTTGCCATAAGTCAGTCTCTCTGCGTTTCTGCGCTGGGCTAATGCTAATGCTAATAATGCTAATGCAAGGATAATAAAATGGCGGCTTCACACAACTGTTTGGGAGTTTTACGGGACGTGGTTTGCAATCCGCCCAGCCAATCAGAAATATAGCTCTTTTCTCACAAAAGAGCCGCTCGAAAGTCCCTGCTCTCTAGCAGGGACTTTCGAGGGGGTAAAAAGGTTCGCATGAACTAATTTTAGTACCGGCTCTTTTTGGTGTGAACGCGATCATGAACTAAGTTCGCATGAACCTTTGTGGGAAAAGTACCGCAGTGTGAATGCGCCTATTGGGACGCTACTCAAGATGGCGCAGACAAATCAACTTCCGGTGAGACCGACACCGAGGAGCGAGGAAATGAAAAATAAGAAGTGAGAAGGGCTCTATGTCTCAATTCAGGGGCTGGACCCTTCGGAGTACGCAGCCTATGCAGTCCACGGAGGACCCAGCCCACGTAGACCGGGTAGGCTGGACCGAGCGGCCTACGAAATGAGACGGTGTAGCCTACGGAGCGTTTCGTATTTACGTCACGTGATACGCGCTGTTCGGTTGCGCTGCTCCAGCAGCCTGATAGCAAATTAGCTTACGAGCTAACTCAGCTGAAAAGGATCCAGAATCTTTACTTTTACATTTTTTGGAGATCACCCTCGGCGATGAAATAAAGAGAACCATGGCCAGGTAAATAAGATTATGCTGTTCCTTTAGCCCCCAGTAATGTTACATTAGTAAGTTAACAAGTAAATTATATATAGCTGATGTAATTTAATCATATTTAAAATAAGTCTTAATTTTTCTGTACTAATAAAACAATATGTTTTTTAAATGAACAAAAGCACGTTGTATAGATTGATTGTTAACAATATTAGTGTTCTAATCTTAATAGCTGTGATCATAACAGTTTATATTCTCCTTCTTCCCCTAAACCTGCCCAGATGATGTCCCACTGACACCAGGTCAGCACCCCTGCCCTGCTGAAATACACAATCAAACATTTTCTATGACCTATTTCTTGTATTAATACAATTAAACTGAAGATAGTTTAATGGCCTAGATATATCCTATGATTCCATTGCTTATGTACACATGTTGGAAATAATGGTTAAAAGCTCAGTAAATGAAATTAACACTGTGTTTAACAATTACAATTTAATATTGTATTTTCATCTTTCATTTTCATCAAGCCTGATGAAATTAATCATCTAAATAAAATTCAAGACTGCCTTAAGGACTTAAAAACGTGGATGACCTTAAACTTTTTGATGTTAAACACGACCAAAACTGAAGTTATTGTACTTGGCCCGAAGAATCTACGAAACAAATTATCTAAAGACATACTAACTATGGATGGCATTAATTTGGCCTCCAGTGAGACTGTAAGGAATCTTGGTGTTATATTTGATCAGGATTTATCCTTTAACGCCCACATAAAATCAATTTCAAGGACCGCCTACTTCCATCTACGTAACATTGCAAAAATCAGGCATATCTTGCCTCAAAACAATGCAGAGAAACTAGTCCATGCATTTGTTACTTCTAGGCTGGATTATTGTAACTCTTTATTATCAGGGAGTACCAAGAAGTCAGTCAAGTCGCTTCAGCTGATTCAAAATGCTGCGGCTCGTGTACTAACCAGAGTTAGGAAAAGGGACCACATTACTCCTGTTCTGGCTGCCTTACACTGGCTCCCTATAGAACACAGGATAGAATTTAAAATTCTTCTTCTCGCCTACAAAGCCCTTAATGGGCAGGCGCCATCTTACCTTAAAGAACTCATTATACCCTACTGTCCTACTAGGGCATTGCGTTCCAAGAATGCAGGGTTGTTGGTTGTTCCTAGAATCTTTAAAAGTACAATGGGAGCCAGAGCCTTTTCTTATCAAGCTCCACATTTGTGGAATCAGCTTCCAGTTTGTGTTCGGGCGGCAGACACCCTATCCGTTTTTAAGAGTGCGCTTAAGACCTTCCTTTTTGATAAAGCTTATAGTTAGGGCTGATTAGATTCAGCCCCTAGTTTTGCTGATATAGGCTTAGTTTGTCGGGGGACATCTTACTTATTCCTTCTCTCGGTCTATACCTGTGTACACTCATGTTCCGATTAACCCAGCTTCCCCAAATGTCTTTCTTTTTGGTGTCTATATACGCTGGGATCCGGAGTCATGGATAATCCTGCGGTCCTGTGTCCTGGATCGCGAGCGCTGGATCTTGAGTCGTGGCTGTGGTCCTGGATCATAGGTCCTGGATGGATATCCTCGTGGATTCATCTTCCTATTATACACACATGCATTTCCAAACATTTGGACTACCTATGTTGCAAATGTATTATCTTTTCAATTTACACACGGCATCTATTGCACGTCTGTCCGTCCTGGGAGAGGGATCCCTCCTCTGTTGCTCTCCCTGAGGTTTCTCCCATTTTTCCCTTTAAACTGTGGGTTTTCTCTGGAAGGTTTTCCTTGTACGATGTGAGGGTCTAAGGACAGAGGGTGTCGTATTGTCATACTGATATTCTGTACACACTGTGAAGACCACTGAGACAAATGTAACATTTGTGATATTGGGCTATATAAATAAACATTGATTGATTGATTGATTGATTGATCTTATCACAAAGTAGAGGTAAGAATATATCCATCCTCTCTCTGCAGCTTCATGTTTTCTATTATTATAACTTTCTTCATTGAGACAGAGGGAATCAATCATGTTATTTAACATCATCAGCAGTAACACACATATCAGCAAAAGTGTGTTTATCAAGTTGTTTATTTGTATTGTATGTGCAGCAAGTATATAGAAGCAGCTGTTTGGGGAATCAGACAGACTCAAGCTATAATCATTAAATATCTATTAAAAGAAAGGACACATACAAAATCAAACTCTGAAAGTAAGACACAAGTCTGGAGGACGGCAGTAAGCAGAGGTCTAGGTGGAGGATGCTCCTGATCGCCGCTTTGCTGGGGTTAGGGGTCCTTCTCCAGCAGATCCATTTCTCCATAATTTTCCTAATTACAGAGAAAAACAAGTGAAAAATAAAAAAGTGAATTAATCATATTAAACACAGGGTTGCAAAAGTATTATTGCAAAATGTAACTCTCAGCATTTCAGACAAACAATCCCTAAAGGATCATTTAAAATTATGTACTGTTCTGCTTTTTAAAAAACTAAAGAGATGAAATGACAGTCACACCTGCATCCCTTTGACAGCACGGCACAAACTAACATCAAGTAAAAGGCTGCTGTCTATTTGTGATTGTCTTATTATTATTATGGGATTAGGATAAATTAAATACACTTTAACCTAAATGAAAGATGATCAAATCTGGTGGAAATATTGAAAATAGGCTTTTTTTTTGCAGTACCTCAAAGAAGCATGAGCTGAATACAAAGGTTGTAATGTTGTCCCAAAGTTCAATAAACAGTACAACATTTGAACATGTCAGAAAAATAAACAGCAGCTACACGTCAGGGTAGCGTTTTATAAATCCCACCGCACTGTAGGCTATACCGGTCTAAATGTTTTCACTTTGGTTTATGTAATATAAAGTATAACTTGTCTATAACAGAGCCAAGATGTCTGCATGACTTTAATAAACTTCTGAATTGAATTTAAAATAAGTGTAAACAACAGTGCAGTACGTCCAGCTAGCTAGTGTTAACTATGTTCGTTTTTCTCGCGTCCAGGAGAGAAGCTTAAAAAGGAGACTAAATGGAGTCTCTGAGAAGGTTCTAATTGTACTTTAATTAAAAATATGGCGCGGTAATGTTACAAACAGGATATTGTTCAGTCAGGATTGAAAGGCTGCAGCTTCCTCTCCCAGGTGCTGGCCATGCAGAAGAGACCTCACAAGCCTTCGTCTTTCCCACTTGCTGGCTGTTCGCTCCTCCTCTCTGTGAGCTGTAGTGCCGTAGGAGACTTCCCCCCTCGTTCGTGTCCGATATCGCGTTAAACAGAGGATTTCGACAGTGTTTAAACTTTAAACTGTCAGCCGCGGACGCAGAGTTTCTGAAGATGGACATTCAAAAACATTTTTATAAAAAAGACTGCAATTCTCAAGTGGTGGCTCACACAACAACCCCAGAGCCACCACCTGAGCCAGGTGAACAAGGTATGTAAATGTCAGTAAACTTACAAGTTATGAGAACATGTAAGCAAAGCATACATTATAACTAAGTTGACGTTACTTTGAATCGCGCGGGTAAGCTAAACCGTTAGCAAGTAGCTATAGCTAGCCAGATATATTAAAGGGGACCTATCATGCAAAATGCACCTTTGTACGTCTTTTATACATGAATATGTGTCCCCGGTGTTCCAGGGAACTCACCAAGTGTCAGAAAACACAACCCTCTCTATTTTCCTCCTTCGCCAAATCTCTAAAAAAGGGGCTGCAACGGATCTGAAAAAAACGGATCCAGATTTCAACACTTTTCTACGTCACAGAGAAGTCCTCGGCTTATTGGTCAACTCTCCACCTATCAGGGGAATGAGCCACGGCCATGTGCATTGCCAAGCCTCTCATTCGCATATAGGCTATCGGCAGGCTAAATCAACCCACATCTGTGTTTTTGCCTGCTCTTGCCAGGATGTCTAAGATAGTTAAACGTTGTGCTGTTGTTGGCTGCAAGACTCGGGACAGGGGACTGCATGCAATGCCATCAGTGGAAAAAGAAATTAATCTGTGGCTAGACTTCATTTACAAGGGACATGTGCCAGAAGACCACAGCAGATTTCTGTTTGTGTGTTCCAAACATTTTACGACGGACATGTTTATGAACTTGTCTCAAGTCCAACACGGATATGCCTCCAAACTAATGCTAAACCCGGGATCAATACCAACCATCCGGGACCAGGCCAGTGAGGACACATCCAATTTTGAAGCTGTAAGTTTTTATTTAGCGGTGTTTTTCCTGATAAAGCTATCTCTAGCTTGTAGCATGTAGCATGTAGCTTCGCCGTATCAATGTCACATAACAAACGTAATCCTCTGTAGGCAAGTGCCGTTTTTTCCAGCGTTATATGTAAAAGCTTTTGTGATTGTAGTCTGTAAGAACGATCAGATATCATCGATCTGTAAGCTAAGCTACGCTAATGAGTCATGCCGTTTTTTCCAGCGTTATATGTAAAAGCTTTTGTGATAGTAGTCTGTAAGAACGATCAGATATCATCGATCTGTAAGCTAAGCTACGCTAATGAGACATGCCGTTTTTTGCAGCGTTATATGTAAAAGCTGTAGTGTGTTTACTTGTTTGCGCACATGAATATAAATGGGGGTGTGTTAGGATACAACACTGTGTATGTATGCGAGGGGACACACACACCACGAGTAAAACTGAGCTAAAGCCGCGTTGGTCTGTTGTTGTTGACAAGGCCTTACCTCTAGCAACAGGCTAATTAGTGGCTAGCACTCATTACAGTCAGTCTACTGAGCTCAGCCCCTCTCCAACACATCACCTGTATTGAGTCAGAAACACAGCATGCACGTTACGGTTCAAAACTAACTCAGATTGGAAAAGGCTAAGCAAAGAGCTTTGCTAAATAGAGAGTTTTAGCCCCATCTTTTGGGATTTCAGACTATATTTATCCAAATAGTATTTTCTCATCCTGAATACTAAGTTGAGATGATTTTGTTCTAACTATGTGTTCTTCTTTACAGGCCAGCACCTCACATACTTACTAATTAGTGACAATTTGTACATCCTTTGCTATTATTTACATTTTTTTTTATCATGGCGGAAATGAAAGACTGTACCTGGCAGCCCTGCACTACAATGAAAACGCTAAGCGTTAATGAGTTCATGAACTTGACGTGTACTTCGGAAATCAGAGACAAAAGCACAGTTAAGGTAATTTACCTACCAAATAGCTCAGGCACTGACACTGGCCCACACCATACTGCTTCACTTCGAGCATTAGAATCAGTAGCAGACACAGAAATATTGTCCTCCCCTGAATCTGCAGCCTCAGGGTCATTCCTTAGATCACAGCCATGGCCCAACATCTTTCCGATACCTCAGTTCAATTATGAGGTAGAGGTTCAGCTAGAGCACAGCTAGAGCTAGAGCTAGAGCACGACAGTCATGCTTTTCATGCTTTTCACAACTCTGGCACTCTCCTGTCTCCAAGCACCAAACTAAAGTCTGATATTCTAGATGGTTGGGCATCAGAAATTATCAAGTTCAAAGTGTATCCATCAGGTGCAGACTTTGATGATGTGGCCCTGGCTCTGATAAAACAGCATCCTTGTTTAAAGGAGCAAGGATCTGTGTCTGGTTACTACGGGTGGAAAATAAGCCTAAAATACAAAATGGCCAACTACCGGACCAGACTGCGGAATATTGGCTGCACAGAGTTGAGCATAAATGCTATGAAAGAAAAGCGTGGTACAAGCCAAGGTCAAAACCAGGTGAAGAAGCCACGGAAAGCTGAGGTCAATTACTGTCCTGATTATCCTGTAGGCGAAACCAAAGACAGCCTTGAAGAAGAAAGACAAGCACTTTTAATCGAGGTGAAGAAGAAGAACAGTCAGCTGATCAAAACTAAAATGGAAAAAACCTTTTCCTATAGACGACAGGAAATCCTTCTGGATATGCCATTCATCGCAGAGTTCGGAGAGAGATGGCCAGCTCTGTTTTCAGAGAGCGAGGTGATTTTTTAAATATTGTAATAGATGCACATGTATAAGAGAAGAACCTCAGCTGAAATTCTTTGTTTGGTTTACACCAGTAGATGAACTCCTGTCCTTTCTGCTATGACACTTGATGGATATTATTATAGATGCAACAGCTTTATACAAAACATTTTAACCTGCATCACAATGTGTTGCAGGTAAACGCAGAATTCACCCGCATCACCACCGTTCCGCTGCTGCCTACCTTCATGTCTCAACTGGATCACCATTTGTCTCAGCTGATAAAGGTTTTCATAAAGAAGGGAGGAACAGCAGGACGCAATGTGGGCCTGATCATGGCAGCAAGGTATGTAGTAGTATAAAATGGTGTAGTTTGGGCACTGCAACACCATATTCTCTTTATCTCTCTCTTGTTGTCCCTCTCATATAAATATATTTTAACCTCTCTGACCCCCTTTCTTTGACTTTCCAAAAATCAGCACACAAGCATAATCAGTATTCTTGTGTGAAGATTTTGAAAATGTGTTTGTCCCTCAGGATCCCACGGTTGAAACACGACGGGACTGTGTCCTTAAAGCGCTCTGCGTTTACCCGAATGAGAGCTTCATAAAGGAATATTTGGTAAATTGAAACATAGCCAAACACATCATTATTAACTTTGATTTAGGTAAATCATAACACAATAATCATGTCATTTTCCATGTATAAATCAACTGCACGAAACACCTAGTTTTTAAATCCTTTGTTTATTTAAAATAAGATGTACCTTTTATTATTAATCCTGTGGGAAAATTCAGGAGTTTAAATTATATACAGGTAGTAATTGTCAACATATATCAAGTTTTGAATCCGGATTGTTAAATATATTTGCATTTTTGTGTGCAGTTACTAATGCAGGTTAAAGTCGTTGTGCAAACAGTATAGGTTTTATGTGCTTCCGCGACATAGTGACCTCCCTTTGTCGTGCAAGTCAAATCTTGCACTTATATTTTCTAGGGCTCCAACACATTTAACATGATTGGCTAAGTAGTGGGACATATCTAAGCTGTTGACAAAAATAACTACTTAAATCATTGAATTTGTTTTTATTCAAAGTATTTGCTGCTACTTTGGTTATATTGTTCATGTACATTTACAACTACATGTATTTATTTACAATGGATCCAACAAAAGGATTTGTGTGTCAGGCTAGTTCTCATACTGATGTATACTATGTTCTAATCCCACTTAAGGATGTTGAACTTGCAACGACACCAATGAAGCCAATAGTATTGGGACTCTATCTCGTGAAACACGAAGGAGCAGAGCCCGGGGAACCACTTGCGGATGTTGGCGTCATTATCGAGGGTGTTGGAGTGCTGCGAGATCTGAAGTACTTGGCAAATGGATGGGCAGTACTGCTTGGACTGATTTTAAATCTGAACTACCCCAAGGAAAGTAAACAAACATTTGAATTAATTCAAAAAGTTTTGATGGGGTTGGATGGCAACAGACTGTCAACCAAGGTGCAGGTTCTGAAAAACCGATTACAAGGGTAATCCCAAGGACAGCAATCATACGGGGGGAATACATAGTTAAAAAAATCAGCAGGGCTTTCTTGTCCGCAGCTTAACAGCCAGCATACCACACAGAGATGGAGTATGACAGCACGCTCTCGATGGTCGTCTGGTAGAAGGACACCAGCAGCTTCTTGTTCAGTCTGTTCCTCCGAAGCACCCTCAGGAAGTGTAGTCGCTGCTGGGCCTTCTTAACTGCTGAAGTTACTTGTTACTTGTTACCTGTTCATGTGTATAAAAGGCTTCTCATCACTGTTAAATTCAGCAGCTGTTTTTAGGCAAAGAGTTTCAAAATGTTAATATTTATGTACCTACCACCAAAAGGCTGTTGGAGTTAAGTGTTTTGTTGTTGTTGAATTGTTGTGTCTAAAATGAAAATGTTAAATAAAGTGAGGAATTAAAAATACTGAGTTGTAGTCATTTGAATTACTTATAAACAATTTGGATTAAATTATGTTAAGTGCAAAAAACACAATCCTACAACATAAATGGAACTAATTTGTCTTAAGTACTGTGTTGGGTAAATCAATGTAAACTTTAAGTAAATTCAACATAACTGTATGATATAGCATTTAATTAAGATGCTTTGGTAAGATTTACTTAAATGCAATAATTAAATATTAGCTTACTAGTCTGTTTCCTATTTACTTAGCCTTGTTACGTGCAACCGGTTGACATAACTAGATTAAGTAAATCTAACATATCATTTCTTTGAGTGTGGAAAAGCAGCTTTTAGCTATTATGCCCCAACAATATGGAACAAACTGCCCAAATCATGCACGTCCGCTGAAACACTTCCTATTTTTAAATCCAGACTAAAAACGCACCTATTTGCCGCTGCTTTTAATTGAGCTGCCCATACTTACACTACAGTATGCCTTTTAGTCATGTATTCTGTACCTGCTGTGTTTATTTATTTATTTTATTACATTATCTTTGCTTTTTATGCCTGCTTTTAAATGCCATTTAATTAGGTATTTATGCTGTATTTGTTCTTAAATGTCTTTTGTTTTTATGTTGTAAAGCACTTTGAATCGCCACGTGCTGAAAAGTGCTATATAAATAAAATGGCCTTGCCTTGCACCATCCTAGTAGGCCTGAAACCACCTGAATCCGTGTATCTTCGGACCATTTGTTTTTCTTTACTAAACCAGTAAACGGAACAGCGTCTGCGAGGCGTTTTTGCTTTTTACCTTACGAGGTCAAATGGTCATTGGAGCGAGGGGCGGGGCGAAACTCACGGAAGTGATTTAAAAACAAAAGCACTTGTATGCTCAAATACACTTGCATTGAAGCACTGTAGTATCCTGTTGAAGGAACGGTGATAATATTATAAACAAGGTGAATTTAGCGATCACAACGAAAACAGCCAAGACACATATTGAGTCCAGAAAAAAATATGTTATTAAGGGCTGTAAATATATAATTTTATGTCTAAAATGGACAACATTGTTAGGAGATTTAAACTATACAGCGATTCTGGAATGCCGTCTCTCGCGTTGGTTTTTTCAAATCAGAAGCTCTTCATTTTTTTTCCTGCTATATTTGATGAGTGATACAAATATTTTTTACGACAAGTTCTTAATAGAACTGACACTGTTGGACTCGGTAGCCTACTAGTTTGACTGCTACCAGAGATAAAATGAAGTACTTTTACTGTGTACTTTGTGAGTAATCCTCTGTCAAATTCCCCTCCATAGTACATAATGCATGTTTTTCTGCTATATTTGATGAATTATAAAAATAGAATGTTACGATTAGTTCTTAATTAAACTAATTAAGGGGGGGGGGGGGGATCCCCACAGACTGTGATCATGGAGCCCGCGGAGGGATCTAGATCTTAATAGCGACCACATTAAGTTTTCAGTTGATTTACGTCAACTGCAGCACTAAGCTACTGCAGTCAGGCAATGTGTGTTTTGTTAGAAATTAAAATCAATGTTTTATGATATAAGACAGGGGTATTCAACGAGGTCTAGTTAGAGAAAATCTCCCCATGCAAAGGTCCGGAACATCAAAATGTCTAACTTGCTTCATGAATTAGTGTGATATATAGTGAAGTAGCCTGTAGCTTTATCAATGTCTGCATGTCATCAACAACTGACTGCCAATCAAATAAAGAAAGTACAATTCAAAAACAACAATATTTATTGTCAATTAACATTAAATACTGTGGATATGTATAATGTTCCTCTCGGGCTGCATTTACAAATAAAAGAGAAAATAAATAAAATAGCTTTTGAAAATATGTGCATCTTAAAAGTGCTTAATTTTAGATAAATACAATAAAGTGTAGCAGCAGCTTGAGTGTCCCTTTTTCTTTGTTAACCATTTCACATCATGACTTCACAGTTTCAGACGATTATAGAACAATATCAGTCTTTACACATCATAACAATTGAACAGTTTTAAAGTTTCTCTTTCTTTCCCTCTTATATTGCAGTCCCTCACTCACTTTTTTTAAATTCAGTGCGAGAATTGAGCTGGAGCTTGTCCTGCCAAGAGTTTGTAAATCTGGGCTGAAATGGTGTCAGGGCCATTCTCATACACATGCAGGTGCTCATTGGTTACAGTGATGCAAACACAGGTATGGTGAAAAAAGAGAGAACTATTCAAAGCAGGAAAAAAACAGCGTAATATACCATCTGACAAAGGCCTGTGCTATAATGCTTCAATTAACTGCTATTCTTTATAATATACTCAGATCAATAGGAGACAGAGATGTTAAGTTAAAAATCAAGGGTTTTTATTATTATTTACAGCAGGGGTGGGGAACCTTTTTCCTTTCAATTTTTACAACATCCTCCGAGGGTCATGCAACTGATTGAACTCAACCTCTGCTTAAAAAAACTAAAATCACAGCCCATTCATTTGGCCTTTCTTTCATGCTGTGCAAAGAAAAAGCAACCTCTTAATCCAGATATCCCACCATGACTCACGTATGCATGCATGTGCACGGTGTGGCGTGACCACCAAAACAGAAAGATATGGACACAAGATTTGTGCAAATGTATTTAGTATCCTATCCATGTGAACATGATTTAAGTGAGGGGGGACCTAACCTCCTCTAGCGGGGTCCGTGGGCATGCTCCCCCGGGAAGATTTATTTTTAAATATTGAAGTTAAAAGCATCAATCTGGTGCACTTTGAGAGCAACATTAAGAGATCTATGGATACATCTCTCAACATCCATATGAAACAGAACTGTAAGCATATCTTTCTTTTTGGATATTTTTACAAATCACTCCCATTTTAAAGTCTATTCTTGTTATTTTTAACAACTTTTTTGTTACTGTCATATAGTATTTTATACCTGTTTTTAATTTAGTCTCATTAATAACTTTAATGATCATATCAAGGTGTGCCTTAACATCACTGAGCTGAGGTTATTTGAGCCTCTCAGGAAAGAGCTCTCTTCCACCTGGTTGTAGAAAAGCTCTTTAAATTTGTTAGCATAGAAAAATCCCCTATTAATGTATTGATTATAGCTCCGGGTCCATATAGGTCGGCGTCCGGATCCGGACCGCGGTCCGCCTGTTGCCGACCCCTGATATAAGACATACAGTAATTTTATAACTGTTTTATTGTGAAAATACGTATGGTTAGCTTTCACCTGTGGTTAAAGTTTATTTTGAAAAGCTATTCTGAAAGGGATCTCCGACATACCAACAGTAAGCTTGAATTCAGGTTTTACGGAAAACACGATTCCATCCTATGCGTTTAGCCATTTTCGTCCTCGTGTGGCCGGGGCATTAGTTAGCACTGCATGTTTACCAGGCATTGTTGCTGCAATGACATGTCAAAAAGAAAAAAACAACTTACCTTGGGCAATTTCTTTAAAAAGACGGCGAAACAACCTGATCAAGAAGACCAACCGAATGTAGCTGGTGGTAGCACATCGTACGTTGTGACTGCTGCTACAACAGAACCGAGAGAGGAGGGAGCTAACGTCAGTGCTAGTGCTAACTTGACAGCTAACGTTAACTTGGGGGCTGAAGAGACACAAGAAGACTAGCCGTTGTGTTGTGTGTATGGCGTCACGTCTCTCCAGGCAGTGAGAGGGTTGTGTTGTGCTCTAGCTGTATTATTAATATTAATATTGTTCATGGTTGGTGCCGCTGGCTGCTCTTATCGCGTGTGTTCGGCTCTGTGTAGGCTACAGCCATAATAGGCTATAACCCATGTGAAACAATGTAGCCTGTTTGAGTCATTTTAAGTTGATTTAATTAAACAGTCAAACGTTACATTGGTGGTCCGTGGATTATTTATTATCAAGTTGATTGAAGTTTGCGGAGCCCCTACATGCTCGGGAAATCTGTTGACATGAACATGATCCATCGGGACGTTTCATGTAAATGTAGACCTGTGGCACCAGTCCCCGTGTATAACAGATGTTCTCTTTATAATAGGCCTATGTCTGTGCTGTTGCTATTAATGCACGGATCAGCATTTACCCGCTCCCCCGGAGACCGTTGTATAGTTCGCACACTGCGCGAGGACAAGGAATATCCTAATAGTTGGTGATCCCCGATGTGATATTCGCCACACCAGGAGAGCAGCTGCAGTTTTCAAAGGAGCTTGAACAATGCCGGCAGACATACACTCGGGCCTATACAGAAAGGTAAAGAGGTACCTGTTTATTCAAAATCTTCAATAGATTACATAGTAAACAATAGGAGTGTGTGTCTGTCTGGTAAGTTGGACTCCTGAGAATGACTGCCCAATTTAATGTTAAACAAACCTAAATGTATAAGCATAGGCAGCATATATACCACGTGGCGTTGTTCTGAGCCAAACAGGAGGTAAGAATTTCCTTTCTTTGTTCTTTCTTTGTTCTGCATGCCTGATATTAATGTGTGTTTCTTGAGCCGGATATATATTAATGTGTTTTTAGCCGGAACTTATTGTTTGTATTTATATATATTTTGTGTGTTGGTTAGGTGTTGAAAATAATCGTTTCTACGATGCATTGCGATGCGGACGTGGACGATTCGGTATCGATGCAGTGACGGAAGATAATCGGTTATAGCGTAGTAACGTTGCTTCCTGATTTTACGGCCGCGGCTTTACTATAACGTTTTTTTTTTCTGTCACTTTAATATCAAATCGGTCGGTGACTCAGATATCAGGGAACAGAGGTGACAGCGGCACAGCAACACCAAACACGGAGCAGTCTGCTTTATCCACCAACACAAGAACACCATTCCAGAACCAACAGCAGAAGGACCCGCTCTGAATCACTCCGTGTCGCTGCGGCACAGGGATTTATGTTTTTCAAAAATAATCGCGTTACAATCATGTCAGGTTTTTGGTGGATTTAATTAAGTCTTGGATTGCAAAGTATGAATGTCCTCTAGCAATTTTCAGACGATATATACGTGTGTAAAGTTTGTGAAGGCAGGAGGAAAAAAGCTTCCGTGATCACCGTCTCCTCTCCATTCCTCCAAACCCCGCCCCCTCCCTGAAAATAATGAGTGACAGGCTGATAGTGACCCGATAGAAACTTTATTATTCACTTAAAGGTGGGGTAGGTACGTTTCAGAAACCGGCTCGAGATACACTTTTTGTTATATTCCATGGAATGCTCTTAACATTGTGAAAATTGATGTGAGATAGTGTACCAAAGAAGTGTGTTACATTTGAAATGGCAGAAGGTCTTGTTGCAATTTCCAGAGATTAAAAGAGGTTCTTTGAGTCTCTCTGGTAATTATCAATAGTAGCAGTTAAGTGAATACTGTTCAAACAATACCTGTGTTTGTGTTTTATAGTGATTTCTCTGTTTTATCCTTTCATAAATGTGAGGACTAAAATGGCGATAGACAAAGGGCTGTTAAAAGTAAACTGGGTTTTATTAGTGTGGGGGAGGTGAAGGTATGCAGGACAGGGTACTTGGTGGGGAGAGTATATTCTGTTTTAGATCTCTGGCAGGCCATGTTTCAGAGAAGTCTATATATCTTGAATAAGTATATGTGTGAGTTTATACATTCCTGTGTGTTAATAGTTGAAGGAACAAAAGGTACATTTTTCCTCTCAAATATAGAGGTTTTTTATAGATTCCTGAAACAATGTTCCCTTTTTTTAAAAATAGATTAGCGCAATAGTGTTTTTCTTTGACTGTTTATCAAAAGAGTGTTTTAAGCTATTTGTGAAGAAGGAAGATGCAGAATTAATGGTGATTTCTGTTTTGAGTGTAAAGATTATCCCTGAGAATGTTTTTCTGGGTTAAACCATCGATAGGCTTTGCAAATTGGGAGGGACATTTCCCTTGATTTTAATGAGGTGCATCCTGCAGGCCTTCCCAACACCTGTGGCTTTCATAGCTGCCAGGCGCTGATTCCCTGTGAGATAGCGTTTTGGTATCTCCCAAATGAAACGCCACCTTAGTATTAGGGAAATGTGTATCTTGTTGTTGGCCCTCTCTCCATGCGCTGACAAGACGAAAGGATGTCCGCAGCGCGTGAATAAGGGCGGGAGTAATCCACACGTTGCTTATATGATTCTTTGAATTGTATAGTAATGTATTATATTATATCGTATTGCATTATTACTTTGTTTAATTAAAATGGATTATTGTTTAACTGGTATCCTGGTGTCTTCTAATTCCCTCCCTGTTATGATTTCAAGCAGGACTCGTCAAAACAACACGCGGTGAGGAGTTGGGTTGTAAGAACCCCCACCCCCCAACAACATCCCGATAGCAATGAATATCTTAAGTGCTTTGACAAAAAATCCATAAAAAAATGTCATCTGTAGAAGCCGTAATACTGTAAAAAGTACAACCAATCCGTTTAGCCGGCCCGGCTAAAGTAACTGGATGGCCTACCTGCCTGTCAGCCTTCCATCGGGGCACAAACTTATCTCGTGCCCTCATTGGTCATGTGCGTTCGTGTGTGTTGGAGGAGGGGCTCTATGAGGAAGTGGCAGATTTTCTCCGGTTGTGTATTTTCAAATTCTAGCTATCTCGAGACGGTTTCTCAAACTTACCTACCCCACCTTTAATCACTGAGATATAATAAAGCTAATTTAATCTCATACATTCATGGGATTTATGTAACAGTAAGACAGAGAATGTAAGTATGCACCCATTACATTGCATTTAGCTGACGCTTTTATCCAAAGCGACACCCACATGCAGTATTTTTGTTTGTATATGCTATTGTAAATACTCCTGTTGTCTGCTGTGTTCAGACTCAAGTCCTGTGTGTGATGCCACATTCAGGACATTCAGTGTCCTTTTTTTAACAGAAGACTGTTGCTTTTGAGGATGGAACAACTTCACACATAGGGAGGCTAGACCTATACTGTTCATTTATTTTGGTTTATAAATTAATGTCAAGACATTTATGTTATTGATTTCTGAAGCACTTTCTAAATAATAAAAAGAGAGTTCATATGTATTTACTGCATGTATGCATTGATGAAAAATAAGTCATGTGCAGTAATATAGAAAATTGAGGATGCAACGCATTGGTATGAATCGTGATGCATCGGGATATCGAATTAAATCGAATCGTTGACAGGATAATCGTAATCGAATCGTGAGACCAGTGAAGATGCACAGCCCTAGTGTTGGTTGAACAAACGGATGGAGTCCAGTGTTCTAAGTTCCTGAATAAAATAGATGGTATCTGTTTAATTCTTGTAATATTGTGTTGTTTGAACAAATCGGATGGACTCTGTTGTTCTAGGTTCCTGATTAGAAAGATGGTTTCTTACTTAATTCTGGAAAGGTTGTGAAACGGATGGCATCCGTTGGTTTACTCCCAAATAAATTAGATGGTCTCGTTTAATTGGTGATAAGAGTCTGTGGAAGTCTGAAGTATACTCTTTAATCATTGTGTGTGCATTACGGAAAGAAATGCGGCATTCGTGCGTTAGATAGATGATATTCTACTAATAGTGTCTGACTGGCTTCTCATTTGGTCGCATAATTGCGTGAGAGTTCCTCGAACGACCATAGACTAATAGTTTTGATGGTCTCTAACTATTTGTATTGTTATTAATATTGTTGTAAATTGTTCAGCATTTTGGAGTGTGTCTTGCTGTTGTGCTACGCTAAAGTTTAGCCTGATAGCTGGTTTCTTTGATTAAGATCAGCACCTCATGATTTCACCTCATCTGGGAGAGTCCACTGTGGCCGTGTCTCAATTCAGGGGTTGCATCCTTCGAAGGGTGCATTCGCAGACTGCATACGTCACTTCCGCCGAAAGAAGGCTGTCCCAATTTTAAAAAAAGACGAGACTCCTCCGAAAGCGGCCCACGAATGAAGCCTACTTTTCCCCAATTTGAAGGATACATCTGATGTACACTCCGCGGACTACCATATCCCAGGGTGCAATGCGCGCAGGGAAGAGTGAGGTTTTTTCAAATGAAATGGCTTCCGGTCTCCCCAGCAGAGTGGATTTAATGGATTAGTGCTAGCAGCAGCAAGCGGAGGAATCACTAATAAATGTGAGTATTGGGTTTTAACTTACTATAAATTAACTAACGTCACACACGTCAAACCCAAAGGGCATTAAAACGTACATTTTCGTTAAATAATACGGATAAATATTTTTAATTCAATTCAGAAGTTTATTAAAGTCATACAGAGATCTTGGCTCTGTTATAGATAAGTTATACTTTATATTACATACATAGACCAAAGTGAAAACATTTAGACTGTAGGCTATACCGGTAGTACCACGACACTACTACCACTACAGTGGTACCACAGGATTTATAAAACGCTACCCTGACGTGTAGCTGCTGTTAGCTTTATTTATTTTTCTGACATGTTCCAATTTTGTACTGTTTATTGAACTTTGGGACAACATTACAACCTTTGTATTCAGCTCATGCTGCTTTGAGGTACTGCAAAAAAAAGCCTATTTTCAATATTTCCACCAGATTTGATCATCTTTTATTTAGGTTAAAGGGTATTTAATTTATCATAATAATAATAATAAGACAATCAAAAATAGACAGCATCCTTTAGCTTGATGTTAGTTTGTGCTGTCAAAAGGATGCAGGTGTGACTGTCACTTCATCTCTTTAGTTACATCATTTTAAATGATCCTCTAGGGATTGTTTGTCTGAAATGCTGAGTTACATTTTGCAATAATACTTCTGCAACACTGTTTTATATGATTAATTCACTTTTTTATTTTTCTCTTGTTTTTCTCTGTAATTAGGAAAATTCTGGAGAAATGGATCTGCTGGAGAAGGACCCCTAACCCCAGCGGATCATCAGGACAGAGCTGCCATCCAGCTGGACCCCCCAAGGTGCTGAAGAAAGCAAAACGGCGATCAGGAGCATCTTCCACCCAGACCTCTGCTTACTGCCGTCCTACAGACTTGTGTCTTAGTTTCAGAATTTGATTTTGTATGTGTCCTTTCTTTTAATAGATATCTAACGATTATAGCTTGAGTCTGTCTGATTCCCCAAACTGCTGCTTCTATATACTTGCTGCACATATAATACAAATAAACAACTTGATAAACACACTTTTGCTGATATGTGTGTTACTGCTGGTGATGTTAAAATCCATGATTGATTCCCTCTGTCTCAATGATGAAAGTTATAATAATAGAAGACATGAAGCTGCAGAGAGAGGATGGATATATGCGTACCTCTACTTTGTGATAAGATGAAAATACAATATTAAATAGTAATTGTTAAACACTGTTTATTTCATTTACTGAAGTTTTAACCATTATTTCCAACATGTGTACATAAGCAGTGGAATAATAGTATATCTCTAGGTCATTAGACTGTCTTCAGTTTAATTTTATTAATACGAGAAATAGGTCATAGCAAATGTTTAATTGTGTATTTCAGCAGAGCGGGGGGGCACGGACCTGGAGGTGCTGACCTGGGGTCAGTGGGACATCATCTGCAGGTTTAGGGGAAGAAGGAGAATATAAACTGTTATGATCACAGCTATTAAGATTAGAACACTAATATTGTTAACAATCAATCTATACAACATGCTTTTGTTCATTTAAAAAAACATTGTTTTATTAGTACAGAAAAAGACTTATTTTAAATATGAAATAATATGATTAAATTACATCAGCTATATATAATTTACTTGTTAACTTGCTAATGTAACATTACTGGGGGCTAAAGGAACAGCTTCATATTATTTAATTCATCGCCGACAGTGATCTCCAAAAAATGTAAAATGTAAAAGTAAAGATTCTGGATCCTTTTCAGCTGAGTTAGCTTGTAAGATAATTTGCTAGCAGGCTGCTCGATGCGCAACCGAACAGCGCGTATCACGTGACGTAAATACGAAGCGCTCCGTTGGCTAGACCGTCTCATTTTGTAGGTCGCTCGGTCCAGCCAGTACCCGGTCTACGTGGGCTGGGTCCTCCGTGGAACGCGTAGGCTGCGTACTCCGAAGGGTGCAGCCCCTGAATTGAGACACGGCCTGTGTTCTCACAAAGCTCTTCGTTCTGGGGGTCAGAGGTTGAAATAATCAGTAGCCATCTTGTTTTGACCTCATGTTGACAAACAAACACATGGCAGTTGCCATTTTGTGAAATACAAATTCAAAGTACTCCTGTTTGTTCTCATCAACTTGGTTTCACTCCCATGAGGCATGAAGTCATTTTTCTGACCTCTTGTGAAAAACAAATCATACTTCTTGTCACAGTTGGAACTAGAAAATAGTTCATTTTGCTAAATCAGGTTGTCTATACATATTGTAGTTGAAGTTTGGTGTTTGTAAATAAGGATTATTGTATTTTGTGTTCTGTAGTGAGTTGTTAGATACCATATGTTTGGCTTTCCGAACGGATTGTTGAAGTATTTGTGCTTGCAAATGTGTTTTGGCTTGTTTATGCTCTATTGTTTAACCATATTGTAATTTTCAAAGATATTTTTAAGAAAGATACATTTATTCTGGTCACACTGAATTTAGTTTTACAATAGCTACCCCTGGTGGATGAAGCTGAAAATTACAACAGCGCACTCTGCTGGTTGGACAGAATTATAAATAAAACACATTTTATGCAGGATTACAATAGTATGCTGAAGTTTAATTTGAAGTGTTATAAATGAACACATACTTCACCACACACAGATGTAATTACATGTGGTTTCTAATTTTAAGATAATAAACCTTACATAATAGTCTTTCAACCTAGACTGTAGAATATTTAAACACCATATTATTGCAGTTTATGACATTTGCATAATTTCTGTACACAGAAACAGTAGATTTAGATTTTCACCAGATTTGTATTTTCATATTTCAAAGTGAAAACCATACAATTTTTCTTTTTTTAATTTCTGATTTTAAAATTGACATCCTTTTTTATTTACTTTATACATTTTTTACAAAAAACTTAATAATAAAAAAATGTTAACTAAAAATGACCTGATTTTAAAGTTAAGATCTGATGACATAGGATACTTTTATTAAGACCAAAAAGGTACTATTCAGAGGATTAGTGCTTCATCTTTGATAATTTAATAATTCCATTCAAGTAGTTAAAGAACATGTCACCGAAAGAAACTAGGTTGAGACCAGACGCAGAGCCAGGCTCAACTGCAGATATCAAGGAAAGGGTACAAATCAGATCAGATGCTACAACAGTTCCAAGTCTTAGACCGAAGACATGGAACCAAATAGAGAAACTGTTGGAACAGTGGCAAACGAGAGAATTGATTCCAGCAGATGATCAACCTGGACCAACAAAAGCCCATGGAAGAGCAGTACTCGACTATGAGCACGAACAATGCCTACAACAGCTACATGTATGGAGGGAAGCTGAACAAAGGTTTATAAGAGTTACAAGTCTGATACTCCACCTGGAATATGCCAGCCTATTGGCAGACAGCATAAACCTGGTCCAAGTAGCAGACCTGCCAGTGAGGGAAGACATAGCCGAAAAAACAAAAGACGCTCCAGTTATCCAAACTCCGAAGCTGTATCTAAACCTGGCCAAAGACCCTCCTCCCTTTCCAAATGTTGGAGAAGTCTTGCAGTTGAATGGAGTTTCCACGGACAAAAGGGACAAAGGATTGGAGTATGGAGTAAGAGTGCTAACCAGCAAATCAAAACATCTGATGGAAGAGAACATACGATTAGAAGAAATCACAGAAGAAAGACGACGAGAAAGACGAACACAAATGGCTGCTACAAATGTGGTCAGCTGACACATTGGTCCAGAGAGTGTCCGCAGAACATTGCACCAAACAACGGCCCTCCACACAGTTACCCAAGGGGAGGACACAGTGGTGGCAGTGGATTCCAAGGACAACCAAGATGAGGAGGGGTGCCAAACATGAACCAAATTCCACCGACAGCTTGGTATCAACCACAACAATGAGGAAGCTCAGAGGGCCAGACTACCAGGTGATGCATCTTCAGCCCAGAAGGGTATTTTGTAATCCAGCTACATTGAGCCATATCTGTCACAACAGGAGGGAGAGGTTGAATGTTATTTAAGAGATAGTGAGTAGCATATTGCATTTACATATAAAGCATCCACAGATTAGTAGTAGAAGATCAATTAAAACATAGTAGAACATTTAGCAGACTATTTTTGTAATTATGAGAAGGAAAATACATTACGAGTGATGTTGTTCCCCCACACAGAAAACTATTGTGTCCACACAGCTAGTGAGGTCAAGACGATGGGTTTCCACCAAAAATATGAAGACGGAAACCTAGTACTCGCCCAAGACGGAGGATCCTTACCAAGTCCTCCTGTTTACACCGACTGCAGTTCAAGGGGCGGCGATACACCTGGCGTCAAGCTGTTGAGACCTGAAAACAGAAACTCAATTCTGCTGTGGTGAAGTCTGGCTACAAAGGGAGGTGTCCGATAGGGTCGCTTGTCTCAAACCAGTGAAGAAGTCAACAAAAACCCAGCAGAACTAGAGAGTTAGCGGGAGAACAGTGACGGAGCGACAGAGACTAGCACAACATTTACCAGCCAGTACATAGATAGACCCCGTCAGAAGACCGGGGCTGTGTTTAAAGGGGAACTTAATGTATTGTTAGTGGAAGTATAGTTTTTAGTCAAACAATTATGTGATATATCAATCCAGTTTCACAAAAAAAACGTGTAATAACTACGTTGGTCCACAACTTGGGACATAGTATTTCTACAAAAACGCCTCTGAAATTGTAAGATCCCTACGTTTTTTTTCACCATTCATTCCAATGGCTGTGATCTTCAAATTTCTCCCTGCAGAAAAAAAAAAACATGGCCGAACTTCGTTTTATTCTAGGTGGAAAATGCCTATTTTAAGGTTAGGGGTAGGGTTAGGGTTAGGGTAATGTTGTGAATCGAGTGGCCTGTGTTCGTCGTCCATTACATACGCCTGCCCATACCATAACCCCACCACCACCATGGGCCACTCGATTCACAACATTACCCTAACCCTACCCCTCACACCAGATACTGCCTGGTTTTCGGACCCCCCCAATAAAGCAAAACTGCACGTTTCAGAGTGGCCTTTTATTGTGGCCATTCTAAGGAACACCTGTGCAATAATCATGCTGTCTAATCAGCATCTTGATATGCCACACCTGTGAGGTGGGATGGATTATCTCGGCAAAGGAGAAGTGCTCACTATCACAGAGTTTTGAACAATATTTGAGAGAAATGGTTATTTTGTGTATATAAAAAATATTTTAGATCTTTGAGTTCATCTCATGAAAAATGGGAGCAAAAACATAAGTGTTGCGTTTATATTTTTGTTCAGTGTAAATAAAAATAGGCATCTGTGTGACGCTCCTATGATGTGTTAATGTGTGCAATAGCTGCTGGGATAAAACTGTTTTTATACCGCTTCGTTCTACTCCTTGGGACAAGTAACTTCCGGCCGAAGGAAGAAGCTTGAATTCTGAGTGCAGAGGGTGGGAGTCATCGTCTAATATGGAGCTGGATAACCGCTGTAACTGCCTGAGGTACAGGGTCTCCAGGTTTAGCTGTGGCTCACCAATCAGTCTGCTGGACCACTTTATGATCTGACTCAGAGAGTTTCTGCTCAATTAAAGTCAGATTACCAAACCATGACATTAGTGAAAAAGACAGAATTGACTCGATAAAGCACGATAAAACATAATCATCATGGTTTTGTCAATGTTAAAATAGGACAGTTTCCTAAGACAATACAACGCTGGTGCCCCCTTTTGCACACAGCTTCACAGTTTGGATCAGAGCTCAATTTTGAGTCAATAATTGTCCCGAGATATTTGTATGATTGCACAAATTCTACTTTCTGATTCTGGATTGTTAAGACTTCATGTATGTGGGGAATGTCTTCTAAAATCAATGATCATGTCCTTGGTTTTGCTTATGTTCAGTTGTAGATAGGACTCCTCACACCACCTGACAAAGTCGTCAATGACAGTGCCGTGGCTGGTCTCCATTGTCCTGGAGCCTACTAACAATTACAGAGTCATCTGCATACTTTAAAATAGTCCTATTTTCCCACCTACTTTGACACATATTAGTGTAAAGTATAAATAATAGTGGTGAAAGGACACATCCTTGTGGGGAGCCAGTGGAGGAGCTGACTTGATCAGATAAGGTCCCATTCACCCTCACTCTTTGTGTCCTATTGGTTAAAAAATCAAGAATCCAGCCCATAAGATTATTGCTTATTTCAAATTGTTCTAAAAGTCTGCCAATTAGAATATGAGGTTGAATTGTGTTAAAAGCAGAGGAAAAATCAACAAGTAAAAGTCTAGCATGAGGTCCAATTCCCTCCAAGTGTTTAAAAAGTAAGTCAGATAAGGTGACCGTGGCATCCTCCACTCCTCTGTGTGGCCTGTAAGCAAACTGCATGGGATCGAGTGCATGCTCAGTCTTCCTTAAGATTTCTCCTCTGACTAGTTTTTCCAATGTCTTCATTAGAATTGATGTAAGTGCAACTGGTCTAAAATCGTTAAGAGTTTTGGGGCCTCTGGATTTGGGAACAGGGACTACCACAGCATCCTTCCAAACCTTTGGCACATGCTGTGTCTGTAAAGACATATTAAAAATGTAGTGGAACACAGGGCTGAGTTCTTTTGCGCAAAGTTTAAGTAAACGACCGCAGATGTTGTCAGGTCCATGACTCTTATTTATTTTTACTAAACGAAAGGCCTTTTCCACTTCCCTCTGATCTATGTGGAAATTATGTTTCTCAACAGTTGCACCATTTAAGAATGAAACAAATAAATATATATGGAAAATAAACAAGAGAAGTAAAGTGCTATTAAAATAGTTAATAATACTAATATACTCAATCACAATAATTAAAAATGAACAATTAATAACCTAACTTTATCAAGCACTTAACAATGAATTGATCTTATTTTATGTATATAAATAATGATAACGGTGACCTAAATATATATAAGAAACTAGCAAGACTTCATCACAGATAAATAATTTCAGAAATAGCTGTAGGTATAAAAAGGAAAAGCCAACAGTTTAAAGGTTCAGGCTATTTAAATGATTTCACACATGGGGAAAAATATCTAAAGGCTGTCCCAGTCTAGTATTTACTAAAATAACTTGATAACAGGTACAGTATATTGGTATAATGTCTGAAGCAGTGTTATAGCAGAACGTTTAATACAGCGTATTTCTTGTATATTCATTTTAATATGTCACCTGATGTATAAGATGTGTGTTAAATTTGAATGGACAAAGTACATTTTTTCCTCTTACTTATAGAGAGGTTTTTTTATATATTCCTGAAACAATGTCCCCTTTTTAGTAAAAGTAGATTAGCGCAATAGTCTTTTCTTCCACTTTTATGTATAATCAAAAGGGTGTTTTTTTGGCTATTTGTGAGTAGGTAAGGTACAGTATAGCCTGTGATTTCTGCCTTGAGTGAAAAGATTACCCGTTAAGTATTTTTCAGAAAGTCTTGTTGCAGTTTCCAGATATCAGGAGAGGCCCATGAGTCTCTTTGTTAATCATCAATAGTCTTTGCAATTAACAGGGGAACTCCAAGAGAGATCTTCCTCAGATATAATGCAGTTAAAGTCTTGTTAGTTAATGATTCATTTCCTGCAAGGCTCACAAAGAGGCCTGGAGACAATAGTAAGCCTGAATTATCAATAAATGTATTCATTCCAAGTAAGCTGACTTCGAGGTGAGAGGAAGTTCAGAGATGGCCTTAGGCTGCAAGAAACTGCAGTTAACTTTGGTTAGTTAACTAAGCCTATGGCCGTCATGGGACGATGACGTTTAAACATTTACAAATATGGCTGTCATAAAGAAAGACATGTGACATTCGTGAGGGGCTGCAGGATAAGATATGTGTATTCATTGCTGAGCTATACCTGTGTTTGTGTTTTGTTGATTTCTCTCTGCTTTATTCTTTCATGTGTGGGTACTAAATTGCTACAACATTTTGGAGTAGTTGGCTTAAACAGATGTGTGTGCGTTAAAGGGGAATGAGTGTGCATTCTGTTATGACTCCAAATCATTGTTGGGGGACTGCCTGAGGGCACACACACACACACACACACACACACAGGAGATGGAGCAACAGATGGAATCAACAACTGCTGACTCATTGCCTAGGGCAGGGGTCGGCAACAGGCGGACCGCGGTCCGGATCTGGACCCAGACCTATACGGACCCCGAGCAATAATCAATACATTAATAGGGGATTTTTCTGCACCTCCCGCTTTTTTTACGCTGATTTGGGTGACTTGTGTAATTTGTGGAGAACCGTAGAGTTTTCGTTTTGGGGGTGGGGGGGTGGAGTCCGCCCGTCAGTCCGACGGACAACTTCTCACTTCAAAAAAGAAGAAGAAATCTAGACCGCAAAAATAATTAAACAAGCGAGTACCTGTTTTTCCTGGCCAAGGACAGGTTCCTTGAACACAACACGAGCGTAACGTGTCTTCACGTGGTATATGTCTCGTCTGAAAGGAGTGCTGACAGAGAGCACCGGAACGCCGCTCCAGTTCTTCAAATATTGCAGTACCCATAAGGAAGCCGTACACATGCCGCAGTGTTTGCGTGGCTGTGTCTTTAGTTGTAAGCACAGTGGCGATCTGTTGTTATTAGCATCTGGTTAGCTAGCTATGCTAACGAATTTAAAGAGCTTTTCTACAACCAGGTGGAAGAGAGCTCTCTCCTGAGAGGCTCAAATAACCTCAGCTCAGTGAGGTCAAGGCACACCTTGATATGATCATTATAGTTATTAATGAGACGAAATGAAAAACGGGTATAAAATACTATATGACAGTAACAAAAAGTTGTTAAAAATAACAAGAATAGAGTTTAAAAGGGGAGTGATTTGTAAAATATCCAAAAAGAAAAATATGCTTACAGTTCTGTTTCATATGGATGTTGAGAGATGTATCCATAGATCTCTTAATGTTGCTCTCAAAGTGTACCAGATTGATGCTTTTAACTTCAATATTAAAAATAAATCTTCCCGGGGGACCATGCCCGGACCCCCCTAGAGGAGGTTAGGTCCCCCCCTCACTTAAATCATGTTCACATGGATAGGATAATAAATACATTTGCACAACATCTTGTGTCCATATCTTTCTGTTTTGGTGGTCACGCCACACCGTGCACATGCATGCATACGTGAGTCCAGGTGGGATATCTGGATTAAGAGGTTGCTTTTTCTTTGCACAGCATGATAGAAAGGCCAAATGAATGGGCTGTGATTTTAGTTTTTTTAAGCAGAGGTTGAGTTCAATCAGTTGCATGACCCTCGGAGGATGTTGTAAAAATTGAAAGGAAAAAGGTTCCCCACCCCTGCTGTAAATAATAATAAAAACCCTTGATTTTTAACTTAACATCTCTGTCTCCTATTGATCTGAGTATATTATAAAGAATAGCAGTTAATTGAGCATTATAGCACAGGCCTTTGTCAGATGGTATATTACGCTGTTTTTTTCCTGCTTCGAATAGTTCTCTCTTTTTTCACCATACCTGTGTTTGCATCACTGTAACCAATGAGCACCTGCATGTGTATGAGAATGGCCCTGACACCATGTCAGCCCAGATTTACAAACTCCTGGCAGGACAAGCTCCAGCTCAATTCTCGCACTGAATTTAAAAAAAGTGAGTGAGGGACTGCAATATAAGAGGGAAAGAAAGAGAAACTTTAAAACTGTTCAATTGTTATGATGTAAAGACTGATATTGTTCTATAATCGTCTGAAACTGTTAAGTCATGATGTGAAACGGTTAACAAGAAAAATGGACACTCAAGCTGCTGCTCCACTTTATTTTATTTATCTAAAATTAAGCACTTTTAAGATGCACATATTTTCAAAAGCTATTTTATTTATTTTCTCTATTTTATTTGTAAATGCAGCCACGAGAGGAACATTACACATATCCACAGTAAATATTGTTGTTTTTGAATTGTACTTTCTTCATTTGATTGGCAGTCAGTTGTTGATTACATGCAGACGTTGATAAAGCTACAGGTCACTTCAATATATATCACACTAATTCATGAAGCAAGTTAGACATTTTGATGTTCCGGACCTTTGCATGGGGAGATTTTCTCTAACTGGACCTCGTTGAATTTTAGTTGAAGACCCCTGGCCTAGGGTCTCACCCAGAAGTGAAACTGGCCAATGGGGAACTACCAGCTCACAGTCTAGGGTCCCGCCCAGAAGTGAAACTGGCCAATGGAGAACTGCCAACTCACTGGTTAGCTCGCCCAGAAGTGAATTTACCAATAACAAATAGCTAGGGAGGAGTAACCGATACAACTCATCCCCACTTGTGTGAATAAATATTATGATATTCTCATGCCCGGCGCTCTTTTCCTGACTGGCTGTCGTGGTACGTATATCACACGGTGGTAGGAATTGAGCTCGGAGCGCTCTGTATTTGTATTGTTGTTCTTTTACCATTAAAACAGATTATTGTTTAACCCTTTATCTGGTGCTTTGAATTCCTTCTTTTATAAATCTGACCAGCTCATCAAAGAACACGCAGAGCCGAGGTGGGTTTCAGACCACTCCTTGCTCCAACATGTCTTCGGCACAGGTTGGTAATTTCTAAAGTAGAATTGTCGTTATTCTAACGATGTGCTGATATTGGTGACTATTAAGTAAAGACTAGGTAACAACAAATGTGTAATTCTGAACAAAGCTCTTCACTGATTTGCGACAGAGGTTCATGTTGCACAGAGGTTTGTCTGGTAAAAACATTGCAGTAATAATTCAATGAGAAATAAATGCAACGTTGAACAGGCTCCCTCCCCCCCCCCCCCACGTGTGTCAGGGTTACTGAAGGCTTGCCAGTACACGCTCACACTCAACTGAGAGAGTTCCTCCAACAAGTATCTGAAATGGTGCATGAGTTATGTATATAGGCGGAACTAAAGTATTGGGCGGGGCGAAGTGTCACTAATGAAACGGGAACTTTTTGCTGGGTGCAATGATGCCTCAAAAAATTGTAAATACAATTTAAAATAGTGACTTCCTGTTGTGTTTTTGAAACACCTCCACAATGTTATTTTTTACATCTCCAAATTATAAATATGCATGCCAACTTTCATAAATCGACCTACATTTTTGAAGGTGAAGGTTTTTTTGAAGTTGTTGTGGGCGTGGCATCACAAGTTTATTTTCGCAACTCCCAAAGCATTTGCAAACTTCCATGAGCTTTTGTGCTACTTCAAAAATACCGTCAATACTGCAAATATAAATCTGACAGTTTGAATAGGTCATACACTCTAACTGTGCTGGTACTAAGGCCCTCAGTAAAATCTGAAAATGTTAATTATAGACAACATTTAGACCTTAACCCCTGAAACCATTTGAGTAAAATATCTTATGAGTAAAGCAAAAAAAGCAATGACCCAGAAAAGAAAAGTTTAAATGTTTGTGTATTTATAAAAAGAGCAGATGCGCACCATAAAGGCATCTGGTGTCCTGGCAGTTCATTGCACTTCTTCCTGTCACTTAGCATTCAGGGAACACAACTGTCAGCTAAAGAAACCCTAATATCTCTTAAACAATCAGAGATGACAAGCTTGTTTTTGAGGCAGCACATTTTGTGTTGGGAAACATCACGATGACAACCAGCAGTTAGGCTGTTTTCAGACCGCAGCATTCAACATGTCGGGACTCGTTAATAAATACATCTCCTGGGTTGTTTTGACCAAGGAAAGAAAACTGTACATGTCTGCAGGAGTTAGCTTCACGCTGCTGGCCTCCCCCCAGACCCTTTGTCTCACTCCTTATTGTAACAGTCGGTTAGAGGACAATGCACAGGATAATGTTCGGTATGCTGTAATTATCAGGGATCAGCAGACAGGAGTTATTTCAGTGTCAAAACAAAACATATTTCTGGGAATTGGTAAGTTGTGGTTGCTAACACCACCCACACAGGATGGACATTGAAAAACAGACACGCATAGGTTGTTATATACAACATAATGTCATGATTTAATTAATATTTATCATCTGCCTTCGCTATCTTTAATTAGTTAGTCAGGCCAAACCATTTACAAGACTTCACTATTTAACATAGGCTACACCTTCCATATAGAAAGCATGTGAATAAAGGAGACAAAAACTATTGTATTTATTAAAAAAAATGGAGTAACTGTCACTATACCCAATTTCCCCTCGGTGAAATATAAAGTACTTGGATTCTGATTCTTATTTATGTATAGATTCCAATCACAATACTCTCTGATAAATACCCAATTGAGAGATGTATGCATTTATTCTCTAAGGATATCTTTAACAATTAACAAAAACAAGTGAACACAAACATTTAAAAACAATCAAGACTTTTAAAGTACACAAAAGGTAATTTTTTATAATGTACATGTTTTTTTTCATTTGTGCGTTGATAAAAGTTAATACCGTCCTCACAAACGTTACATCTGTGTACATCTACAGTCAAAGGTTGAGATATTTAAAAAATGTGATCAAAGTGGAAAAACTCATCCACCACTTTTGGTCTACCAGACATCGCCACAAATATTACATGACTCTGGCTAAATTGAATATAATTGGCTTGATTTTGGTCAATTAAGTCAAAGCAAAGCAAGAATAAACATGAAGTTGCCATGGCAATCCAGTAAGGATGGTTCCACAATGCAGTAAACGGCCAGTATGCTTAAAAATAGTATGACTTATATCAATAACAGAAACATCTGCAGATTAAATAAGATAATTCGGTACCACTTTACAATAAGACTACCCTTATAAAGGATTCATAAAAGGTTTATAATTAGGTTATTAATTAGGTTGTAAACACTTTATTAATCATTCAGAACAATTTATAAACCAGTTCTAACTAGGGATGAGAACGATTAATGGAATATTCGAAATTATTCAGGTGTTCGAATAATTGTATTCATATTTTTTATTTATTTTTGGGAGGGATGCCTAAATTGATTACATATTAGCAAATTAAATAATTCAATGTATACGACAGTGCCATAGCTAAGTGTGTTAGCTCTAAAGGTGTGTTTTTTCTCCGCTCACCGGTCCCTCACAGCGAGCAGAGCTGCAGGTGCTGATCTCTCTCTCGCGTCCGGTTATACTTCACTCGTGTTTATGTCCAAATCCATCAGATCTAGCTAGTTCTAGCTAATGATATGGCTGCTGCCCCTCCCTACACGCAGATCACGCAGACTCAAACCTCATCTTAGGCCCAAATGCGGCGCAAATGCGCTCCGCAGCCGTTGCGAGGTTCTGGCGCTAACAGTTCATGAGCGTGCTCCCCCGCCCCCCGTCAACACTCGCGACACATGAGTGGGCAGCCTAAACAACAATAAGCACTGCTTGGCAACCGTGTGTGCTGGCAAAGTACAAAGACATTTTGACAGGAGAGATTTAGTTTTGCCGCTATTCAACATATTTTACAGGTCATAGTCCGGTAATTATTTACACTCTAAGAAGAGTCCTACACAGACATGGCGTCAAAAAGGAGTAATGTGTGGAAATATTTCGACCAGGTTAGTGAGTGCGGTGTACAGGTCAAACTATGCCAAGTGTAAGGGGCTGAGAGGCAGGGTAGTGGGAGGCACCTACATTCCCAACAGGTGGCTCCACCCTCTTCCAATTAGCAGTATTGGGAGCAGGTGTGGAGACCTCGCACCTGGTGCTAAGCACTCCCTCAAGGGAGACAAAGCACACAGAGTTGCTAAGTTGGAGAAGAAGAAGAAGAAGACTTTTTGACTTTTGCAAAACTTTATTTACATACGATCAATTATACATTCTTCAAATAAAGTGCTTCATTGTGCAATATAAAAAAAACGAATCACTTAAAATAATACATTAAAACCTGTCTTAAAAACTTGTGCAAAGTGCAAATCCTCATCCACAACAGAACACACAATATCATCATAACACCAACGCTGTTTAAAAGCGTCCAAGTCCCCAATGTGTTTATAAAAACGATGCTCCAGCCAGAGTCTGGCTCTGATGTTACAGAGCCAGATCGCTTTTGCCTCTTCCCCTTTCTTATTTTCAACCCTGTTTTTCCTGCTTAAATAAATGGCCATTTTTTCTTCGCCAGAGGAGCTGCCACTTTTCCTTGCTTGTCTTTTTATATGGAGCCCCCATGATAAAAACACTCTCGGTAAAAGCTATACTAAAAAGACTAAAAACCAATGTTAAAAGAGAGAAGAAACCTGTGAGTCTCTTGCACTCTGTAAAAACATGGAAAACAGTTTCTCTAAAACCACAAAATGGACACTTGTTAAAAACAGCAGGATTAATAATGGAGATAAAAGAATTACAGGCGATGGCACCGTGTACAATTCTCCACTGGAGGTCGGCAGTACGTTTTTTTATGGGAGGTTTGTATAAAATCCTCCACTGTGGGCCTGGGCTCAGGTAGATCTCCGGGAAAGGGTCTGCTGGGTCCGGCTTGGCTCTTCCCTGTCTGTAGCTCCTTAACAGTCTTTTTTCATCAGGGGAGAGGATCTGGCTCCAGAGTTGTAGGATCCTCTCGGCCACCCGGACAGAGTGCAGACCCAGCAGAGAGCCCAAGGCCCGGGCATCGCTCAGCTCCGGTCCCACTGCATCCAAGCTGCTGAAGCACAGGGTCTTGGATCGGCACAGCGCCACCGTCAGGCCGGGTGTTTCGCTGCTGCTGACGTCCAACCTGCTTGTGAATCAGAGGCTCTCAACAACCAGTACAGAGAGTCAGTCTTTGGACACCTTTTATGGTTAAAAAGGGCCCAAGATTTAAAAACACCCTGATAAAAAGGAGGTAGCCCACTTAACTTTAAAATGTTTAAATCAGTTAAAAACAGAGCAGCATCCAGCCCCAGGTTACTCACGCGTCGGAGAATGCAGCTGCTCACATCTCTCCACACCAAATCAGCGGGCCGGTCAGATACCTCTGTAAAAACTGTATCCTAAAAGTGGCTGTTCGGCTGGCCAGGTGGATAAGGCCCTGTCCCCCCTCCTCTCTAGATAAAAACAGCACCCCCTGTGGCACCCAGTGTAGACCCTCCCAAAAGAAATACCAACTTCTTTTGTATTTGGGCTAGTAAGCCCGAGGGAGGGTCCACACAGGTAAGACGGTGCCACAGTTGGGATGCCACAAGGTTGTTTAAAACCAACACTCTACCTTTAAAAGACATCTGAGGGAGCAGCCACTTGGACAGCTTTCCCTCTATCTTTCCTATGACGTCCTCCCAGTTCTCAGGACTATGCTTTATTACCCAGGAACACACCCAGGTACTTTAGCCCATCTTTCTTCCATATCATGTTCTGGGGAGAACTGGGGACCGTCCACTCACCGACAGCGAGGGCCTCACTTTTCTCCAATTCACCCTCACTGCCGATGCTGAACTAAAATCCCTCACGATGTTAACTAAAATGTCTGTCTTTTTGGTCTCTAATAAAACAATGATATCATCGCATATGCTGATAAAACCATGCCTCCACTAAAACCAGGTAAAAACAGCCCTTGCAGTTTGGAGCGTATTTTGTTGAGGAGGGGTTCTAGGGAGAGTGCATAGAGCCCTGCCGGACCCCTCTACACACTCTAAAAGGAGCACACAGCCCACCGTTGAACTTCAGCACACTCTCATTCTTATTATACAACACCTTGATCTTGGCTATGAAACCAGCTCTGAACCCAAACTTCTCCATTACTTTCCAGAGGAAGCTGTGCTCAACGCGGTCGAAAGCCTTTTCCTGATCTAGATAAATCAGACCAGTATAATGCCCAATGAGCTGGAGACCTCCAAAACACTCGAATTAGGTGGACATTGTCCACCATGGACTGCCGGGCACACAGTAGGTCTGGTCCCGGTGGATGATCTGCTCCACAGCCCTCCCCAGCCTGGTGGACAAAGCCTTGGACAGAAGTTTGTAATCCACACACAGCAGAGACACAGGGCACCAGTTTTTGATGTCCTGCAGGTTTCCTTTTTTTGGTAGCAGCGTGATCACCGCTCTCCTGCAGGACATCGGCATAGAGCCAGACTTTCATTAAAAACGTCTAAAAGGTCATCTGACAAGACGTCCCAGTAGGCTTTATAAAACTCTACGGAGAGGCCATCGATACCAGGAGCCTTTCATAGATCTAATGATGTCTTGTGTGACATTGAGGGTGTGCTGTTGGCAGAGCAATCTTATCTCAGTCTTACCATGATCCCACCACTGCCTAAGACTGCTAAAATCTCCCTTCCTCGGCCTAAAAACACTCCAGAAATAAATAAGGGCCTCTTTAAAATGTTTATCAAATGTTAAAACCGAGTTAAAATGCCAATATGCACTTCTGGGTAAAACATTTCTAATAAAAACATTACATAAAAGCAAAGAGTGATCCGTAAAACCAGCAGGTGATATGCTGCACATGTTAAAAGTATTAAAAATGATGCTTAAAACAATAAAAACGATCTAGTATAGCTGATGAGATTCTATTCTCTCTGATGTGGGACCAGGTGTACTGCCTGTTGTCTGCGTGCATCCTTCTCCATACATCCACCAGGCCGTGGGAGTGGACCAGCTGCCTCAGAGCATGCTGGGAATGCTGGATGCGGCTCTGCATGGTTGCGATCTAAAGATGCATTTTCTGTACAATTAAAATCTCTATCGAAGAATAAAAAATCCTCTGTGACACAACCGTTTAAAACATCAGTAACTTTGAGTAAAAACAGCTTCCTCTCTGCACTGTATGTTGGAGCATACACATTTATAAAAACAACTGTAAAAAGGTCAAACCGTGTTTTATTAAAAGCAACCTCCCATTGATAAAATGCTCGACCTCCAGAGAGACAGGACTAAAAGACTTGGAGAGGAGGAAGCCCACCCCCCCACTGAGAGAGGTGTGAGGAGAAAGAAACGTAAAAAGGGAGGAAATACTAATTCGGATGAGAGCAATAGTGAGGGTGAGTGAAAGGAGAGAAAGAGTAGTCGGAAATAGGCAACAGGAGTTCATGGTGGTTGTTAAACTTGCGCAAGAGGGAGCTTCGTTCGGCGAAGGAACCCTATACGGTTAACTAAATCCATCAGTAAAGAAATCGGGGAGCTAATGAGTGCTAAAGTATTGAGGAATGGATCAATGTTGATCAAATGTAGGGATAGAGAGCAACAGGGGAGAGCAATAAAGATGAGTACCGTGGAGGGTAAGAAAGTGGAATGTTCACTGTTCAGTGGTAAAAAGCAGGGGAGGGGAGTTGTGACAGGAATCCCCGTCAGAATTAGCTGATGATGTGAAAGGGATATAACAAATGCAAAAAAGATGATGTCAAACCAGTGGTTGCGTTAGACTTTTTTGTTGTCCGTCATTTTGACGGTCAAGATCGTAACATTTCCGTCATAATCCATTATTACCCGTCATTTTATTTTTCATGTTTTAATGATGAGATGAGACATATTTAATATTTATGTTTGGGTACTGAGCAGCAAATGTTCATTCATAAATATTTTTTAATGATTCATACAGAACTTTTAAGGGCATGGAGAAAAAAAAAGATGAACAGAGACACCGACCGTGTGGTCACTTTTCATGTCAACACGAACATGAATGATTTATTTGTTCCTGCACTGACAGCACAGCAGAGGGGGGCAGAGGCCGCTAAAAACACCGCGACCATTGTGCCTAAACAGGCAAATATATAGGCAAATGTTAACAATGCCATCGTTTTAAATGAGACAATTACAATCTAAATATGAACAAAACATTTACAAGAACAACTCAATTGATCTGCTGTAGCCTAGCCTGACCGCTGATTTCTGCATCGTTGTGCACCCTCGGACAAATCCGTTACTCATCTTAGCTTTTCTACAGATGTCGCAGAACATTTTGCCATCTTCCCTCCTCAGTCACTTAAACTCTTGCTCCCACTGAACCCGGTACTCCCGCTTGAACTCCTTGCCACTGGCTTGCCCCTCTGCCGCTGGCTGAACGTTGTCAGTTTTAGTCTTACTGGCTTGTCCTTCATCGTCCACCGCATCAATCCCTCTTTTCACCTCGTTTATCCACACCATCATAATTACTGGGCTTATTAAAAAAGTTTCGGACGATCAGCTGCCGTGACATTTTGCGATTGCTAAAGCCGGTTAAACAACGAGGTAATCAACGAGGTCAAAAACAAGACTAGACAATAGCTACTTAATATACACACACTCGCCACCAACTGGACAGGGGTGTGAATGACTAAATAATAGTTACAGACTACAGTAGAGTACAGTAGATCGCCCTCATTCTACCTGGCCACTAAGGATGTAATATAATGTGGGCCACTGGTGGACATTTTGGCGTTGTTCCGAGTTGTGTTCTAAAATGATGGACTGCTTTCGATGTGAGGTTAGCAAGAAAGCAGAAGAGGTGCAGCGAGTCAGGGTGACGCAGGGAGTTAGCTATGCAGAGGTAGCAAAGACAGTTTCTGGAGGAACGCAGGTTAAAATGGGAAACAACAATAAGAGCAAAGAAACAGGAAAAGTCCACAACTGTGTTAAGTTGAAGGAGGACACTCTGATAGTGAGTAAAAGAGAGTTTGTACTGTTTATGGCAGAGATTATCGACTGTTCAGCGCAGACTACAAGCCGGAATGAAAGAATCTAAATAATTGTCAAATCAGCTGAAAAGTACCTTGATGTGAAAGGGATGCACTGGGAAAATGTGAAAGATATCCTAAATGATGACGTACAACAACCTCAGACATGAACTGGATCATCCTGATGGTGTTAATTGTACAGCAGTGGAATGCTAGAAGTTTAATTGCAAATGGACAAGAGTTCAAAAAATATATTGACAACCTGGGAGAGAAAGCTAATGTACTTTGTATTCAGGAAACATGGCTGAAACCACAACTGGATTTTATTGTGAAGGGATAAACTGCAGTTAGACGAGATAGGGACTCTGGCAGAGGGGGAGGAGTTGCAACATTCATACAGTATAATCATGTAAGTATAGATCATGAAGCAATTAGTTATAAGGGTATGGAATGATAGAGGACCTACATATATAGTAAATTATTATAATCCATGTGGGAAATTAGATCAAAGTATATTAGAGGATGCTGGGGGTTCACTGCAAGACAAAGTAATATGGTGTGGGGATTGTAATTCACATAGCTCGCTATGGGGAAGCAGGAGCACAGATGCAAATGGTGCAGTAGTTGAGGAATTTATAGATGACCACGGGCTAGTGTGCATTAACACTGGAGAAGGAACACGATATAATTGCACAACGAATATAGAAACAGTACTTGATCTGACATTTGTATCTAGTGCTTTAGCAGGTATAAGTACATGGAATGTGGTAAAGCATACTACAGTGGGCAGCGATCATTATCCGGTAATGATTAAAGTTGGGACCACCATAAGGTTTGAAAAGGAAAAGAAAATTCCTAGATGGAAATTGGGAAAGGCTAATTGGGATGCCTTCCAAGTTGTAAGTACGAATAGATGTAAAACACTTCCAAGAGGAAAATATGATGATATAAATAAATTCAATGATGAGCTGGTTAAGATTATCATTCATTCATCTAAAGAAAGACCTCAGAGACCCAGGTCGTCGCACGCATCTCTGCTTGTCTAGCTGACATCTCTCAGTGGATGTCTGCTCACCACCTCAAGCTCAACCTTGACAAGACTGAACTGCTTTTCCTTCCGGGAAAAGATTGTCCCACTCTTGACCTAACAATCAACATTGGCACCTCTGTTGTTTCCCCGACTCAGATTGCAAGGAATATGGGTGTGATCCTAGATAACAACCTGTCCTTCACTGCAAACATCGCTGCTACAACCCGCTGCTGCAGATACACGCTTTACAACATCAGGAGGATACGTCCCCAGCTGACCCAGAAAGCCACGCAGGTTCTGGTCCAGGCTCTCGTCATCTCACGCCTAGACTACTGCAACTCCCTCCTGGCTGGTCTACCTGCATGTGCCATCCGACCTCTGCAGCTCATCCAGAATGCAGCGGCTCGTCTGGTCTTCAACCTTCCTAAATTCTCCCACACCACGCCGCTCCTCCGCTCACTTCACTGGCTTCCGGTAACTGCTAGAATCCACTTCAAGACAATGGTACTTGCGTACCATGCTGCGAATGGATCTGGCCCTTCCTACATCCAGGACATGGTTAAACCGTACACCCCAGCACGTGCACTCCGCTCTGCATCAACCAAACGCTCGCTGCGAAGAGGACCAAAGTTCCCATCAACAAAAAAACGTGGGTTTGCTATCCTGGCTCCAAAATGGTGGAATGAGCTCCCTATTGACAGCAGAAAGCTTACACACCTTCCGGCACATTTAATCATTGTGTGTGCATACGGAAAGAAATGCGGCATTCGTGCGTTAGATAGATGATATTCTACTAATAGTGTCTGACTGGCTTCTCATTTGGTCGCATAATGCGTGAGAGTTCCTCGAACGACCATAGACTAATAGTTTTGATGGTCTCTAACTATTTGTATTGTTATTAATATGTTGTAAATTGTTCAGCATTTTGGAGTGTGTCTTGCTGTTGTGCTACGCTAAAGTTTAGCCTGATAGCTGGTTTCTTTGATTAAGATCAGCACCTCATGATTTCACCTCATCTGGGAGAGTCCACTGTGGCCGTGTCTCAATTCAGGGTTGCATCCTTCGAAGGGTGCATTCGCAGACTGCATACGTCACTTCCGCCGAAAGAAGGCTGTCCCAATTTTAAAAAAAGACGAGACTCCCTCCGAAAGCGGCCCACGAATGAAGCCTACTTTTCCCCAATTTGAAGGATACATCTGATGTACACTCCGCGGACTACCATATCCAGGGTGCAATGCGCGCAGGGAAGAGTGAGGTTTTTTCAAATGAAATGGCTTCCGGTCTCCCCGCAGAGTGGATTTAATGGATTAGTGCTAGCAGCAGCAAGCGGAGGAATCACTAATAAATGTGAGTATTGGGTTTTAACTTACTATAAATTAACTAACGTCACACACGTCAAACCCAAAGGGCATTAAAACGTACATTTTCGTTAAATAATACGGATAAATATTTTAATTCAATTCAGAAGTTTATTAAAGTCATACAGAGATCTTGGCTCTGTTATAGATAAGTTATACTTTATATTACATACATAGACCAAAGTGAAAACATTTAGACTGTAGGCTATACCGGTAGTACCACGACACTACTACCACTACAGTGGTACCACAGGATTTATAAAACGCTACCCTGACGTGTAGCTGCTGTTAGCTTTATTTATTTTTCTGACATGTTCCAATTTGTACTGTTTATTGAACTTTGGGACAACATTACAACCTTTGTATTCAGCTCATGCTGCTTTGAGGTACTGCAAAAAAAAGCCTATTTTCAATATTTCCACCAGATTTGATCATCTTTTATTTAGGTTAAAGGGTATTTAATTTATCATAATAATAATAATAAGACAATCAAAAATAGACAGCATCCTTTAGCTTGATGTTAGTTTGTGCTGTCAAAGGATGCAGGTGTGACTGTCACTTCATCTCTTTAGTTACATCATCATTTTAAATGATCCTCTAGGGATTGTTTGTCTGAAATGCTGAGTTACATTTTGCAATAATACTTCTGCAACACTGTTTTATGATTAATTCACTTTTTTATTTTTCTCTTGTTTTTCTCTGTAATTAGGAAAATTCTGGAGAAATGGATCTGCTGGAGAAGGGACCCCTAACCCCAGCGGATCATCAGGACAGAGCTGCCATCCAGCTGGACCCCCCAATGTGCTGAAGAAAGCAAAACGGCGATCAGGAGCATCTATCCACCCAGACCTCTGCTTACTGCCGTCCTACCGACTTGTGTCTTAGTTTCAGAATTTGATTTTGTATGTGTCCTTTCTTTATAAGATATCTAACGATTATAGCTTGAGTCTGTCTGATTCCCCAAACTGCTGCTTCTATATACTTGCTGCACATATAATACAAATAAACAACTTGATAACACACACTTTTGCTGATATGTGGTGTTACTGCTGGTGATGTTAAAATCCATGATTGAGTCCCTCTGTCTCAATGATGAAAGTTATAATAATAGAAGACATGAAGCTGCAGAGAGAGGATGGATATATGCGTACCTCTACTTTGTGATAAGATGAAAATACAATATTAAATAGTAATTGTTAAACACTGTTTATTTCATTTACTGAAGTTTTAACCATTATTTCCAACATGTGTACATAAGCAGTGGAATAATAGTATATCTCTAGGTCATTAGACTGTCTTCAGTTTAATTTTATTAATACGAGAAATAGGTCATAGCAAATGTTTAATTGTGTATTTCAGCAGAGCGGGGGGGCACGGACCTGGAGGTGCTGACCTGGGGTCAGTGGGACATCATCTGCAGGTTTAGGGGAAGAAGGAGAATATAAACTGTTATGATCACAGCTATTAAGATTAGAACACTAATATTGTTAACAATCAATCTATACAACGTGCTTTTGTTCATTTAAAAAAACATTGTTTTATTAGTACAGAAAAAGACTTATTTTAAATATGAAATAATATGATTAAATTACATCAGCTATATATAATTTACTTGTTAACTTGCTAATGTAACATTACTGGGGGCTAAAGGAACAGCTTCATATTATTTAATTCATCGCCGACAGTGATCTCCAAAAAATGTAAAATGTAAAAGTAAAGATTCTGGATCCTTTTCAGCTGAGTTAGCTTGTAAGATAATTTGCTAGCAGGCTGCTCGATGCGCAACCGAACAGCGCGTATCACGTGACGTAAATACGAAGCGCTCCGTTGGCCTAGACCGTCTCATTTTGTAGGTCGCTCGGTCCAGCCAGTACCCGGTCTACGTGGGCTGGGTCCTCCGTGGAACGCGTAGGCTGCGTACTCCGAAGGGTGCAGCCCTGAATTGAGACACGGCCTGTGTTCTCACAAAGCTCTTCGTTCTGGGGGTCAGAGGTTGAAATAATCAGTAGCCATCTTGTTTTGACCTCATGTTGACAAACAAACACATGGCAGTTGCCATTTTGTGAAATACAAATTCAAAGTACTCCTGTTGTTCTCATCAACTTGGTTTCACTCCCATGAGGCATGAAGTCATTTTTCTGACCTCTTGTGAAAAACAAATCATACTTCTTGTCACAGTTGGAACTAGAAAATAGTTCATTTTGCTAAATCAGGTTGTCTATACATATTGTAGTTGAAGTTTGGTGTTTGTAAATAAGGATTATTGTATTTTGTGTTCTGTAGTGAGTTGTTAGATACCATATGTTTGGCTTTCCGAACGGATTGTTGAAGTATTTGTGCTTGCAAATGTGTTTTGGCTTGTTTATGCTCTATTGTTTAACCATATTGTAATTTTCAAAGATATTTTTAAGAAAGATACATTTATTCTGGTCACACTGAATTTAGTTTACAATAGCTACCCCTGGTGGATGAAGCTGAAAATTACAACAGCGCACTCTGCTGGTTGGACAGAATTATAAATAAAACACATTTTATGCAGGATTACAATAGTATGCTGAAGTTTAATTTGAAGTGTTATAAATGAACACATACTTCACCACACACAGATGTAATTACATGTGGTTTCTAATTTTAAGATAATAAACCTTACATAATAGTCTTTCAACCTAGACTGTAGAATATTTAAACACCATATTATTGCAGTTTATGACATTTGCATAATTTCTGTACACAGAAACAGTAGATTTAGATTTTCACCAGATTTGTATTTTCATATTTCAAAGTCAAAACCATACAATTTTTCTTTTTTTAATTTCTGATTTTAAAATTGACATCATTTTTTTATTTACTTTATACATTTTTTACAAAAAACTTAATAATAAAAAAATGTTAACTAAAAATGACCTGATTTTAAAGTTAAGATCTGATGACATAGGATACTTTTATTAAGACCAAAAAGGTACTATTCAGAGGATTAGTGCTTCATCTTTGATAATTTAATAATTCCATTCAAGTAGTTAAAGAACATGTCACCGAAAGAAACTAGGTTGAGACCAGACGCAGAGCCAGGCTCAACTGCAGATATCAAGGAAAGGGTACAAATCAGATCAGATGCTACAACAGTTCCAAGTCTTAGACCGAAGACATGGAACCAAATAGAGAAACTGTTGGAACAGTGGCAAACGAGATAATTGATTCCAGCAGATGATCAACCTGGACCAACAAAAGCCCATGGAAGAGCAGTACTCGACTATGAGCACGAACAATGCCTACAACAGCTACATGTATGGAGGGAAGCTGAACAAAGGTTTATAAGAGTTACAAGTCTGATACTCCACCTGGAATATGCCAGCCTATTGGCAGACAGCATAAACCTGGTCCAAGTAGCAGACCTGCCAGTGAGGGAAGACATAGCCGAAAAAACAAAAGACGCTCCAGTTATCCAAACTCCGAAGCTGTATCTAAACCTGGCCAAAGACCCTCCTCCCTTTCCAAATGTTGGAGAAGTCTTGCAGTTGAATGGAGTTTCCACGGACAAAAGGGACAAAGGATTGGAGTATGGAGTAAGAGTGCTAACCAGCAAATCAAAACATCTGATGGAAGAGAACATACGATTAGAAGAAATCACAGAAGAAAGACGACGAGAAAGACGAACACAAATGGCTGCTACAAATGTGGTCAGCTGACACATTGGTCCAGAGAGTGTCCGCAGAACATTGCACCAAACAACGGCCCTCCACACAGTTACCCAAGGGGAGGACACAGTGGGTGGCAGTGGATTCCAAGGACAACCAAGATGAGGAGGGGTGCCAAACATGAACCAAATTCCACCGACAGCTTGGTATCAACCACAACAATGAGGAAGCTCAGAGGCCAGACTACCAGGTGATGCATCTTCAGCCCAGAAGGGTATTTTGTAATCCAGCTACATTGAGCCATATCTCTCACAACAGGAGGGAGAGGTTGAATGTTATTTAAGAGATAGTGAGTAGCATATTGCATTTACATATAAAGCATCCACAGATTAGTAGTAGAAGATCAATTAAAACATAGTAGAACATTTAGCAGACTATTTTTGTAATTATGAGAAGGAAAATACATTACGAGTGATGTTGTTCCCCCACACAGAAAACTATTGTGTCCACACAGCTAGTGAGGTCAAGACGATGGGTTTCCACCAAAATATGAGACGGAAACCTAGTACTCGCCCAAGACGGAGGATCCTTACCAAGTCCTCCTGTTTACACCGACTGCAGTTCAAGGGGCGGCGGATACACCTGGCGTCAAGCTGTTGAGACCTGAAAACAGAAACTCAATTCTGCTGTGGTGAAGTCTGGCTACAAAGGGAGGTGTCCGATAGGGTCGCTTGTCTCAAACCAGTGAAGAAGTCAACAAAAACCCAGCAGAACTAGAGAGTTAGCGGGAGAACAGTGACGGAGCGACAGAGACTAGCACAACATTTACCAGCCAGTACATAGATAGACCCCGTCAGAAGACCGGGGCTGTGTTTAAAGGGGAACTTAATGTATTGTTAGTGGAAGTATAGTTTTTAGTCAAACAATTATGTGATATATCAATCCAGTTTCACAAAAAAACGTGTAATAACTACGTTGGTCCACAACTTGGGACATAGTATTTCTACAAAAACGCCTCTGAAATTGTAAGATCCCTACGTTTTTTTTCACCATTCATTCCAATGGCTGTGATCTTCAAATTTCTCCCTGCAGAAAAAAAAAACATGGCCGAACTTCGTTTTATTCTAGGTGGAAAATGCCTATTTTAAGGTTAGGGGTAGGGTTAGGGTAATGTTGTGAATCGAGTGGCCTGTGTTCGTCGTCCATTACATACGCCTGCCCATACCATAACCCCACCACCACCATGGGCCACTCGCTTCACAACATTACCCTAACCCTACCCCTCACACCAGATACTGCCTGGTTTTCGGACCCCCCCAATAAAGCAAAACTGCACGTTTCAGAGTGGCCTTTTATTGTGGCCATTCTAAGGAACACCTGTGCAATAATCATGCTGTCTAATCAGCATCTTGATATGCCACACCTGTTGAGGTGGGATGGATTATCTCGGCAAAGTGAGAAGTGCTCACTATCACAGAGTTTTGAACAATATTTGAGAGAAATGGTTATTTTGTGTATATAAAAATATTTTAGATCTTTGAGTTCATCTCATGAAAAATGGGAGCAAAAACATAAGTGTTGCGTTTATATTTTTGTTCAGTGTAAATAAAAATAGGCATCTGTGTGACGCTCCTATGATGTGTTAATGTGTGCAATAGCTGCTGGGATAAAACTGTTTTTATACCGCTTCGTTCTACTCCTTGGGACAAGTAACTTCCGGCCCGAAGGAAGAAGCTTGAATTCTGAGTGCAGAGGGTGGGAGTCATCGTCTAATATGGAGCTGGATAACCGCTGTAACTGCCTGAGGTACAGGGTCTCCAGGTTTAGCTGTGGCTCACCAATCAGTCTGCTGGACCACTTTATGATCTGACTCAGAGAGTTTCTGCTCAATTAAAGTCAGATTACCAAACCATGACATTAGTGAAAAAGACAGAATTGACTCGATAAAAGCACGATAAAACATAATCATCATGGTTTTGTCAATGTTAAAATAGGACAGTTTCCTAAGACAATACAAACGCTGGTGCCCCCTTTTGCACACAGCTTCACAGTTTGGATCAGAGCTCAATTTTGAGTCAATAATTGTCCCGAGATATTTGTATGATTGCACAAATTCTACTTTCTGATTCTGGATTGTTAAGACTTCATGTATGTGGGGATGTCTTCTAAAATCAATGATCATGTCCTTGGTTTTGCTTATGTTCAGTTGTAGATAGGACTCCTCACACCACCTGACAAAGTCGTCAATGACAGTGCCGTGGCTGGTCTCATTGTCCTGGAGCCTACTAACAATTACAGAGTCATCTGCATACTTTAAAATAGTCCTATTTTCCCACCTACTTTGACACATATTAGTGTAAAGTATAAATAATAGTGGTGAAAGGACACATCCTTGTGGGGAGCCAGTGGAGGAGCTGACTTGATCAGATAAGGTCCCATTCACCCTCACTCTTTGTGTCCTATTGGTTAAAAAATCAAGAATCCAGCCCATAAGATTATTGCTTATTTCAAATTGTTCTAAAAGTCTGCCAATTAGAATATGAGGTTGAATTGTGTTAAAAGCAGAGGAAAAATCAACAAGTAAAAGTCTAGCATGAGGTCCAATTCCCTCCAAGTGTTTAAAAAGTAAGTCAGATAAGGTGACCGTGGCATCCTCCACTCCTCTGTGTGGCCTGTAAGCAAACTGCATGGGATCGAGTGCATGCTCAGTCTTCCTTAAGATTTCTCCTCTGACTAGTTTTTCCAATGTCTTCATTAGAATTGATGTAAGTGCAACTGGTCTAAAATCGTTAAGAGTTTTGGGGCCTCTGGATTTGGGAACAGGGACTACCACAGCATCCTTCCAAACCTTTGGCACATGCTGTGTCTGTAAAGACATATTAAAAATGTAGTGGAACACAGGGCTGAGTTCTTTTGCGCAAAGTTTAAGTAAACGACCGCAGATGTTGTCAGGTCCATGACTCTTATTTATTTTTACTAAACGAAAGGCCTTTTCCACTTCCCTCTGATCTATGTGGAAATATATGTTCTCAAACAGTGCACCATTTAAGAATGAAACAATAAATATATATGGAAAATAAAACAAGAGAAGTAAAGTGCTATTAAAATAGTTAATAATACTAATATACTCAATCACAATAATTAAAAATGAACAATTAATAACCTAACTTTATCAAGCACTTAACAATGAATTGATCTTATTTTATGTATATAAATAATGATAACGGTGACCTAAATATATATAAGAAACTAGCAAGACTTCATCACAGATAAATAATTTCAGAAATAGCTGTAGGTATAAAAAGGAAAAGCCAACAGTTTAAAGGTTCAGGCTATTTAAATGATTTCACACATGGGGAAAAATATCTAAAGGCTGTCCCAGTCTAGTATTTACTAAAATAACTTGATAACAGGTACAGTATATTGGTATAATGTCTGAAGCAGTGTTATAGCAGAACGTTTAATACAGCGTATTTCTTGTATATTCATTTTAATATGTCACCTGATGTATAAGATGTGTGTTAAATTTGAATGGACAAAGTACATTTTTTCCTCTTACTTATAGAGAGGTTTTTTTTATATATTCCTGAAACAATGTCCCCTTTTTAGTAAAAGTAGATTAGCGCAATAGTCTTTTCTTCCACTTTTATGTATAATCAAAAGGGTGTTTTTTTGGCTATTTGTGAGTAGGTAAGGTACAGTATAGCCTGTGATTTCTGCCTTGAGTGAAAAGATTACCCGTTAAGTATTTTTCAGAAAGTCTTGTTGCAGTTTCCAGATATCAGGAGAGGCCCATGAGTCTCTTTGTTAATCATCAATAGTCTTTGCAATTAACAGGGGAACTCCAAGAGAGATCTTCCTCAGATATAATGCAGTTAAAGTCTTGTTAGTTAATGATTCATTTCCTGCAAGGCTCACAAAGAGGCCTGGAGACAATAGTAAGCCTGAATTATCAATAAATGTATTCATTCCAAGTAAGCTGACTTCGAGGTGAGAGGAAGTTCAGAGATGGCCTTAGGCTGCAAGAAACTGCAGTTAACTTTGGTTAGTTAACTAAGCCTATGGCCGTCATGGGACGATGACGTTTAAACATTTACAAATATGGCTGTCATAAAGAAAGACATGTGACATTCGTGAGGGGCTGCAGGATAAGATATGTGTATTCATTGCTGAGCTATACCTGTGTTTGTGTTTTGTTGATTTCTCTCTGCTTATTCTTTCATGTGTGGGTACTAAATTGCTACAACATTTTGGAGTAGTTGGCTTAAACAGATGTGTGTGCGTTAAAGGGGAATGAGTGTGCATTCTGTTATGACTCCAAATCATTGTTGGGGGACTGCCTGAGGGCACACACACACACACACACACACACAGGAGATGGAGCAACAGATGGAATCAACAACTGCTGACTCATTGCCTAGGGCAGGGGTCGGCAACAGGCGGACCGCGGTCCGGATCTGGACCCAGACCTATACGGACCCCGAGCAATAATCAATACATTAATAGGGGATTTTTCTGCACCTCCCGCTTTTTTTACGCTGATTTGGGTGACTTGTGTAATTTGTGGAGAACCGTAGAGTTTTCGTTTTGGGGGTGGGGGGGTGGAGTCCGCCCGTCAGTCCGACGGACAACTTCTCACTTCAAAAAAGAAGAAGAAATCTAGACCGCAAAAATAATTAAACAAGCGAGTACCTGTTTTTCCTGGCCAAGGACAGGTTCCTTGAACACAACACGAGCGTAACGTGTCTTCACGTGGTATATGTCTCGTCTGAAAGGAGTGCTGACAGAGAGCACCGGAACGCCGCTCCAGTTCTTCAAATATTGCAGTACCCATAAGGAGCCGTACACATGCCGCAGTGTTTGCGTGGCTGTGTCTTTAGTTGTAAGCACAGTGGCGATCTGTTGTTATTAGCATCTGGTTAGCTAGCTATGCTAACGAATTTAAAGAGCTTTTCTACAACCAGGTGGAAGAGAGCTCTCTCCTGAGAGGCTCAAATAACCTCAGCTCAGTGAGGTCAAGGCACACCTTGATATGATCATTATAGTTATTAATGAGACGAAATGAAAAACGGGTATAAAATACTATATGACAGTAACAAAAAAGTTGTTAAAAATAACAAGAATAGAGTTTAAAAGGGGAGTGATTTGTAAAAATATCCAAAAAGAAAAATATGCTTACAGTTCTGTTTCATATGGATGTTGAGAGATGTATCCATAGATCTCTTAATGTTGCTCTCAAAGTGTACCAGATTGATGCTTTTAACTTCAATATTTAAAAATAAATCTTCCCGGGGGACCATGCCCGGACCCCCCTAGAGGAGGTTAGGTCCCCCCTCACTTAAATCATGTTCACATGGATAGGATAATAAATACATTTGCACACATCTTGTGTCCATATCTTTCTGTTTTGGTGGTCACGCCACACCGTGCACATGCATGCATACGTGAGTCATGGTGGGATATCTGGATTAAGAGGTTGCTTTTTCTTTGCACAGCATGATAGAAAGGCCAAATGAATGGGCTGTGATTTTAGTTTTTTTAAGCAGAGGTTGAGTTCAATCAGTTGCATGACCCTCGGAGGATGTTGTAAAAATTGAAAGGAAAAAGGTTCCCCACCCCTGCTGTAAATAATAATAAAAACCCTTGATTTTTAACTTAACATCTCTGTCTCCTATTGATCTGAGTATATTATAAAGAATAGCAGTTAATTGAAGCATTATAGCACAGGCCTTTGTCAGATGGTATATTACGCTGTTTTTTTCCTGCTTCGAATAGTTCTCTCTTTTTTTCACCATACCTGTGTTTGCATCACTGTAACCAATGAGCACCTGCATGTGTATGAGAATGGCCCTGACACCATGTCAGCCCAGATTTACAAACTCCTGGCAGGACAAGCTCCAGCTCAATTCTCGCACTGAATTTAAAAAAAAGTGAGTGAGGGACTGCAATATAAGAGGGAAAGAAAGAGAAACTTTAAAACTGTTCAATTGTTATGATGTAAAGACTGATATTGTTCTATAATCGTCTGAAACTGTTAAGTCATGATGTGAAACGGTTAACAAAGAAAAATGGACACTCAAGCTGCTGCTCCACTTTATTTTATTTATCTAAAATTAAGCACTTTTAAGATGCACATATTTTCAAAAGCTATTTTATTTATTTTCTCTATTTTATTTGTAAATGCAGCCCGAGAGGAACATTACACATATCCACAGTAAATATTGTTGTTTTTGAATTGTACTTTCTTCATTTGATTGGCAGTCAGTTGTTGATTACATGCAGACGTTGATAAAGCTACAGGTCACTTCAATATATATCACACTAATTCATGAAGCAAGTTAGACATTTTGATGTTCCGGACCTTTGCATGGGGAGATTTTCTCTAACTGGACCTCGTTGAATTTTAGTTGAAGACCCCTGGCCTAGGGTCTCGCCCAGAAGTGAAACTGGCCAATGGGGAACTACCAGCTCACAGTCTAGGGTCCCGCCCAGAAGTGAAACTGGCCAATGGAGAACTGCCAACTCACTGGTTAGCTCGCCCAGAAGTGAATTTACCAATAACAAATAGCTAGGGAGGAGTAACCGATACAACTCATCCCCACTTGTGTGAATAAATATTATGATATTCTCATGCCCGGCGCTCTTTTCCTGACTGGCTGTCGTGGTACGTATATCACACGGTGGTAGGAATTGAGCTCGGAGCGCTCTGTATTTGTATGTTGTTCTTTTACCATTAAAACAGATTATTGTTTAACCCTTTATCTGGTGCTTTGAATTCCTTCTTTTATAAATCTGACCAGCTCATCAAAGAACACGCAGAGCCGAGGTGGGTTTCAGACCACTCCTTGCTCCAACATGTCTTCGGCACAGGTTGGTAATTTCTAAAGTAGAATTGTCGTTATTCTAACGATGTGCTGATATTGGTGACTATTAAGTAAAGACTAGGTAACAACAAATGTGTAATTCTGAACAAAGCTCTTCACTGATTTGCGACAGAGGTTCATGTTGCACAGAGGTTTGTCTGGTAAAAACATTGCAGTAATAATTCAATGAGAAATAAATGCAACGTTGAACAGGCTCCCTCCCCCCCCCCCCCCACGTGTGTCAGGGTTACTGAAGGCTTGCCAGTACACGCTCACACTCAACTGAGAGAGATTCCTCCAACAAGTATCTGAAATGGTGCATGAGTTATGTATATAGGCGGAACTAAAGTATTGGGCGGGGCGAAGTGTCACTAATGAAACGGGAACTTTTTGCTGGGTGCAATGATGCCTCAAAAAATTGTAAATACAATTTAAAATAGTGACTTCCTGTTGTGTTTTTGAAACACCTCCACAATGTTATTTTTTACATCTCCAAATTATAAATATGCATGCCAACTTTCATAAATCGACCTACATTTTTGAAGGTGAAGGTTTTTTTGAAGTTGTTGTGGGCGTGGCATCACAAGTTTATTTTCGCAACTCCCAAAGCATTTGCAAACTTCCATGAGCTTTTGTGCTACTTCAAAAATACCGTCAATACTGCAAATATAAATCTGACAGTTTGAATAGGTCATACACTCTAACTGTGCTGGTACTAAGGCCCTCAGTAAAATCTGAAAATGTTAATTATAGACAACATTTAGACCTTAACCCCTGAAACCATTTGAGTAAAATATCTTATGAGTAAAGCAAAAAAAGCAATGACCCAGAAAAGAAAAGTTTAAATGTTTGTGTATTTATAAAAAGAGCAGATGCGCACCATAAAGGCATCTGGTATCCTGGCAGTTCATTGCACTTCTTCCTGTCACTTAGCATTCAGGGAACACAACTGTCAGCTAAAGAAACCCTAATATCTCTTAAACAATCAGAGATGACAAGCTTGTTTTTGAGGCAGCACATTTTGTGTTGGGAAACATCACGATGACAACCAGCAGTTAGGCTGTTTTCAGACCGCAGCATTCAACATGTCGGGACTCGTTAATAAATACATCTCCTGGGTTGTTTTGACCAAGGAAAGAAAACTGTACATGTCTGCAGGAGTTAGCTTCACGCTGCTGGCCTCCCCCCAGACCCTTGTCTCACTCCTTATTGTAACAGTCGGTTAGAGGACAATGCACAGGATAATGTTCGGTATGCTGTAATTATCAGGGATCAGCAGACAGGAGTTATTTCAGTGTCAAAACAAAACATATTTTCTGGGAATTGGTAAGTTGTGGTTGCTAACACCACCCACACAGGATGGACATTGAAAAACAGACACGCATAGGTTGTTATATACAACATAATGTCATGATTTAATTAATATTTATCATCTGCCTTCGCTATCTTTAATTAGTTAGTCAGGCCAAACCATTTACAAGACTTCACTATTTAACATAGGCTACACCTTCCATATAGAAAGCATGTGAATAAAGGAGACAAAAACTATTGTATTTATTAAAAAAATGGAGTAACTGTCACTATACCCAATTTCCCCTCGGTGAAATATAAAGTACTTGGATTCTGATTCTTATTTATGTATAGATTCCAATCACAATACTCTCTGATAAATACCCAATTGAGAGATGTATGCATTTATTCTCTAAGGATATCTTTAACAATTAACAAAAACAAGTGAACACAAACATTTAAAAACAATCAAGACTTTTAAAGTACACAAAAGGTAATTTTTTATAATGTACATGTTTTTTTTCATTTGTGCGTTGATAAAAGTTAATACCGTCCTCACAAACGTTACATCTGTGTACATCTACAGTCAAAGGTTGAGATATTTAAAAAATGTGATCAAAGTGGAAAAACTCATCCACCACTTTTGGTCTACCAGACATCGCCACAAATATTACATGACTCTGGCTAAATTGAATATAATTGGCTTGATTTTGGTCAATTAAGTCAAAGCAAAGCAAGAATAAACATGAAGTTGCCATGGCAATCCAGTAAGGATGGTTCCACAATGCAGTAAACGGCCAGTATGCTTAAAAATAGTATGACTTATATCAATAACAGAAACATCTGCAGATTAAATAAGATAATTCGGTACCACTTTACAATAAGACTACCCTTATAAAGGATTCATAAAAGGTTTATAATTAGGTTATTAATTAGGTTGTAAACACTTTATTAATCATTCAGAACAATTTATAAACCAGTTCTAACTAGGGATGAGAACGATTAATGGAATATTCGAAATTATTCAGGTGTTCGAATAATTGTATTCATATTTTTTATTTATTTTTGGGAGGGATGCCTAAATTGATTACATATTAGCAAATTAAATAATTCAATGTATACGACAGTGCCATAGCTAAGTGTGTTAGCTCTAAAGGTGTGTTTTTTCTCCGCTCACCGGTCCCTCACAGCGAGCAGAGCTGCAGGTGCTGATCTCTCTCTCGCGTCCGGTTATACTTCACTCGTGTTTATGTCCAAATCCATCAGATCTAGCTAGTTCTAGCTAATGATATGGCTGCTGCCCCTCCCTACACGCAGATCACGCAGACTCAAACCTCATCTTAGGCCCAAATGCGGCGCAAATGCGCTCCGCAGCCGTTGCGAGGTTCTGGCGCTAACAGTTCATGAGCGTGCTCCCCCGCCCCCCGTCAACACTCGCGACACATGAGTGGGCAGCCTAAACAACAATAAGCACTGCTTGGCAACCGTGTGTGCTGGCAAAGTACAAAGACATTTTGACAGGAGAGATTTAGTTTTGCCGCTATTCAACATATTTTACAGGTCATAGTCCGGTAATTATTTACACTCTAAGAAGAGTCCTACACAGACATGGCGTCAAAAAGGAGTAATGTGTGGAAATATTTCGACCAGGTTAGTGAGTGCGGTGTACAGGTCAAACTATGCCAAGTGTAAGGGGCTGAGAGGCAGGGTAGTGGGAGGCACCTACATTCCCAACAGGTGGCTCCACCCTCTTCCAATTAGCAGTATTGGGAGCAGGTGTGGAGACCTCGCACCTGGTGCTAAGCACTCCCTCAAGGGAGACAAAGCACACAGAGTTGCTAAGTTGGAGAAGAAGAAGAAGAAGACTTTTTGACTTTTGCAAAACTTTATTTACATACGATCAATTATACATTCTTCAAATAAAGTGCTTCATTGTGCAATATAAAAAAAACGAATCACTTAAAATAATACATTAAAACCTGTCTTAAAAACTTGTGCAAAGTGCAAATCCTCATCCACAACAGAACACACAATATCATCATAACACCAACGCTGTTTAAAAGCGTCCAAGTCCCCAATGTGTTTATAAAAACGATGCTCCAGCCAGAGTCTGGCTCTGATGTTACAGAGCCAGATCCCTTTTGCCTCTTCCCCTTTCTTATTTTCAACCCTGTTTTTCCTGCTTAAATAAATGGCCATTTTTTCTTCGCCAGAGGAGCTGCCACTTTTCCTTGCTTGTCTTTTTATATGGAGCCCCCATGATAAAAACACTCTCGGTAAAAGCTATACTAAAAAGACTAAAAACCAATGTTAAAAGAGAGAAGAAACCTGTGAGTCTCTTGCACTCTGTAAAAACATGGAAAACAGTTTCTCTAAAACCACAAAATGGACACTTGTTAAAAACAGCAGGATTAATAATGGAGATAAAAGAATTACAGGCGATGGCACCGTGTACAATTCTCCACTGGAGGTCGGCAGTACGTTTTTTTATGGGAGGTTTGTATAAAATCCTCCACTGTGGGCCTGGGCTCAGGTAGATCTCCGGGAAAGGGTCTGCTGGGTCCGGCTTGGCTCTTCCCTGTCTGTAGCTCCTTAACAGTCTTTTTTCATCAGGGGAGAGGATCTGGCTCCAGAGTTGTAGGATCCTCTCGGCCACCCGGACAGAGTGCAGACCCAGCAGAGAGCCCAAGGCCCGGGCATCGCTCAGCTCCGGTCCCACTGCATCCACAAGCTGCTGAAGACACAGGGTCTTGGATCGGCACAGCGCCACCGTCAGGCCGGGTGTTTCGCTGCTGCTGACGTCCAACCTGACTTTGTGAATCAGAGGCTCTTTCAACAACCAGTACAGAGAGTCAGTCTTTGGACACCTTTTATGGTTAAAAAGGGCCCAAGATTTAAAAACACCCTGATAAAAAGGAGGTAGCCCACTTAACTTTAAAATGTTTAAATCAGTTAAAAACAGAGCAGCATCCAGCCCCAGGTTACTCACGCGTTGGAGAATGCAGCTGCTCCCATCTCTCCACACCAAATCAGCTGGGCCGGTCAGATACCTCTGTAAAAACTGTATCCTAAAAGTGGCTGTTCGGCTGGCCAGGTGGATAAGGCCCTGTCCCCCCTCCTCTCTAGATAAAAACAGCACCCCCTGTGGCACCCAGTGTAGACCCTCCCAAAAGAAATCTACCAAGTTCTTTTGTATTTGGGCTAGTAAGCCTGAGGGAGGGTCCACACAGGTAAGACGGTGCCACAGTTGGGATGCCACAAGGTTGTTTAAAACCAACACTCTACCTTTAAAAGACATCTGAGGGAGCAGCCACTTGGACAGCTTTCCCTCTATCTTTCCTATGACGTCCTCCCAGTTCCTCAGGACTATGCTTTTATTACCCAGGAACACACCCAGGTACTTTAGCCCATCTTTCTTCCATATCATGTTCTGGGGGAGAACTGGGAGTCCACTCACCGACAGCGAGGGCCTCACTTTTCCTCCAATTCACCCTCACTGCCGATGCTGAACTAAAATCCCTCACAATGTTAACTAAAATGTCTATATCTTTTTGGTCTCTAATAAAACCAATGATATCATCTGCATATGCTGATAAAACCATGCCTCCACTAAAACCAGGTAAAAACAGCCCTTGCAGTTTGGAGCGTATTTTGTTGAGGAGGGGTTCTAGGGAGAGTGCATAGAGCCCTGCCGGACCCCTCTACACACTCTAAAAGGAGCACACAGCCCACCATTGCACTTCAGCACACTCTCAATCTTATTGTACAACACCTTGATCTTGGCTATGAAACCAGCTCTGAACTCAAACTTCTCCATTACTTTCCAGAGGAAGCTGTGCTCAACGCGGTCGAAAGCCTTTTCCTGATCTAGATAAATCAGAGACCAGTATTAATGCCCAATGAGCTGGAGACCTCCAAAACAACTCGAATTAGGTGGACATTGTCCACCATGGACATGCCGGGCACACAGTAGGTCTGGTCCCGGTGGATGATCTGCTCCACAGCCCTCCCCAGCCTGGTGGACAAAGTCTTGGACAGAAGTTTGTAATCCACACACAGCAGAGACACAGGGCACCAGTTTTTGATGTCCTGCAGGTTTCCTTTTTTTGGTAGCAGCGTGATCACCGCTCTCCTGCAGGACATCGGCATAGAGCCAGACTTTCATTAAAAACGTCTAAAAGGTCATCTGACAAGACGTCCCAGTAGGCTTTATAAAACTCTACGGAGAGGCCATCGATACCAGGAGCCTTTCATAGATCTAATGATGTCTTGTGTGACATTGAGGGTGTGCTGTTGGCAGAGCAATCTTATCTCAGTCTTACCATGATCCCACCACTGCCTAAGACTGCTAAAATCTCCCTTCCTCGGCCTAAAAACACTCCAGAAATAAATAAGGGCCTCTTTAAAATGTTTATCAAATGTTAAAACCGAGTTAAAATGCCAATATGCACTTCTGGGTAAAACATTACATAAAAGCAAAGAGTGATCCGTAAAACCAGCAGGTGATATGCTGCACATGTTAAAAGTATTAAAAATGATGCTTAAAACAATAAAAACGATCTAGTATAGCTGATGAGATTCTATTCTCTCTGATGTGGGACCAGGTGTACTGCCTGTTGTCTGCGTGCATCCTTCTCCATACATCCACCAGGCCGTGGGAGTGGACCAGCTGCCTCAGAGCATGCTGGGAATGCTGGATGCGGCTCTGCATGGTTGCGATCTAAAGATGCATTTTCTGTACAATTAAAATCTCTATCGAAGAATAAAAAATCCTCTGTGACACAACCGTTTAAAACATCAGTAACTTTGAGTAAAAACAGCTTCCTCTCTGCACTGTATGTTGGAGCATACACATTTATAAAAACAACTGTAAAAAGGTCAAACCGTGCTTTTATTAAAAGCAACCTCCCATTGATAAAATGCTCGACCTCCAGAGAGACAGGACTAAAAGACTTGGAGAGGAGGAAGCCCACCCCCCCACTGAGAGAGGTGTGAGGAGAAAGAAACGTAAAAAGGGAGGAAATACTAATTCGGATGAGAGCAATAGTGAGGGTGAAAGGAGAGAAAGAGTAGTCGGAAATAGGCAACAGGAGTTCATGGTGGTTGTTAAACTTGCGCAAGAGGGAGCTTCGTTCGGCGAAGGAACCCTATACGGTTAACTAAATCCATCAGTAAAGAAATCGGGGAGCTAATGAGTGCTAAAGTATTGAGGAATGGATCAATGTTGATCAAATGTAGGGATAGAGAGCAACAGGGGAGAGCAATAAAGATGAGTACCGTGGAGGGTAAGAAAGTGGAATGTTCACTGTTCAGTGGTAAAAAGCAGGGGAGGGGAGTTGTGACAGGAATCCCCGTCAGAATATTAGCTGATGATGTGAAAGGGAATATAACAAATGCAAAAATAAGTGATGTCAAACCAGTGGTTGCGTTAGACTTTTTTGTTGTCCGTCATTTTGACGGTCAAGATCGTAACATTTCCGTCATAATCCATTATTACCCGTCATTTTATTTTTCATGTTTTAATGATGAGATGAGACATATTTAATATTTATGTTTGGGTACTGAGCAGCAAATGTTCATTCATAAATATTTTTTAATGATTCATACAGAACTTTTAAGGGCATGGAGAAAAAAAAAGATGAACAGAGACACCGACCGTGTGGTCACTTTTCATGTCAACACGAACATGAATGATTTATTTGTTCCTGCACTGACAGCACAGCAGAGGGGGGCAGAGGCCGCTAAAAACACCGCGACCATTGTGCCTAAACAGGCAAATATATAGGCAAATGTTAACAATGCCATCGTTTTAAATGAGACAATTACAATCTAAATATGAACAAAACATTTACAAGAACAACTCAATTGATCTGCTGTAGCCTAGCCTGACCGCTGATTTCTGCATCGTTGTGCACCCTCGGACAAATCCGTTACTCATCTTAGCTTTTCTACAGATGTCGCAGAACATTTTGCCATCTTCCCTCCTCAGTCACTTAAACTCTTGCTCCCACTGAACCCGGTACTCCCGCTTGAACTCCTTGCCACTGGCTTGCCCCTCTGCCGCTGGCTGAACGTTGTCAGTTTTAGTCTTACTGGCTTGTCCTTCATCGTCCACCGCATCAATCCCTCTTTTCACCTCGTTTATCCACACCATCATAATTACTGGGCTTATTAAAAAAGTTTCGGACGATCAGCTGCCGTGACATTTTGCGATTGCTAAAGCCGGTTAAACAACGAGGTAATCAACGAGGTCAAAAACAAGACTAGACAATAGCTACTTAATATACACACACTCGCCACCAACTGGACAGGGGTGTGAATGACTAAATAATAGTTACAGACTACAGTAGAGTACAGTAGATCGCCCTCATTCTACCTGGCCACTAAGGATGTAATATAATGTGGGCCACTGGTGGACATTTTGGCGTTGTTCCGAGTTGTGTTCTAAAATGATGGACTGCTTTCGATGTGAGGTTAGCAAGAAAGCAGAAGAGGTGCAGCGAGTCAGGGTGACGCAGGGAGTTAGCTATGCAGAGGTAGCAAAGACAGTTTCTGGAGGAACGCAGGTTAAAATGGGAAACAACAATAAGAGCAAAGAAACAGGAAAAGTCCACAACTGTGTTAAGTTGAAGGAGGACACTCTGATAGTGAGTAAAAGAGAGTTTGTACTGTTTATGGCAGAGATTATCGACTGTTCAGCGCAGACTACAAGCCGGAATGAAAGAATCTAAATAATTGTCAAATCAGCTGAAAAGTACCTTGATGTGAAAGGGATGCACTGGGAAAATGTGAAAGATATCCTAAATGATGACGTACAACAACCTCAGACATGAACTGGATCATCCTGATGGTGTTAATTGTACAGCAGTGGAATGCTAGAAGTTTAATTGCAAATGGACAAGAGTTCAAAAAATATATTGACAACCTGGGAGAGAAAGCTAATGTACTTTGTATTCAGGAAACATGGCTGAAACCACAACTGGATTTTATTGTGAAGGGATAAACTGCAGTTAGACGAGATAGGGACTCTGGCAGAGGGGGAGGAGTTGCAACATTCATACAGTATAATCATGTAAGTATAGATCATGAAGCAATTAGTTATAAGGGTATGGAATGATAGAGGACCTACATATATAGTAAATTATTATAATCCATGTGGGAAATTAGATCAAAGTATATTAGAGGATGCTGGGGGTTCACTGCAAGACAAAGTAATATGGTGTGGGGATTGTAATTCACATAGCTCGCTATGGGGAAGCAGGAGCACAGATGCAAATGGTGCAGTAGTTGAGGAATTTATAGATGACCACGGGCTAGTGTGCATTAACACTGGAGAAGGAACACGATATAATTGCACAACGAATATAGAAACAGTACTTGATCTGACATTTGTATCTAGTGCTTTAGCAGGTATAAGTACATGGAATGTAGTAAAGCATACTACAGTGGGCAGCGATCATTATCCGGTAATGATTAAAGTTGGGACCACCATAAGGTTTGAAAAGGAAAAGAAAATTCCTAGATGGAAATTGGGAAAGGCTAATTGGGATGCCTTCCAAGTTGTAAGTACGAATAGATGTAAAACACTTCCAAGAGGAAAATATGATGATATAAATAAATTCAATGATGAGCTGGTTAAGATTATCATTCATTCATCTAAAGAAAGACCTCAGAGACCCAGGTCGTCGCACGCATCTCTGCTTGTCTAGCTGACATCTCTCAGTGGATGTCTGCTCACCACCTCAAGCTCAACCTTGACAAGACTGAACTGCTTTTCCTTCCGGGAAAAGATTGTCCCACTCTTGACCTAACAATCAACATTGGCACCTCTGTTGTTTCCCCGACTCAGACTGCAAGGAATATGGGTGTGATCCTAGATAACAACCTGTCCTTCACTGCAAACATCGCTGCTACAACCCGCTGCTGCAGATACACGCTTTACAACATCAGGAGGATACGTCCCCAGCTGACCCAGAAAGCCACGCAGGTTCTGGTCCAGGCTCTCGTCATCTCACGCCTAGACTACTGCAACTCCCTCCTGGCTGGTCTACCTGCATGTGCCATCCGACCTCTGCAGCTCATCCAGAATGCAGCGGCTCGTCTGGTCTTCAACCTTCCTAAATTCTCCCACACCACGCCGCTCCTCCGCTCACTTCACTGGCTTCCGGTAACTGCTAGAATCCACTTCAAGACAATGGTACTTGCGTACCATGCTGCGAATGGATCTGGCCCTTCCTACATCCAGGACATGGTTAAACCGTACACCCCAGCACGTGCACTCCGCTCTGCATCAACCAAACGCTCGCTGCGAAGAGGACCAAAGTTCCCATCAACAAAAAAACGTGGGTTTGCTATCCTGGCTCCAAAATGGTGGAATGAGCTCCCTATTGACAGCAGAAAGCTTACACACCTTCCGGCACAGACTGAAAACCCATCTCTTTCGACTCCACTTCGAGCGATATAACTATTAACTAAGCACTTATATACTAATAAAGGACTGGCTTACCTAAAGCCAGTTGAGTAGCACTTGAAATGTTTTAGCTCTATGATACCTGATGTACTTATATGATTCGGTTTTCTTCAAGTTTGTATTTTGATGGTCGAACGCACTTATTGTAAGTCGCTTTGGATAAAAGCGTCAGCTAAATGCAATGTAATGTAAAAGAAACAATTCCGGAAATTGCAGGAGTTAGGCATACAGTACCAAGAGTGTACCCTGGTGGAATGGTGAATGAAGCAAATTAGGAGAATGGGGGGAATTCGAAGGAATTATGAGTTGCCAGTTTTGAGCAGAGGGGACATAATGGCTGTCACAAACTTGGGAAAGGCGGAACTTCTAGCTCAAATATTTAGGAAAGTTCATAGTTCAGATAACCTTACAGAGGAAGCCAGGCAGTGCAGAAATAATACACTCATGGAAAACCCGATAATATTGGATAGAGTAGAAGTGTTAGGGGATCAGTTGGACCTGCATTTTAGTATGTTTGAGTTGAGAAGAGCAATTAGTAGTGCTCGTCAAACCACTCCTGGGAAAGATGGTGTTTGTTACAAAATGTTGGAACACATGACAGATAACACTCTAGTCATTGTGTTAAAGGTGACATGTCATGCTTTTCCGGTTATTGCCCGTCCCCTTGTGTGTTATGAAGGTTTTTATGCATGTAAACGGTGTGCAGAGTCAAAACCCTCAAAGTACACCATGTAGCGAGTAAAACTCTAAAACAGAAAATACCTCCCCAAAACGCCTCGTTGGAGAGACGTCACTGTCCATTTGATTCTTCCGGGTACATCATGATGTCATGTCATCCCCGGAACGAAATGGACCAATCCGTGGAGCCGTTACGTTACGTCCGCGGAGCCGTTACGTTAAGCCCCCGCTGATTGGTACAAATTTACCAATCCACGGACTTCCTCACACACTCAGTGCATGCAGCTCTGCTGATCTCTCCTCCCTGGCTGCAGGCTGATAACAGACAGTTGGGATCGCGGCGAAATTCTCTCTGCAGACCCATTCTCACAGCGTTTATCAACCTTTTTCTTCTCAATATCAAGCCACACTTATTGTTTTTACTTCGGCTGCGACTTTGTGTGTGCTCAGGGTGAGTTTGGCTGTGTATCGCTAAACAAGGAAATCACACCTCCACGGAGCTTAGTGCGATTCACAACGTCCCGACTGGTCCAGACCAATCGGAGCACACTGGGCTCACAGGGAGGGGGAGGGGAGGGGAGGGGGGGGGCAAGAGCTGCAACGAGCCGTTTAGTGGAGAGAGTGAATACACATACTTTACAGAGATGCTGTATGCGAAACCAATGTGAGTTTGGAAAATTGCACAGTATAAATCTATTCTAGTAGACCTCAACAATGGAATTATGATCAGTGGAAATTGCCATGACATGTGACCTTTGAGGTTGTTTAATAGTGTGTGGGATTCTGGCCAACTTCCTTCAGTGTGGAAACAAGCGATAATAGTGCCCATCCTAAAGCCAGGGAAAGACCCTTCAGATCCATCTAGCTACAGGCCTGATGCCCTGACATTTCATTTATGCAAAATCATGGAAAGAATGGTTCCAGAAAGGTTAACACATATCTTAGAAAGTAAAGCTCTGTTGTCCCCATATCAAAGTGGGTTCCGTAGGGGTCGGAATACAATGGATTATATATTGTGCTTAGAATCAGACATCAGGAAAGCACAGACCAACAAGGAAGTAGTGATTGCAGTCTTCTTTGATATTGAAAAGGCTTATGACATGCTCTGGAAGGAAGGACTACTAATCAAGTTAAAATCATTGGGAATTGGTGGTAAAGCATATAATTGGGTTATGAATTTTTTTACTGGACAGAAAAATACAAGTAAGAGTAGGTGCAGAATTTTCAAATGTTTATGCTGTGGAAAATGGTACTCCGCAAGGTAGTGTATGTAGTCCGCTGCTGTTCAATATAATGATACTGTACATGACATTTTTAATCAAGTTAATCCAAGTATGGGAAAATCTTTGTATGCAGATGATGGGGCTTTGTGGGCAAAAGGCCGCAATGTAGCACATGTTGGAAAGAAAATTCAAGCTGCAATAGTTGAAGTGGAGAAATGGACAAATAAATGGGGATTCAAACTGTCAGTAGCTAAGACGCAGGTCATTTGTTTTACAAAACGGCATAACATTGCTCCTATATCGTTGAACAGGTTAATACAATAAGATTTCTTGGTGTTTGGTTTGACGGAAAGTTAACATGGAGCAATCATATAGGGAAAGTTCAAAATAAATGTAAAAAGGTCAACAATGTACTTCGGTGTTTGGCGGGACAGGAGTGGGTAGCAAGTAGGTCATCACTTCTGAATATATATTGGGCACTCATGAGACCTGTATTCGATTATGGGTGTATAGTGTTCATGGCAGCAGCAGAATCAAACCTTAAAAAGCTGGATGTCCTACAAGCTCAGGCCCTGAGAATTTGTAGTGGAGCTTTTAAAACATCTCCGCCCCTGCGAAATGAACCATTGTAGACCATAGTAGACCATACTATGGTCTACTATGGTAGAACATGGTTCATTTAACGATGGTATAACCATGGTAGACCATGGTTGGGATATGGCACCACAGTCAACCATGGTAGTGCACTGATATAAACCATGGTCTACCATGGTCACAATAAACCATGGTCTACCATGGACATAAACCATGGTCCACCTGTACCATGGACATAACCATGGTCCACCAGACTGGAAATAATATAAATTAATACAAGCTTTTCAATAGTTTCAAGCATTTAATTTTAAAATATGTGTATAGATCATGTTAATTGCACTTAATTTAATCTACAGTACACTGTCACTCTATAGTTGCACACACACTCATTAAATGCTCATTAAACAGTTGGTGAAAATGTAAAGACTATTTGATATACATTCATCAGGTGGCGGTGCCTGTATGAGCCTCATTAGAATGATTGTCGACCATGGTTTCTGAAGACCATGGTTTCTTGAGACCATGGTTCAAATATTCAAATGGTTGACCATGGTTTCCGGAGTTGACATTGTGACCATGGCAGGCTGACCATGGTAGACCATGGTTTCTTCCCCATGGTACTGTGACCATCATGGTATTTTGTGGTCAACCATGATATTACCATGGTTGGCAATGGAATACCATGGTGACCATGGTCAACCAGGGTTACGTTTCGCATGGGGCAGTATCAGCAATACAGGTGGAAATGGGAGAAATGCCTTTAAGGATAAGAAGAGTGAAGTTAATGTTGGCATACTGGGTAAACCTTCAGCGGCATAGTGATAGTCATCCTGCGAAAAGTATTTTTGAAAGACTGCTGGGAGCACAATGATTCACATTTAACAAGTTTTGGATGGATTGGCGATGTTAAAGCAGCAAGTATAGGTTTGAATCAAATACAGTATTGCCCCACAGTTCCAATCTCGTCCATTCCACCCTGGTTGTTCCCATTGCCAAGTGTAGACCTCAATATACGAGAGGAGTTAAAGGAAAAGAAAGAACTACCAGTATGGCGCATAGTCCAGAATTATTTTTGCAAGATATCACTCAGACTCAACAATCATATTTACAGATGGTTCCAAAGATCCAGAGACAGGGTGTGTACGGGCAGCAGTTTATATTCCAGTGAGTAATACACATATAAAGAAAAGGGTAACAGACCATGTGTCAGAATACACCACTGAGTTGTTGGCATTGGTGTTGGCATTGAAATTGATAGAGGAGAAAGAAATGCATAACAGTGTAATTGCATCTGACAGCTTTTCAGCATTATCAAGTATACGATCAGGCAGATCTTCATCTAGAATGGACATAATAAATGAAATATTTCTAATTTTATATAAAATGCAAAGCAAAGGCATAGCAACTCGTTTCATCTGGGTTCCTGCTCATGTTGGTGTGGAGGGTAATGAACAGGTGGATATTCTGGCCAAACAAACACATAGAAGTTCCACTCAGCAAAGCGGAGGTTAAAACATTCATTCAGAAATATGCAGAAACAACATGGCAAGAACATTCAGACCTTAGTGATACAGGAAGACATCTTTATAAAATTCAAAGGTATGTGGGGGATGGGAAGGAAGGTAGGCTTTAAAAGAAGGGAGGAAAATGTCATTTCTCGGATGAAAATAGGTCATACAGGTCTCAATCATACATTAAGTATAATAGGAAAGCATCCAACCGGAAAGTGTATACACTGTAGCCAGCCAGAAACTGTTACGCATGTTTTACTGCTTTGCAGGAAATATAGTAGCCTACTCAGAGAAATGTGCTTTTCCACACACTGAAGAAAGCAAAATTCCATGACTTGTCGCTATCAGGGCTGTTAGGGAAAATATCAGGCAATATATATTGTGAGATTATTACGTTTCTAAGAGAAATTGATCAATTTCAAATAATCGAGAGTTGTGGTTCTTTGTTTTGTTTATTGTTTTCTGCATAGTCTCTTGTCCACACTCCAGTCCAGTTGGTGGCGGTAATGCACCTACAAGTTGGTTTGCCAACCGCCAATAAACACTAAAGAAGAAGAAGAAGAAGAAGAAGAAGAAGAAGAAGAAGAAGAAGAAGAAGAAGAAGAAGAAGAAGAAGAAGAAGAAGAAGTTGCTCAGTTGTGTGTTGCACATGGAGGGAGCAAGAGGCTCTCAGTGTGAGGAAACGTTTTGGTAAGCTGGTATTCGGTTAGCGGCCCGGCTACGTTAGCCTTTGTTTAATGGAAGGCATTTTTTAGTTTGATAGCAATAAAGCCTTTTTTTGGATTTTAACTCTGTCGTGATTGCTGCACTACCACTTTTCTCTTTATCTGCCCAGTCCTGTTACACAAGTTCAACTTGTGTATCATAAGTCAACTATCTCAATGCTCAACCACTTAAAAATAAAACATAAAACATTGAGTTTGGAGCCCGAGAGTGAAAGACAGGAGCAGCCATTCATCACCTCCTTCACCAGCGCAAGACGGCACTGTGACCCCGCAAGGAGAGAGATAATTACAGCCCTCATCACCCGAATGATAACCAAGGACATGCTACCACTGAGCTTCGATGAGGGAGAGGGGTTCCGAGAACTCATGAACTTTGTTGAACCGGAGTATAGGGTGCCCACCCGTAAGACTGTCGTTTCCAGTGTTGAACTAAAATACGAAGAGGGTGTGAAAAAGCAGAAAATGGACATTAGTCAATCAGAAAAAGTAACCATCACCACCGATTCATGGACCGCTCTCACAACAGAATCATACACCACCATCACCTGCCACTACATCACTGATGACTGGGAGATGAAAAGTGCTGTGTTACAGACACGCAGTTCAGACAAACGACACACAGCACAGAACATAGCAGCTCAGCTACAACTAAAAGGTAAATAAAACATGAAACATAATGACAAAATAACAACCTGAAAGATATGTATTCTATCTACACATTTCGTAATTATCTAATCTAGTGGCCTTATAAAAGTGTTGGCTAAAGTAATATATATATTTTTTAATTGTAAATAATTAGAAACATTATTTATGTGCACAAGTACATGGGACCCCACCATAGCACCCCACACATAACAAGCTGTCCCAAGTTATTCCGGCTGCAGTTCCACAGACGGACGGTGTGGCAGCAGAGCGCTGGGAGCAGAGGGAGGTGAGTAGACGGATATGACGGATGCGACGGAAATACGAACCCGGCTATATCTGGTAGCCCGAACACATCTGGTAAGGTTTTGAAAACTTTCAAGATGGCTGAGTGAGAAGCAGCAACGTTGCAGGCTCGTAAAAAAAGTTTAGATTTGAGTCCTTGACTGCAAAACTGACAGGCAATAGCTTATTCATGATACACTTTAAGTTATTATAGAAGCTTAAATAATCACAATTTACTTTAACTCTTCAGTTACCAACACTTTTGACATAAAGTGCCTGCTAGCATGACCGACCACGATTACAACTTAAAAGTTCTCCGTGAGGCGTGTGACGACTCGGATATTGAGGACATGGAAGCGGACAACTCTAAGGGACACAAAATAAATTGGGAACACACACCAACTAAAGGACCGAATCCAAAGAAATCAAAGGTTCATGGCGAAACACAAATGGCAGAGGATAGCAGCAGCACCATTCTCCAGGCAATACAAGTCTTATCCGGAAAAATGGATGAACAGACAGAGCTGTTAAAAAAGTTTGAAAAACGCATTGAAGCAAACACTGAAGCAGCTAAAGAAAATAAGAAAGACATTTCTGCTCTTCAGAAAAAGTTTGATGATCTTCTGAAAGATAACACTTTACTACGTAAGTCTGGCGAGGAGCAAGCCCGCTACAAACGGAGGTGGAATCTGAGGATGAATGGTCTGCCTGAAAAAGAAGGAGAAAACACAAGAGAAGCTGTGATCGGGATACTCACAAGAGTTGTTCCGCTGTCTGTGGAAAAGCTGCGTGACTCAGTAGACACTGTCCATCGGCTGGGTATGAAGGGTAATGCAGCTACTTCCAACAACACACCGAGGTCAATCATCATTCAGTTCGGGATGAGGACTGTTCGTGACGAGATCTGGAAAAAGTCCAAAGATGCGAGAGTCTGCAGCGAGATGCACATTCGTTTCAAAGAGGATTTCTCCAAGGAGGACCGGGAGGCTCGCTCCAAGCTTTGGCCACTGGTTCAAGAAGCCAGGAAAAAGGGGAAGAGAGCTTTTCTGAAGGAAGGCTTCGCGCTGATTGACAACAAAATAGTGGACCCGAAATAACGTGAAAAACACCGCAGTAATTAACTGGAGGGACAGGGAGCAGGTTTTCGGTCCTCAGTAGGTATGCTGAAGTTTTCAGTTTGAGTGTTTATTTTTATTTTTTTAGGATTGGACATGTCTCAGGTTATATTCAAAATGTTGTGAGCTATTGCACTAAATATGTTTGTTAAGGGCTACGTTACTCACTCCTGCGCATCGATATAGCATTCCTTTGCGCATTTTCTTAAGGTTTCTATCTTTGCTCTTTCAATGTTATCGTTCATATCCTTAAATGCTAGAGGGCTAAAAAACTACGTGAAACGTAAGGCAATTTTTCTTTTTTGTAAGGAACAAAAGGCAAATTGTGTTTTTCTGCAAGAAACTCATTCTGCAGAGGCAGATACAAAGTTCTGGAAAGTACAATGGGGAGACAACATTTTTTTCAGCCATGGAACATCACATTCGGCTGGAGTGATGATTTTATTTAATAGGTTACCTGGAAATATAATTGACCACAGGAGTGATACAAACGGTCATTGGCTAATGGTTGTGACTGATGTTAATGGGACTAATTACATACTGGTGTGTGTTTATGGATATAACAAAGATTAAAAACAATACATTTCTTTCAATCTTGTGCCAAAAATTAGAGGAATGGAAATTACTTTATATGACTGATAAGATTATAATCGGAGGGGATTTTAATGTAGTTCCTGATGAGTGGTTAGATCGTCTTCCTTTAAGGGGACATTGTCATAATTTTAATGATTCTATTATTCACTTGGCCTCTAAACTTAATTTAACTGATGTTTGGAGAATAAATAATCCCTCAAAGTCACAATATACCTGGTTTAACTCTTCTAACAATGGTCAGTGTTCTAGGCTCGATTATTGGTTAATCTCTACTAGTTTAACTAATAATGTCTCAAAGTGTGACATTTCAGCATCACCTCTGACTGATCACTGTGTCATCTCTTTGTCCTTTTTACAATGCAACTTCAGTCCCAATCTTAAACCTATATGGAAATTCAATAATAGTCTTTTGGAGAATGCAGATTTTTGTAAAAAGATCAAACAACTGATAAAAGAAACTCTGGCTTTGGATATGTCATCTCTCAGTAAATGGGAATGGTTTAAATTTAGTGTGAGACAGATTGCGATAAATTCCAGTAAATACTCCTCTAGATTAAAGAAACAAAAACAACAAGAGATGACAAGTGAAATTAATAATTTATGCCTTAAAGCTGAGTTATCATTGGATGAGCAAATTAAACTGAACAATTTACAAACTCAATTAGACAATATGTATTTGGAAAAAGCTAAGGGCGCTTTTATTCGTTCGAGAGCCCGATGGATTGAGCAAGGAGAGAAAAACACTTCTTATTTCTTCAATCTTGAAAAGCAAAGACAAGTGAAAAAGAAAATCCAAAAACTGAGTGTTAATGATGTCACTATTGAAAATCAAGACCAGATAAACGAAGAAATTAGACTTTTTTATAGCAATTTATATAACTCAAAGTTTTCTAAAGAAAACTGTGATAACTTTTTTAGTAAAATTACAGAATTAAAAAAGACAATAGATGATCCTTTTAAACAGTATATGAACGATCGACTAAAAATTGAAGAATTAGATAGTGCATTACTGCAAATGTCTCGTGGCAAATCACCAGGGCTGGACGGTATAACCATAGAGTTCTACAAACATTTTTGGTCAGATGTGCGAAAAATGCTTTATAAGGCTTTCACAGATTGCATTTCAGCAGGAAACCTTTCGCCAACCATGAAACATGGCCTTATTACCTTAATTCCAAAACCAAATAAAAATAATCTTTTGTTGGATAATTGGAGACCTATTACCCTACTATGTAATGATTACAAACTGTTAGCACATGTTTATGCTAACAGGTTAAACTCAGGTCTGAATCAACTAGTAGATGAATGTCAATCAGCCTTTATTAAGGGCAGAAGTATTCATAACCATACCAGACTGATACTGGATATGCTCGATTACCAGGAGTTTATTGATACTGAAGGTCTCGTATTATTTCTGGATTTTTATAAGGCTTTTGATACTGTTGAACATTCCTTTTTAATGGAAACTCTAACATTTCTGGGTTTTGGTGAACATTTCTGTAACATAATTAGGATGCTCTATTCGGACATAGATAGTTCTGTATCTTTGAACCCTGGAATGAGCCCTAGGGTTAAGGTTTTACGTGGTATTCGACAGGGTTGCCCTATTTCCCCAAAATTATTTATTCTGACCACCCAAGTTTTAACAACGCTTATTATAAAGAATCACAAAATATTAGGCATTACCCTCTTTGACAAAGAATTTAAAATTAGTCAATTCGCGGATGACACATCCATTTTCCTAAAGAATAAATCCATGGTAAAGGAAACTCTTAACACAATTTCAATTTTTTCAAAAGCATCAGGGTTATCTCTTCAATCTTTCAAAATGTGAATTACTCCCTAACCATTCATGTGATGATTCCGTTATTGACTCTATTAGAGTGGTACCTGAAGTGAAATATTTAGGAATAACATTATCTAAAAATTATATCAGGAGAGAAGATCTTAATATTTGTAACCGTATCACAGATATGAAGAAATCTCTCAGTCGTTGGTTAACTAGAGATCTTACTATTTTTGGCAGAGTTCTTCTTACTAAAGCAGAAGGTATATCTAGACTGATTTATCCATGCCACTCATGTTTTGTCTCTTCGGCCAATATTAAAAAAACCAACTCAATTATTTTCCAATTCTTGTGGAGAAATAAAACTCACTACATTAAAAAGTCACAGCTTGTTAAAGAATATGATAAAGACGGAATTAAAGCTTTAGACTTTGAATCGATGATTGGAACAATTCAAATAAAATGGTTGAAAGCTTTTTTGTCCCAGCCAGAATCCATGTGGTTCCATATTCCAAAGGCCATATTTAAACGTCTAGGAGGGTTTGATTTTCTTTTAAAATGTGATTTTGAGGTTAATAAGATTCCGACCAAATTGTCAAATTTTCATAAGCAGATACTTCATTATTGGAAAATGATATTTACCCACAATTTTTCTCCTCATGGATCTACTTTATGGAACAATAGAGTGATTATTATAAACAGAAAATCCTTGTTTAGGAGTGATTGGTATGAGAGGGGTATTTTGTTTGTTAGTGATTTACTAGATTGCAATGGTAAACTGCTAGATGTTTTGGCTTTTTCAACGAAATACAATATAACATGTACTGCTAAAGATTATAACAAAATCTGTAAAGCAATTCCTCTACCACTTATTGAAATGATTCATAATACTTTACTGTACTCAAATGTTGTATCAGTTTTACCTAATTTGGAATTTATTGGCGATACTCTTAAGAATAACAAATCTATTAATGCTTCTTTGAAATCCCACTTTTTTCACAATTTGAACAGAGGCTTATTTCCACAAGGGACCGATTTAGACACTTTATCTGTAATGGAAAAAGCTCTCACTTATTTTATAAAATGGCCTATTTCTCCTAAAGCAAAAGAAACTCATTTTAAAATTGTTCATAAAATTCAAGATTTAAATTTGAAGTGGAACCATGTTCCTTTTGTAATTTATCTGATGAATCGTTGGAACATTTATTTTTCTCATGCCCTTTTTCCAAATTGTTTTGGTCGAATGTGAGAGATTGGTTGTTACTTAAATTAACAAACATTCCGGCCTTCAAAATATATCACATTTTATATTATATTGATAATTTGGATTCTCCCATATCTGATTTGGTAAATATAATTATTATTTTGGGTAAATATCATTTACATTGTAGTAAATGGAGAGGAGGCAAGCCCTCCTTTCACTGTTTCACAAATGAGTTCAAGTACTTTTTTCTGTCCCTTAGGAAAATACAATATTGTAACATGTCTATAAAGATTTGCAATGACATTTCCAAATGGTTATTATTTTAAGTAAGCTTAATGCCTCTCAAATGTTTTTGTGCCTTTATGCTTTTTTCTCTCCCCCTGGCTCTTATTGGATGTATTTTTTTTGTCTTATTGTGAATGGATGTCTTGCACTTATGTTGATAGGTTGATGATATCCTCACCGAGCTTTTGTATGTTTTAAAAATGTTCAATAAAACATTCAAACTTAAAAAAAAAAAAAAAGAACACATCTGGTACTGACTGTCACTACCCGATCCGTCACCCTACCCGATCGGTACTGCGCATGTGCGAGATGGTCCGCCATATTGGACAACTCCGGACGGCAACACCAGATGGACACTTGACACAGTGGCTTTTAGCAAAGCTCAAAAAGAAAACTCGAGAGAGATGAGTTATTGTTATTACAACGTGACTTCACTATTATTTAACAACTCTTTTTATTGGGTTCTTTTATTTGGGGTTAAGTACATAGTCAGAATAAGTGAGGAATGAATTTAACTTCTGTTAGACAGCCATATGCCATACATTTTTGCATACATTCACAGTAAATATTTATTCAGTATGATAGCTGTCTAACAGAAGTTAAATCTATTTCTCACTTATTCTGACAATGTACTTAACCCCAAATAAAAGAACCCAATAAAAAGAGTTGTTAAATACTAGTGAAGTCACGTTGTAATAACAATAACTCATCTCTCTCGGTTTTTCTTTTTGAGCTTTGCTAAAAGCCACTGTGTCAAGTGTCCATCTTGGGTTGCCTTCCGGACCATCTCGCACATGCGCAGTACCGATCGGGTAGGGTGACGGGTCGGGTAGTGACGATGGTAGTGACACTGACACCCATAGATATATATAAACACTAGATGGCTCATGGGAGATTTTCCAGCGTAGCTGACCGGCCGCCATCTTGCTACAGTTAACAGTTACTCTGATTCGCGTTATGGTAGCTGTTGTCAGGTGAGTGATCTGCACAAAAATACTCTTAACTCACTGAAATCTTGACTGATTTACAAACGGTTTGGTTTATTATAAACATGATTAGCATGGCTATGATACAGGATGCTTGGACATGTTGAAATTGCAGATTTTCTTTGTGTATGTGGTTGTATTTATTAGCTGGCTAATAACAAGAGGCTGTCAGTGAGACCTAGTATTACAAAGTTGACCCAGCAACTTTACACCAGTGGGAGAGGCAGAACTGCTCTTTCTTTTCAACATAACTTAAGTTACACATGATTTCTTCCAAGTGGTTTGGCTTGTTAAAAACATCTTGCATTATGATACAGGAATTTGCTGGCTTTGTGTTTACAGAAGTACCTGACTATGCCGGACTTTTGTGCAGCCTACGGATGCTCTAATCACCGCAGTCTGGAAACAAGAACCCGTGGGATCACCTTTCACCTAATTTATTTTAAATATTAACAATATAATAAAATAAATGGATTTCCATTTATTTTATTAAATTGTTAATTTTTTAAATAAATTATAAAATTAAAATAGGTCTTATGTTTAATATAAATACCTTGTGTGTGTGTGTATAGCTATTGCTTTATCTGATTAATGTTATTTTCATATGAAAGTCCATGATTATAAGTATGCAGTATCATAACTACATCTTTGATGTTTGAAAATTGGTTGAAAATTGAGCAAGCTATGGTTATTTAAATAGTAAACCATTATGTTATGAATGAGAGAACTCCCTGTAGCAAGATGGCGGCCAAGTGGCAACGTCGGTCTCAATTGACCAGCAGCGCGGGTGAGTCATCTAGTGTTTATATCTATGCTGACACCGACCCCCAGCAGCACCAACCGGCACACGGGGAGGAGCCATCGGAGGATATTTAAACAGCTGATGTGCTGTTTCTCACTCTCTCTCTTTGGCTCTCGAGCTCTCCTCACGGAACAATATTCTGCTTGTAACATTACCTCGCCATTTTAATTAAAGTACCCATTTGAACCTTATTCGAGAGACTCCATTGGTCTCATTTATCCTAAGCTTCTCTCCTGGACGTACTTACAATTTAGTGAGAACAATGGGCTTGTGCTTCACTGAGGATCTTTGTCATTCTCTGTGACAGGGAGGCAAACTGCAGTTATTACACTTCGCGTCTTGAAATATGTGTAACTCTGTTAATATAAAACCCACACTGCTCAAACTTCATTACTTTTCCTAAAATTGGTATATCTATTTATTTATTTTGGGGCGTGGGGAATGAAGAGAAAAAAAAATATGAGCATGGGATTTTGACCCCTCATATGCATAATGCTACGCTATACAGAGTTTATTGTTTAGGTGTCCTTTGATAAGCAGCCAGTCATATAATTAACTAGAACTATCTAGATCTGATAGATTTGGACATACACGTGAGTGAAGTATACTGTAACCAGACGCGTGAGAGAGATCAGATCAGCTGCTGCTGACGGAGAACACGCAGCTCTGCATGATCACAGCTCCGCCGCTGTGACGGACCGTTGAGTGGAGCAAAATGAAATACACTGAGTTAGACCTAACACACTTAGCTAGTTTATCTACTCTGGAACTAGCTAAACTAGTTATAAATATATTTAGTCTTTACTGTCGGGTCACTTATTACAGGTTCAGCGAGCTGCACGAGACTGACGAGCTGTCAGGAGAGGGAGAGGAAAAGAGAGCACCCCATTTATTTTTCCCATTTTATTATCCAGAATTACTGTAAACCTTTGAATAAAGTAGGCCCGGTCCTCAGTTGAGTCGTTATGCACCCTCATTTGAAAAATGAAAAGTGAAAAATATTACATTTTGCCTACTATTACTAACAATAGTAGTAATAATAATAAGAATATAGTTGAAATAAAATAAATTGTAATTGTGGTTGAATAGCATTGTCTGCTGCATTTATTTGATCAATTTAAACGGTAAGTAATGTTATGTCAGGTGCGCGTGACCTGTGCCGCTGCACATTCATCATCTGCAAGGTGCTTACACAGCAGTCAATGATGGATCAGAAAATGGTTAAAACAACCAGCCCTTATCGCCAGCATACACTGCATCTACTGCAACAGTTCAGATCATGGGGACATTACGTTACTGTCGTGGACACGAACGTCCTCCTGCCCGCCTCGCCCACAGAGGCGGAGCAGCCACAGCCGTCTTCGTTACCCCAAACACCGCCACCCCTCGGCGGCCCGCAAGTGCCAGAGGACCTCAGCAAAACAGAGCCTGCCCAGGTATATTTAAAAAGTACCCAACTCGCCTGTACAGTGGGGTAAGGCGCTCATGGTTTCAAAACAGAGATTGGCTGGAATATTCATGTGAAAAATATGCCATCTTCTGCTATGCATGTAGACATTTCGGTTCAAGTAAGTCAGATGCCTTTACCACAACAACTGGCTACATGGTCTTATAGGCTAAGGGACTGGGAAGGCATAATCAAGCAAAGAGCACATAGATCCATAGATCTCTTAATGTTGCTCTCAAAGTGCACCAGATTGATGCTTTTAACTTCAATATTTAAAAACAAATCTTCCCGGGGGAGCATGCTCCCGGACCCCCCCCCCCCCCCAGAGGGTGTTAGGTACACTCCCCATTTATAAAAATAGCACTTTACCACTGCACCCTCTCTAATCTCAGATGCACCCTTAGTCATTTTGTTCTGGAACCGGGCCTGAAAGTAGTTAATCTACTATTAGTAGTTTGTTTAAATGCATTACTTATATTGTTTTTTTCATTAACATAAAATAAATCTCACGTACCCCCTGCAGTACTCCAACGTACCCCTAGGGGTCAGCGTACCCCCATTTGAGAACCACTGGTCTATCTGATAGTGAACTGTAGCAGATATCGTTATCGTCCTTGTGTGGCCGGGGCTTATATCTTCACTTCTAAAAGGGGTAAATTAATAATCTTTTTTCTCAAAGCAATGAAAAACCTGTGAGTTGGATGTAAAAAAGTCATTATCAATATAGCATTTTTTTATTTTAAAGAAAATTCAGATTGAACATAGTAACAAAAATGTAAATTATAGTTTCCGTCCAATAACATATAATAAGTACCCTGTATCAAGATTGATGCAAAACAAGTCAAACGATAAAACAGAATATTGTTCTATTTTTAGACACATCTCGCGATCCACTGGGAGGGCACCCCTGGTCTAGAAGCAAGAACCGCATACGTCACGCTTACGTCGGGGGCAGGGGCGGGATCAACCTGACCAATAACGGCACCTAAACACGGCGGCGTGCGTTGAACTGCATTGTGGGAGCAAAGCGTAGCTTCAAAAGTAGAGCAATGTTCTACTTTTGAAGCTTCGACGGAAGCGCCAGCCAATCGAATCATGCCAGTACAAGCTCTAGCCAATCAAACCGCTGCGTGTGTGTCCGGGGCAGGAGATTCAGGTGATTGGTTGTTGGTCTAGCTTCAGACATGCCCGCCGGCAAGCGCCAACGCACGCCGCCGTGTGTAGGGGCCGTAACAGTTTATGGCGAGTACGGCAAAGGAAAGTTGTAAAAAGCAGTAGCGCTGAGCAAAGTCACTAGAACACAACCACACCCTTATTAAAAAAAACACACTTTATAAAGTCAGGCAACACTAACAATGCTTAGTGTGATTCTGTTTATTTGTACCTTACTTTGATCAGACGTTTTGTTTTGTATTATAGCAGCTATCGGATGGAATCAATACATGGGCTGCACAGGTTGTCATGACTCATGTGTTGGGTTCAGAATTCCAGAAAAGACAGACAACTTCTAAGTTTAACTATTTATTGTAAAGAGAGCAAAAGCTATACAGTATATTACTTGGCCAATGACTCATCACGTCTTTGGGAATCACAGGCAGCAAAGCAGTAATCTGTAACCACCAAATCCGTCAAGAGCCTCGAACCTCGTGCGACAATACATTTTATTACACAGGGCGTTGCCCGTACATTTATGATTGGTCAAGACTAGCTGAAGAGATACCATGGTTTAGACTTGGTTCTCTTTGGTTGGTGCGCAGACTCAGTCTCTATTGATCCTCCAATCAGCATTCGGCCGGCCTATGGAAGTCCCTCCCTTCTCTGGCACCATCATACGTAATTTGTTTTTAATGAAGCTTCTACAGAAAAGTGTAATCTTGGTTATACTGATTCCCAGCTATGCGTGGGCGCGGAGCTAACCCAGGCGGCCATGGTCATAGCCTCAATATCTCAATTGTTTCTACAGTGCCTGCATCTGGCTTCTGCTACTTTCTATTGCAAGCTAAAACTTTCTTCTGACTATTCCCCTCGTTGGTATCCAACTCATCAGAACCTGGGATTAGTGATTGTGTCAGTCTTGTAATATTATATAAAAATAGACTGCACACATGTCCGACTATGACAAGTAGAATCATAATGAAAAATACGCGGGCTTATGCCACAAAAGGATAGCAACAAGTAGTCAAGATAGTCAGTTTAGCTTCGGTTGCTATGCTAATATCACCAATGTTATACCAGAGAAACTTTCATAACAGCGTTGTGATGCCAAATAGCGGGCAGCACTGCAGTGGTCGATACATGCCGCTGAAACACATACAATGAACCACGGCACACAAAAAAAAAAAAAAAGTACAAGGGTTGAGAAGTAGTTATTTAATTGAATCTGGCTTTGTATGATTAAAAGCAACACGATCATCGACCCGACGCCGTTGGGGAGAAAATCAGTTACGTAAATGGTGACGTCTAGACGCAGCAGCGGCAGCACCAGTCGGGCTCTGGGCAGTGTGAACACAACGGGGGCTGAAAAGAAAAACCGGTTCCGAACCAGAAAAGCTCTAGCACGGAGCTAGAACGGGAACCGTGTTGGTGTGACACATATGAGAAAAATAAAGAGTTTTTTGAACATTAAAGCATGGAGACATGTCACAGTAGAGGCATTGCATACTGAATATGAAGCTGAACATAGCCATAATAGGGCCCCTTTAATAATTGGTTTATCGTTGACTGAATGTGTTGATATAAAGAACATAGTCTTAAACTACAAGCTGATATTTGGAGTTTGGAATAATATAGCAGTAACCGTTATATGAGACGTGTAGGGAACATCTGTGTTTACAACAGAACAGGAACAATAATGTAGGGAAGGCTTAGCCAAACAACCTATCATCAATTCACACACAAACACTACCTTTGGCTAAAATAAAAGGTGAGAAACGATGATTAAAATAAAGACCAAGCATACACATGCATGCACATTCAGCTCACACAAATGTCTCCATTACTTTCTTCATTTCACACAAAACCACACACACACAGCCTTTAAACGTGACTTCCCTGCAGAGCGCTTTGTGGATCTAACCTCTTCCTCCTGTCTCTATGATATTGAAATGATGAGTCTAATATAATATAATCTCTGCCTCACAGTAGGGAGCGTGCAGGAATGCAGCGAGATGGAAGAGAAAGAGAATACTTTGCAGGAGGGAAAATATATCGTGGGAGGATGCAGAACATTTTAATCTTTATGTTTCATGAGTGATGTTTCACTTTATGGTAAGATTTACCATTGTTGTTGCATATTTCAGCTTCTCCAGGTTAAGATGTTTTTATAGTGTATTGTTTGTACAGTCTGTCAGCTCCTCAAAGAAAACAGATTCAGTGACAGAGTTTTTATTATCAAAAGGGTCAACCAAGCTAAAGATAATTTCAATGTTGGATGATAATTCTATTTATATCACTTTTTGGACTTATTGTACACTTATTGTGAGCGGGCCAATTTATTGGCCAATGGAAGTTAATTCTCTTCTGGTTTTAAAGTTAGTAGTCAGTTTCTAACAGCAAAAGGACAAGATGAGCTAGGGCCTTAGGGTGGTGCAGGAATGAGTCCGAAACCCGAAAATAAGTTAGCATCTTTGCACGGCTGGGCTCCCCTGTCTGGTCCGGCAGTGGCTCAGTTCGTAGGGGCTGGGAATCTTAGGGTCGTCGGTTCAAGTCCCCTACTAGACCTAAAATATGGAGTGTGGAAAGCTACTTGGAGAGGTCCCAGTTCAACTCCTGGACCCTGCCGTGGTGCACTTGAGCAAGGCACCAGACAACCCAATGCATTCATAGTCAAATAAAACCATGGTTTGTGCTGGGTCCATGGCGTCTTAGATACAATGCTGCCCCTGTGGAAAAAGAAATCCCTGTTTGCACATTAAAACATCTTCCCAAAGGTTTGCCAGACCTTTTGGTCAACAGTTTTTGTTGGTACTTTTTACACTTTTTTATAGTTTATCAAGAGTGACATTGACATTATGTCTGGAAATATGTTGCTTGCCTCTGAATATATAATGTATTTAACCTTTAAATACAAATCGAATTTCCTCTATATCTACTGTATATGGCATCATAAATTTCACAGAATACTTGATATCCTCAGTAAGGAATAACATTAGTATGTATAAGAGGATTAGACACATCTAGAGGTTAGAAATAATGTGTTTTGTAATGTTAGTACAAAAACAATTTGTTTAAGAATTAATTATTTACCCTTAAATAGCTTCAGGTTTAGCAATGCTAATCAGTATAATCAGAATCAAAATATTTAACTTATAAAATGGTAAAAAGATCAGATGTAATGTAATAGAATACAAAATATGTGTATAAACATGACAAGCAAAAGATGGAATAAGAACATTTTGAAATAAAAATGTAAACATATTTATTTAAACCCAAGATGTAAGGTAAAAAGTATGGACTTTGTACTTCAATATATATATATATAATATAACAAAAAAAAACATATATATTATACAATGTTTTACAGTGCAATAAAGTAATCACCCTAAATCAGGGGTGTCAAACTTAATTTCATCGTGGGCCACATTAGCATTATGGTTGCACTCAAAAGGCCGGTTTCAACTTTAGGACTATATAAATATACATATATAAATATTTAATACGTATAAAATAATGTTTTATATTACATGATTGCGTCTGCATTGGATTATTATTGGAGAGGGTAATAACTTCATAATTAACTACGTCTGAAAGCAAAAGTCTCTTCAGTGTGCATGTCACAAAAATTAGATGCATTGTGGGACATGTAGTTTATGGGCAACACGCTTCTATAAAGCGGCATGTAACCATATAATAAACATTATATTCTTTGCAAGCTCTTGCGGGCCACAAAAAATGAAGTCGGGGGGTCCTTGAGTTTGACACCCCTTCCCTAAGTGATATGCTGTTAAAAAATGCACAGGTTATCATGTCTACAAATAATTAAACCCAACCAGAGTTTCCTAAAATACAATCAGACGCTTCAACCATGACGTTGGTTTCAGTGAGTCACGGTGCTGAGAATGGCAATCGACAATTACAAAGTGTGAAACACTTTAACAAAGCTTGAGACAAATTGACATTTTATAAAACAAAATTACATTAGAAAAACTATTTTACCAAAACTGAGACAAATTTACAAGTGTCGAAACACTTTAACATTTGCTGAAAAACTAGAGAATCAAACCGGAAATGGAATTCCCATCCTACCAGAAGTGACGTGCAAGTGATTGACACAAACTTAAGTTTGTTTTGGAGTGTGTTTATGGTCGTTAAACATGTTTTGTCCGTTCTGTGGAAACCACCTGGGCCAAGTGACATGGTTTTGCCCATCACAATATACTTTCTCACTTTCTTTTACACAGAAAACTCAACTCAGAAAGAATGCTGAGTTGCATCCAAAGAACACCATACCTACTGTGAAATATGGGGGTGGAAACATCATGCTTTGGGGCTGTTTTTCTGCAAAGGGACCATAAAGTGATACATATTTTGAGTGACAACCTCCTCCCACCAGCAAGGGCATTGAAGATGAAACGTGGCTGGGTCTTTCAGCATGACAATGATCCCAAACACACCGCCCGGGCAACGAAGGAGTGGCTTCGTAAGAAGCATTTCAAGGTCCTGGAGTGGCCTAGCCAGTCTCCAGATCTCAACCCCATAGAAAATCTTTGGAGGGAGTTGAAAGTCTGTGTTGCCCAGCGACAGCCCCAAAACATCACTGCTCTAGAGGAGATCTGCATGGAGGAATGGGCCAAAATACCAGCAACAGTGTGTGAAAACCTTGTGAAGACTTACAGAAAACGTTTGACCTCTGTCATTGCCAACAAAGGGTATATAACAAAGTATTGAGATGAACTTTTGTTATTGACCAAATACTTATTTTACAACATAATTTGCAAATAAATTCTTTAAAAAGCAGACAGTGATTTTCTGGATTTTTTTTCCTCATTTTGTCTCTCATAGTTGAGGTATACCTAGGATGAAAATTACAGGCCTCTCTCATCTTTTTAAGTGGGAGAACTTGCACAATTGGTGGCTGACTAAATACTTTTTTGCCCCACTGTATCCACTTACCTTGTATTTGTTGGGCCCTGTTTTTAGTTGATCACAGTAATGTAAATTGACTCAATAAGGCCTATGTCTACTTTCTATTATACTTATTACTTTTGGTGAACATTTGTTTATATTATCTAAATTCCTTGTCTATGACATACAAATAGTTTGAGTGTAAAAATGTGTTTTTCTCTATGTATTTACACTCTACGGATTTTTAAGTTTACATCATATCCTGGTGGTGCCGTTCCTAAAAATGTTCAATTCCTTATTGTTTTGTACCAGTTTTTTCAAAATCAATTCTAACTGCTGTGCCGTTTCTGGAAATGTGGCGGTACGGCTACACAATGTATAAGTGGGTGCCAACATGTTCCTTTTTTAACTTTGATCCGGAGTGCATCTGCAGTGCGTTCTACAACTTCCCATGGTCCACTCCATACAGGTTGCAACGACTTCATCTTGTGGATTTTTACATTTACCCAATCACCTGATCCAACAGAAATATTCATCATGGACCTGGCATATGCTTCCGCCTCAATTTTTCTAATATCTAACACTGGTTCTCCTCCGTATTGTGAGGTGATACATTGTGGTCGATATTGCTGAGTGGGGCAATCTCTGGCCAAATGTTCTTTTCCCTTTTGTTGATGCTGTTTGGGAGTGTATACCTGTGCTTGCGGCTGTATTTGGGTAGGAGGATACGCAGTGTTTGCTGTTGCTGGAATTGTGTGGGAAGATACTCTGGTGCTTGTGGCTGTACTTGTTTAGGAGGATACACAGGTGGCTGCTGAACTTGGTTTTGTGGACATTCTTTGGACCAATGTGACGTCTGACCACATGTGTAGCAGCCACCATTTTGGAAACCTCTTCCTCTGAAACGTCCTCCTCCGCTTTGTTGGTTCTGCATTTGATTCTCTGGATCTTCCTGAGTTTGAACTGTTGGAGGTCTCCATCTGACTTGATCTGCTGACATTTGTCCCATCTGTTTAGTTGGTGTCTTGTTTTCGGTAGCTTCATTGTCTTTCTCAGCTACTTGTATCTTCAAAAGTCTTAGTTTTAGTATTTTCTTTTCTTCATCATTTTCCATCATTGTTGCCTGGTATTTCATCTCGTGGTGAATGAGATGTTGTCTCCATTCTTCAATGGGTTTAGTGTCTAATCCCACCTCGTCTTCCAGGCATGCCTGCACTGATCGGGGAAGGGCTTTAATGACAGCGTTCTTCCACAACATTTCAACAGATGGAGAAAGATCATGTCGTTCTCCTGTGCTGTCCTCCCACACTCCTTCACATCTCTTCAAGAAGGCATGCATGTCTTCCTCTGTGCCTTTCCTCAGGCTGGTGAGGGCATGTAAACTGCGTGTTGTTGGGTAAATGTGACGAATAGCAGCCCAATAACTCGACCTGATATAGTTGAATGAAGTGTCATCTGGATCGTTCGTACATAGGGCCTGGGAATCTATGTGTCTCTAGTCTTCCATCTATCCGTCCAAGCAGTGCCCTCATGTCTCCCAAGCACAGGTCATCTTGGGCAGTGTACTTCTCCAGGTCACACACCTACTTCTGACCACCCCTGGAGAGTGGGGGTAGCTTTGCCACTAGTGCTTCCATGTCCCTGTGTGCCCATGGTTGGTATTGAAATCCTCCTTCTCCAGCTGCTATCAATGGTAACACGTGTATTGTGCAGTCCTTGATTATTCCAGCTACTATTCTTGTTTCTTGTTCTTGAGATCCTTCTTCTGCGGAATGTGTTGTTTCCGGAGAGTAACCAGTTCGGTAATTTTTCCCTTCTTGTTCTTTTTCCCATCTTTTTCTTTCTTCATGTTCTTGTCTTTTGAGTTCTTCCATTATTCTGCTGAGTTGTTCCTCTCTTCTTTTGATTTATTCCATTCTTCTGCTGAGTTCTTCTCTCTTCTTTTGAGTTCTTTCATTCCACTAATGAGTTCTGCTTCCATTCTTCTGCTGAGTTCTTTCATTCCACTGATGAATTCTGCTTCCATTCTTCAATTATTCTATTGAGCTCCTCCTCCAGCTGGAATGACATGGGTGTTTGTAACCTATGTGATCTGTCTTGCTGAACTTGGTAGTCTCTGTTGAGCTCCTCCTCCAGTTTATAGTCAAATTCTTTCACATTTGGGGCTTGAATTGAAGCTTGGTGAAATTGGTTTTTCTCTGATATGTCGGGAGGAGACACTTCGGTCAGGCTTGGATACTGCTTTTGGAGTTTGGATAACTGGAGCCTCTTCTGTTATTTCTGCTGTGTCTTCCTTTACTGGTAGATCTGCTTCTTGAACCACATACCTGCTGTATGTCAATCTTTGGCTGGCATCTTCCAGATAGAGTACCAGTCTTGTAACTCTTGATTTTCTTTTTTCAGCTCTGTTCATAGCGATTTTTTCAGGTCCATACCAAGAGGGTCGTCCGGCTTTGATCCATGCTTCTTCCTGTTGTAGGTATACTCCATTCTCATATTCAATTAAAGCTTTTCTATCGGCTTTTGTTGGTCCAGGTTGATCATCTGCTGGAATCAATCCTCTCGTTTTCCATTGTTTCAACAGTTCCTCTATTTGGTTCCATGTCTTCTGTCTTTTACTGGGAGCTGTCATAGCTTCTGACCAGATGTTTACCCTCTCCTTAATATCTGCAGTTGAGCCTGGCATTGTGAATGCTCTTAACTTAGTGTCTTTTGGTGACATGTTTCTTAAACTGTTAAGCCCGAGAGACCCCGGCTCCGGGGGCCTCCTGCAATATCTTGCAGAAAACAGTGTCTGAGGGCATGTTCATTTAATATCTATGAATGTTTTATATCCATGTAATAGAAAAAAACTCATCTAACTGATCATTTTAATTTTTTTTTTTTTTTTTAAAACTCAAAATGCTAACGCTGAGCCTCTGAATTAGCAACGAGTGAAACATGCTAACAGCACCAAAATGCACTCACAAAACCTTATTATTCATCTTTGCTGCACATCTCAACCAAGCAGCAAACTCTGGGGAAGAGCCGGGACGCCAATATGGAAGTGCCACACACTGCAGTTCATATATGTGACCCGCTCTATCGAAATCAGTCGGAAGTCGCAACGGCTCATTTCAGAATAAACGTGGATTTACGTACAAAACAATTTTTTCAGGGTCCGTGTGTTTTGTTTGATTTTAAACAAACCAAGTCTTGGCTTTCAGAATATGAAACTTTTATTTCCAAAATCACACGATAAATACATTTTTGAAGCTTGTAAAGGGACGAAGACAAGCACCTCTCACTCGCAATCTGCTCTTCCAGCAGCGCCGCCCCCCTCCCTCCGGCTGAAATTATGAACATAAGAGTATAGTAATCATAGATAACACGGCAGGGTCCGTTACAGTTTGTTTTCATCTGATTTAAATTAAACAAAGTCTTGGCTTTCAGAATATTAAACTTGTTTCGGCAAATTCAGATGATAAATACAACGTTGAAGCTTGTAACGGCATAATTACAAGCGGAGAACGGAGTAATTTAACGTCACAGCAGGCATAACAACAGCCGGTGTTTCTCGTGAGGGTTTTCCCCGAGAAACAAACACAATACACACAAAAGCAAAAATACACAAACACACAGGTATACACACACACTCGCGAGCTTCTCCTCCAAATGAAAATATCTTCCCTTCGTAGTATTTTGATAATTTGCTCCACTAATAATCAATCAGATCGATGGATTCCAGAGAAGAGGAAACTTTAAAGGCCTTTTTCTCAAAATGAAGACTCTGTGACAGTCATTATATAATGTGACATATTTCGCTTAATATTTGGAGTACAAAAACAATCCTGATATCATTAGAAAGCTAGGAATATCCTCTTTCCAACAGTGTATACAACTCAAAATGTGTCTTCGGGTCAATGCGACTGATTTCGATGGAGCAGGTCACATATTGGCCGATAGGCGATGGCTGCAGAAAGAAGCAATTTCCATAGACCACCATGTTAAAATGCCCAATTTTACAGCGGAAAAAAACATGTTTCTACCCCTGGCTCCATCCATCTTCTCCCGCTTATCCGTGGTCGGGTCGCGGGGGTAGCAGTTCCAGCAGAGAGCCCCAAACTTTCTTTTCCCTGGCGACATCAACCAGCTCTGACTGGGGGATCCCAAGGCGCTCCCAGGCCAGCGAAGAGATATAATCCCTCCACCTGGTCCTAGGTCTACCCCTTGGTCTCTTCCCAGCTGGACGTGCCTGGAACACCTCCCTAGGGAGGCGCCCAGGTGGCATCCTAACTAGGTGCCCGAACCACCTCAACTGGCTCCTTTCGACGCGAAGGAGGAGCGGCTCAACTCCGAGTCCCTCCCTGATGACCGAACTTCTCACCTTATCCCTAAGGGAGACGCCAGCCACCCGGCGGAGGAAACCCATCTCGGCCGCTTGTATCCGCGATCTCGTTCTTTCGGTCATGACCCATCCTTCATGACCATAGGTGAGGGTAGGAACGAAAATGGCCCGGTAGACAGAGAGCTTTGCCTTCTGGCTCAGCTCCCTTTTCGTCACAACGGTGCGGTAAAGCGACTGCAGTACCGCTCCCGCTGCTCCGGCCCATCTCACGCTCCATTGTTCCCTCACTCGAGAACAAGACCCCGAGATACTTGAACTCCTTCACTTGAGGTAAGGACTCATTCCCTACTTGGAGTGGACAGTCCATCGGTTTCCTGCTGAGAACCATGGCCTCAGATTTGGAGGTGCTGATCCTCATCCCAGCCGCTTCACACTCGGTTGCAAACCGATCCAGTGAGTGCTGAAGGTCGCAGACCGATGAAGCCATCAGAACCACATCATCTGCTAAAAGCAGTGGTGCAATTCTTAGTCCACCGAACTGCAGACCCCCTCCCCCACGACTACGCCTCGAAATCCGATCCATGTATATTACAAACAGGATTGGTGACAAAGCGCAGCCCTGGCGGAGGCCAACCCCCCCCGGAAATGGGTCCGACTTACTGCCGAGGACCCGGACACAGCTCTCGCTTTGGGAGTACAGAGATTGGATGGCCCTGAGTAGAGACCCCCTCACCCCATACTCCCGCAGCACCTCCCACAGTAACTCCCTAGGAACTCGGTCATACGCCTTCTCCAAGTCTACAAAACACATGTAGACCGGATAAGCATACTCCCAGGCCCCCTCCAGGATCCTTGCGAGAGTAAAAAGCTGATCCGTCGTTCCACGACCAGGACGGAATCCGCATTGTTCCTCCTGGCTCCATACATTTTTATTATCGATATAGTTATATTCCACCTTCATGATTATGGATCTGTGAGTGAATTGTTTTCTAACACGACCCTTTTATTTATATTAGGTCTTAACGTTTTTGCATAAATTAGGGCGTGGTCACGTTGATGGACACATACATGCCTCACTGTCAGCTAACAGCAACTTGTCCACTCTGCTAGGCTACAACCATAGAGGCTACAACGTTAGTTAGTCATAGTACTGTACTTGACCCTTTAGCTTTAGCCGTGTTCGTGGTGATTGTGCCTTTTAGGGAATATTGTTACAAATACCAGACAATTAAAATGTCGTGCTGTGTGCTTGAATGTACTAACAGAACTTCCAAGAAGTCTACTCTCAGCTTTTTTCGGTGAGCAAAATGATAATATTATACATGTTAACCCCGTTAGCAGGTGTTTGTGTGCTTGTTAGCTTAGCTTGTTATGTAGCTTATTAGCCAGCTAAGGACGTAACCCTTTATACATGTTGTGTATATATATATATGTATATATATATATATACAGTTTAGTTTATGATTCAGCCTTGGGTAAGACTTTTATAGTCTATGGCTATGACGCCCATAATGCTAAATGGGAGCAAATGTTAAAAGGGGACCCAATTATCCCAGTGGTGGCCGCCGGAGTCTGCCACCGAAGCTAACCAGAGCCGTAGCTAACCAGAGCCGTAGCTAGCCCTTTGCTGCTCCGTTAGCTTCGGCCAGCGGCGGAGCCCGGCGTTATAAATGGAGATCAAGGAATGCAGCGAAACGCGGAATTGATTCGTCTGCAGCCTTCTATAGTATTAGTTAAAGAAATTATGTTGAACAAGTCTTAAGCTGAACATCGCCACAATTGTTCTGCTATGTATCGGTACTTATTTTATTTTATTAACGTGTGAATGACAAGCATTAAGAATAACAACAAATAGCTATTTATCTTGCATATTGTCTCGTTTGATTATGAATGTAACATTTATATAGTGGAAGTACACTGTTTTATCAAAACCAAAGTGCCACGCAGTAACTTGGGCCCATGCATGTATTTCAGCAGGAAATGTGCAACCTAGATTACATTTACCAACACAGACTATATAGAAATATTTGTAAGTTGTTCATGCGTTATTAAGTGAATATGGCATTAACCCTCCTGTTATCTTTGGGTCGGTTTTCATGTATTTTTGAATAAAGGTTTCCTTTAGGTGATTCAGACAGGCTGGACCAGTGGGTGCTGAACATCCGGAGGAATAAATGGACCCCCAACGTTTCTTCTCGCCTGTGCAGTGAACACTTTGAGAGTCATCACTTCAGCACGGACTCATGGGTACAGATCCTTTTTTTTTTTTTTTAAATAACTTGGTTCCATTTGAGTGTAAATTGTTGTTATACATCATACAATGCTAAATAATTGTTATGGCACAGCTTGCACATCAGTGATGAGTAATGTTCTTTTGCCAGTTAAGTATAGAAACCAATTTTTTTTGCAAACCATCACATTTCTCTTCAATTTATGCAAAGACTCTTTATCATAGATAGAGAATTGCCATTTCCCCCCACATACTCTATGTTAAAAACAGATGAATTATTACCTTTTTTTACATTATTTTAATAGCAACATTCATTTATCTTAACAGCTATCACTGTAAAAAAAAAAAGGATTTCATTTTACTATACAATATTTATCTTTACATTCTGTTCTTGCATATGTCTTATTATATTTACGTCTATATAGATTTCTGCCTGCACTAATTTATTATTCTTAATTTAATTTTGAATTTCTTTTATTGTTTTATGTCTTATATAACTATGTTGCATTGTTGGAGGAGCTCGTGTAACCGGTCTGGTTTGACGCCACATGTGGTCTCTTCGTTGTGTTGTGTTGTGTAAATGAGAAAGACTTCTTTCTTGCCAACCGGGATTTATTCTCTGTGCAAAACAGAATATAACAATTAGAGCAGGAAATGGCTTCATCAGCTTTCTAGCTTCACACCTTCAGTGGAAGAAAACACCCACATGTTAGGTTAGCATATAGCTAAACTTTAGAAAGCTCCCAAACAGTTTGAAGCGCTGCACATTATATAAACTAGTCACACACGGCAACATATAAATATTAACTGCAAATAGGTTTGGCTTGTGTGAAGTGTAACATTAAACAATCTATTAACATATAAAATACAACATTTATGACACCACTCTTTCCACTTACTTCTCCTCAGTGCAGCCTGAAGCTAACTGAGGAAAGCAGTGCGAGTCTGCAGAAATGTGCCGGTGCCAAGAGTACCAAAATAAAAGCATCTAAAATATAAAGTGACAGTGACAAGTTTTACAAATAAAGTATGGACAATGATTTTACTGAAATATAAACAAGTGAAGTTATACATCGGTTACATATATATATATATATATATATATATACAGGGAAAAGAGAACGATTATTGGCTTGCTCTTCCTGTTATCCTCTAAGACAGGGGTGCCCACACTTTTTGGGCCGATGGGCTACTTTTGAAATGACCAGCTCACCGAGGTCTACCAACCAAAAATAAAATCCCAAATTGCAAGGGGCTGAATAACACGTTTTATGTATACATGGGATAACTACAACAACTCTATTTGGGTTCTTGAACAGAAACAAATACATACAACTAAAATGGCATGTTAACCTCTCTCTATTTATCTCTCTCTCTGTTAAGAAACACATAACAAGCAGGCTAAGAAACCACTCTCCATGTCCTGAAATCTTAAACATAAAACACAAAAACACAATTCAATATATTTAGGTGGGTCCCTACCATATTCTGATGACTTGTACTGAATGGAGTCTGTCAATGTTGCATACTCAGGACAGTAACTGCTGATGGCTAGTCTCAGGCAGGCCTCCAAATGTTCATCAGTTAATTGGGAAGGGTATTTCAAATTCACTATCTTCATTTGGGAGAAGGCTGACTCGCATAAATAAGACGAGCCGAAGAGTGAGGTCAGTGAGGTGGCACATTTTCTGACGTTTGGATACTTTTCAACCCTGAATAAGTTCCAAAACTGTCCGGCATGGGCACGCGCCTTCAACTGGATGTCGACCTGCAGCGACAACATCTCATCCTCCAGCGCAGACGGGTTCAGATGAAACACTGCTCCGATGTTTTGGGCCAGCGAATCAATATCATGTTCTTCACTAAATGGATAGCACATGAATGTGGCGATTGGCTCGAGCAAAGCGAAGTCTCGGAAGCGTTTCTCGAAGTCAGATGTAATGTTATTGACTTGCTCTGTGTAGCGCGCACTGTCAAGGAGAAACAACAACGTAGTGCATTATTCTATGTTTTGGTTCATATTTGTTTGTTTCTTACATATACATATATATATATATATATATATATATATATATACATATATATATATACATATATATATATATATATATATATATATATATCTCACAGAGAGGCACACACACAGTGGACGAGGTGATTAAGTGACTGAAGCTGTCTCGACGCGGGAGAGTGTGGCTGTCTCCTCTCTGCTCTGACTGCAGCTGAGCTGCTGCGGGAGGCAACTGTGAGTCTGCACGCCTGTCAGTACTATGGGATGGCTGAGGGGCTCACGGCAGCTCGTTAACTGCAGAACAATACGTGAGTCTCCAAACACCAGAAAAGTCCCTAATAACACCATTACAAGTCGTTAGATTAGTCGTTAGTCGCTTTTGACAAAAATAAGTAGCCGGAGGGTTTGGAAAGCCGCCACATTTAACGAGAAAGTCGCCAAGTTGGCAACACTGCAGACACACGACGTAGCTTTGGTTAGCAAAACACGGAGATATGCTAGCTGTTATTCTGATCAAAAGTCGTGTTCAATGGCATTAAAACGAGAAAAACGTGGCTGAAGGTTAATCCATAGGTTAATCCAATGTGTCTGTCTCTTTGAAAAAAATATTGATAATCCATAATTCCATTTTTATGCAAAAATCGGAGAAAAAAATTAGCTGCTAATGGTAGCCACCATGGATGTATAATAAGAACTGGATACAGCGTGGGAGGCGGGGCTTCATTCATTCCTATGAGAGTTGCTCATTAGCGAATGATGATAAAATGGCCCAACTTTTGAGAGAGTGAAACGTCACAGATTACCCGGCATGCCTGAGAAGTACCCGTATGTGCACTCAGAGCATGTGCAACTTTAACCAAAATGCTCGTTCACATCAAGCACGTCAATTTGCATACACGTAACAGCACCGTGCGTTCATGACAGCATGGTAATGGATTGTTGTTATGATGGATTTGATATTAACGAGGCGGCAGTTAGCGGCTAGCTAGTAATTATGCTAATGTACACATCAATCGTTATGTACTTATATTACGCAGTAACAGGATCTAGTGATATCCAAGCAACAGAGCTTCATTTAGCATGAAAGAATTATTGAACTGTATATATATACAGTGCAATAAACTTAGTGCAATAATAACCTACAGAGACGTTAATCTAACGTCGGTAATATTAACTTTATTTAATACAACATTTACGGTACAAGATTTACATCATACATCCCATGTAGTATAATATTTTACAAATGATGAATTACAGCAAACATGTGCAATATATCCATTATTACAGCTCCGTGGGCTCACTGGCAGTAAGGCGATATGGTCCGTTGTTATTGTGCATCCATGGGTAAAGATAAACGCATGTAGTGCTGAACACGTAACATGAACGTGCCGGGCGGCGCGGTCCCGTGGGTTAGATGCACGTTCATAATGCAGAGGGAAATAACTCTCAGAATAACGTTATTAGCACATTTTTACAACTTGAGGAACGAATGTTTTTAATAAGGGCTATACAAGTGGTTATACTGGGTTGTTTATTTAGTTTAAAAAAAATCATCCAACGAGTTACAGACCACTCTTTCCCAATGTAAGTCAATGGGAAAAAGTGTTTCCGGGCCCAGCAACCTAAAGGAAGTGTAGTACCGCCGTTTGGCCACTACGAATATTCTCATCAGACTCCGGCGCACTTCCTGGGGGCTTGGTAGCCACCAGAGGTTAGCACAGCTTCCGGTTTTTCTACGCGTTACTCTCACTCCTTATTTGGTAACCTGTGTGTGTATCTGGAACCTTACCTCGATTCCATTGGCTCTGACAGTTAAAAAGAGATGGGTCAAATCCACCCAAATGACCCCAGAAGTGGTTTTTTTGTGCTAAATCTCTCTAAAAAGGTCAAATGTCACTTGTTTTGCATCAATCTTGATACAGGCTACTTATTATATGTTGTACTTTAGATTCCTAAAGCTTTTAGTCTACCATACCATCATCCAAGGATAGTTTTCACTATAAGTAAAAAATAATATTTGGACGGACACTATAATTTACAGTTTTTTTACTATGTTCAATCTGAATTTTTTTTTTAAAATAAAAAACATCTATATTGATTCTGACTCTTCTACATCCAACTCACAGGTGTATCATTACTTTGAGAAAAAAGATTATTAATTTTCCCCTTTTAGAAGGGAAGATATGGTCATTTGTTCTGGAAATGTCATTTTGTAAAACAGGCTTGGGGTTTAACAAGTTAAAGCAAACACTTTTTTTTTTAAACGTCTCTCAAGTAATGTGCAGTGCCGGAGTCCAACAGATAGGCAGCAGTACTAGGTACTAGGTAGCCTTCCCTGAAGAAGAAGTGATCCTTCGTTAGCGTGAAGAGTCTGCTTTATGCGCTCCCCCCGCTGCGAGGCTCCGGCGAGTTCACACAGCATAAACCCCCTCCCCGCTCAGCAACTTCAAAATGATGGCTAATCCCCGGATCTCCTACAATCCTAAACCCGCCACTGGGCCAAATGTGTGTAAATTCTGTTCATGGTCATTTGAAAAAAAGTGGCGGTGTCGGACATTCAAATCAAATCAAGTTTTATTTATATAGCACATTTATAAACAATTTTTGGTCGAGCCAAAGTGCTGTACATATAATAAAAATAGTCTACAGTAGAGACACTTTACAGCAAATACAACAGCACAGAGAAAAACGACACCCTCTATCCTTAGACCCTCACATCGTACAAGGAAAGACTTCCGGAGAAAACCCACAGTTTAAAGGGAAAAAATGGGAGAAACCTCAGGGAGAGCAGCAGAGGAGGGATCCCTCTCCCAGGACGGACAGACGTGCAATAGATGCCGTGTGTAAATCGAAGAGATATTACATTTTACAGCATATAGACCGAATGTTAGGAAATGCATGTGTCTGTAATAAGAAGATGAATCCACGAGGATGTCAGCTACAATCCTGTGGAAGCCATCAGGGATGCAGCATGACGAGACCCAAGGCAGGACCGCAGAGACAGGTTCAGCCACGACCCGAAGTGTCACAAACACACCGTACACACACACAGAGCGGAACTGAGCACAGCACAAACACGTCATGCGCCTTGTGGACCGGACATCTCCTCCATAAAACGAGTAATATGGGGAATAATCGGGCAGTTCGATGTGGGTGTGTGTAGAGGCCAATTTGAGGCCCCAGGCAAAGTTATATGATGAGGCCCTCGATTTGGTGAGCGTCGACGGACGGACGGGTGGCTGCTAGTGGAGCCCTCGCAGTGGCGATACCACACTAATTGCGCCGAATAAGCGCATAGGTGAGCCGCAAGGTGAGGCCCCACGCAAGAAGATTTTTTTTAAAATGTTGAAGTTAAAAGCATCAATCTGGTGCACTTTGAGAGCAACATGAAGAGATCTATGGATACATCTCTCAACATCCATATGAAACAGAACTGGATGCAGATTTTCTTTTTCTTTATGGATATTTTACAAATCACTCTCCTTTCAAACTGTATTCTTTTTTATTAATAACAACTTTTTTTTACTATCATATAGTATTTTATAACTATAATGATCATATAAAGATGTGCCTTTACCTCACTGGTTGTAGACAAAGCTTCTTATATTTGTTAGCATAGCTAGCTAACCAGATGCTAATAACAACAAAGTTATTGACTGTATGATCAGTATGACAGATGAACAGATCGCCACTGGGCTTACAACTAAAGACACAGCCACGCAAAAACTGCAGCATGTGTACGGCTCCTTATGGGTACTGCAATTTTTGGAAGTGCCGGAGCTCCCCGTCAGAACTGCACCCCTGTCAGATGAGACATATACCACGTGATGACACGTTAGGCTCGTGTTGTGTTCAAGGACCCTGACCTTGGCCAGGAAAAACAGGCACTCACTTGTTTAATTATTTTGCGGTCTAGATTTCTTTAATTTTTTTCTTTTTTGCGTGTGTTTATAAATTACCTCGAGGGCCACACACGGCCCGGGGGCCGGAGGTTCCCCACCCCTGCTCTAGTTTGTTAAAGTGTTTCGGGAAATGTTAAAGTGTTTCAACACTTGTAAATTTGTCTCAGTTTTTCGCTAATGTAATTTTGTTTTTATAAAATGTAAATGTGTCTCTAGCTTTGTAAAAGTGTTTTGCATCTTGTTAATTTGTTTTCGTTAAAGGGGAAAGGAAACACCAATTACAGTTATAATATTCCGGTAGTTTATTCATTTTACAATGGATATTGATCGTAATATTTATTGTATATGATATTACTCGCCAAAAGAAAATTAATTATCCGCCGGCCGGGTGGGGAATTCCGGGACCAGGCCGCCGCCATTAGGGGAGTCCCAAATGGTGACGTCACTGGCTGTGTTTTCGCTCCATCTGAAGTCAACACAACGTAGCAGATATGGCAGCGATGGAGGAATTTTGCAATGAGATCGACGTTTTGAACGATGAATTTGACTATTCGTCGGGAGATGACATTGATGTGGAAGCATCTACAGTTACCAGGCATCCCATGGCCTATGCTTATGAACCGATTCGGTCGAATAGAGTGGCATACGATCCGGAATAAAAAAATTAAAAAAACACAATGCTAACAGTGAGCCTCTGAATTAGCCCCGAGCGAAAATGCTAACCTATTACTGCACCGAAAATCACTCCTAGCTCCCTTATTACTTATCCTAGCCGCACATCCAACACATCGTTTATGATCGCAAGGAGACACAGAATCTAACGGTGCCCACCTCAACACTGAAAGATACAAACTCGCGAGATTATCCACAAAAACGTACATCAAAACAAGTGGCGCTAGGTACTAACATACGCCAGGCTAACGGCTTACCTTCCTCATTGTCTGGTCTAAACTGGTCTTCAATGGCATTACAACGATAAAAACGATGATGTAGTTAATCCATAGGTTAATATCCAATGGGGCTGTGTCCCCTTTGAAATATTCTGATAATCTATAAGCAATACAACTGCAATTCCGTTGTCCGCTCTGTGCTCCGTGCGCTCTGGGTCCTGCAATACCATCCATCAATAGCAATACTAGCCTTTTTAGGGCTGTTTTCGACAGATGAGCGTGTGTATGCCAGTTTAATTAGTTGAGCTATAGAACACCCCCAATTCTCTATTGTACGTCATAATAGCTACCATTTAGTTTGGACGCGATTGCGTTAATTAATAAGGTCACACTGTGTCAGTAAATACATGTGTGAGCTAGTAATCTGGTAGTGCTGCAATATTTACCTCTCTCTCGGCAGCTGAAGCAACTCGTTTGGTGGCTCGAACTTCACGTTTGTTGACACTGTCATTGTCTTGCGCGGCCGACGTGCTGGGACGGTCGGTGTTCCCGACTGCATACGTTGAGAAATCGAATATTGTGGGAACAGATCCTGGCTTCAAATCCAATGTTTTGTATTGAACCAGGCATCCAGACTGGACTTTGAGCAGCTTCTCATCCTTTAGTGGCAGCCTATGGAAATGTACTTCTTCCTTCTTTGTATAAAATCCATTTGTGCAGCCTGGGGCAATACAATAAACTCCTGACGACGACCGTTTTCTTGTAATGTAAACTACTGGTGCATTGCACGCCATGTTGTTTGTTATTGAGCTTTGGCCCAGGAAGCCGTACCCAATCAGTGACGTCACTGGGAAGGTCCCGGAGCAATGGAAGCGCCCATGGTCATTAGGCACATATTTCAAAAAGTAAATTCGCGTATCTCGATCGTTTATATTGGAAATAGACTAGATAAATACATTTCCTAATGGTAATATTGTCGCATGGAAAGCAGTTTGAAAAGTGTTTCCATTTCCCTTTAATGTTAAATTGTTTTTTCTTTGGTAAAAGTGTTTTAGAAAATATTATTTTGTTTTCGAAAATGTAAATTTGTCTCAAGCTTTGTTAAAGTGTGAAACACTTTGTAATTCTCGATTGCACTTCTCAGCCACCGTACTGAGGGCATCTCTCCGACATATCCTCTCACCTCAGCTGTCTGGCCCGTCCTGCAGGTGTACATTACACACTGATGTCCTCTCTTCTCTTATTCATGTAGTTACACTGCGGATCTCTTTCTCCGGCTCACTCCGTCTCCCGTCCCGACCCCCGACCTCTGGTGAAGGAGAACAGGTAACTGAAGACCTTGGCCGACAAAGTGACAACAGAGTTACAGACTGGAGCCTCTGTTTCTAAAAAAAACGGATTAATGACCTTCAGCTTACACTTTAGTTGTAGCTAGTTTTTCCAACATATTCAGTATGTATACAGAAAAGGTACATCAAACAAAATGAGTTGAATGGGAAGGCAAAAGCTAACTTACAAAGAAAATAGCCCTCGCAAGTCCTCTAATTTCACAGTTTTTGGTCAAGGACCTCAAATATTTTGGCAAATCAACTACAAAAATAAATATTTAATAAAATAAAATATTGGTAACACTTTATATTAAGGTACACACATTCACCATAAACAAGTTGTTAATTAACATGGATATTAGCAGTATATTGGCTCTTTATTAGTCATTGTAAAACACTTATTAATGCCTTATTCTACATGACCATATTCTACAAGTAATAGGCTATTAGTTGAGAGTTTTTCCTCAATAACCCTCTAATTAGTTCTTATTTATTGCAAGTATGGAAGTTGTTGTACATACGTTTTGGTCTTAATATGCACTGCTCAATATGGGCCTAATAAGGCAGTAGTACCACAAAAATAGTAATTCTCCCATAATAACACTTAACAAATATGATCTAAACTTATGTAACAAGACATGAAACTATAAGTGTTAATTGTGTCTAAATAAAGAAACTTCACATGTTCAATCAATCAATGTTTATTTATATAGCCCAATATCACAAATGTTACATTTGCCTCAGTCGACTTCACAGTTTGTACAGAATATCAGTATGACAATACGACACCCTCTGTGCTTAGACCCTCACATCGTACAAGGAAAAACTTCCAGAGAAAACCCACAGTTTAAAGGGAAAAATGGGAGAAACCTCAGGGAGAGCAACAGAGGAGGGATCCCTCTCCCAGGACGGACAGACGTGCAATAGATGCCGTGTGTAAATCGAAAAGATAATACATTTGCAACATAGGTAGTCCAAATGTTTGGAAATGCGTGTGTCTATAATAAGAAGATGAATCCACGAGGATATCCATCCAGGACTCATGATCCAGGTCCACAGCAACAGGCACAGCCACGACTCAAGATCCAGGGCTCGCGATCCAGGACTCAGGACCACAGCATCAGGATCAGCCATGTTTTGGTACATATGTCTGAACCTCTCTTTAGTGGTTTAATAAAATAGATATTTCAACATGTGCCTACTTTGTTCATGTTCTGTTGAGGTTAATTTCAGTAGTTGGGGAGGCGTGTTGCGCAGTGGATAGAGCCTTGGTGTTGGGATCAGGTTCAAACCCCACTGCAGTCAGCATGTCGTTGTGTCCCTGAGACACTTCACCCCAAATTGCTCCTGTGGGGATTGCCCACAGTATTGAGTATGTAAGTTGCTTTGGATAAAAGCGTCTAACAAGTGACATGTAATGTAATGTAGTTGTGTGCTATAACGTATTTACAAAGTGTGAAGAGGAGGCAACTTTAGAATAGGGAACCTGTTCAGGTCAATTAGAGTCAAACTACTAGCTTATTGGTTATGAACAAGACTTCACTTTAAAATAGGGAACATGTTCCTAGATAGAAATTCCTAATTTTGAGTTATTTAGACTTAATTAACACTTATAGTTTCATGTCTTGTTACATAAGAATAGATGATATTTGTTAAGTGTTATAACGGGAGGGGTACTACTGCCTTATTAGGCCCATATTGTGCAGAGCATATTAAGACCAAAACTCATGTACAACAACTTCCTTACTTGCAATAAATAAAAACTACACTGAACAAAAATATAAATGCAACACTTTTGTTTTTGCTCCCATTTTTCATGAGATGAACTCAAAGATCTAAAACATTTTCTATATACACAAAATAACCATTTCTCTCAAATATTGTTCACAAATCTGAAAAAATCTGTGATAGTGAGCACTTCTCCTTTGCCGAGATAATCCATCCCACCTCACAGGTGTGGCATATCAAGATGCTGATTAGACAGCATGATTATTGCACAGGTGTGCCTTAGGCTGGCCACAATAAAAGGCCACTCTAAAATGTTCAGTTTTAACACAAAGCACAATGCCACAGATGTCGCAAGTTTTGAGGGAGCGTGCAATTGGCATGCTGACAGCAGGAATGTCCACCAGAGCTGTTGCCTGTGAATTGAATGTTCATTTTTCTACCATAAGCCGTCTCCAAAGGCGTTTCAGAGAATTTGGAAGTACATCCAACCGGCCACACAACCGCAGACCACGTGTAACCACACCAGCCCAGGACCTCCACATCCAGCATGTTCACCTCCAAGATCGTCTGAGACCAGCCACTCGGACAGCTGCTGCAACAATCGGTTTGCATAACCAAAGAATTTCTGCACAAACTGTCAGAAACCGTCTCAGGGAAGCTCATCTGCATGCTCGTCATCCTCATCGGGGTCTCCACCTGACTCCGGTTCGTCGTCGTAACCGACTTGAGTGGGCAAATGCTCACATTCGATGGCGTCTGGCACGTTGGAGAGGTGTTGATGAATCCCGGTGTTCACTGTTCAGGGCAGATGGTAGACAGCGTGTGTGGCGTCGTGTGGGTGAGCGGTTTTCTGATGTTGAGTGGCCCATGGTGGTGGTGGGGTTATGGTATGGGCAGGCGTATGTTATAGACGACGAACACAGGTGCATTTTATTGATGGCATTGTGAATGCACAGAGATACGGTGACGAGATCCTGAGGCCCATTGGTGTGCCATTCATCCACGACCATCACCTCATGTTGCAGCATGATAATGCACGGTCCTATGTTGCAAGGATCTGTACACAATTCCTGGAGGCTGAAAACATCCCAGTTCTTGCATGGCCAGCATACTCACCGGACATGTCACCCATTGAGCATGTTTGGGATGCTCTGGATCGGCGTATACGACAGCGTGTTCCAGTTCCTGCCAATATCCAGCAACTTCGCACAGCCATTGAAGAGGAGTGGACCAACATTCCACAGGCCACAATCAACAACCTGATCAACTCTATGCGAAGGAGATGTGTTGCACTGCGTGAGGCAAATGGTGGTCACACCAGATACTGACTGGTTTTCGGACCCCCCCAATAAAGCAAAACTGCACGTTTCAGAGTGGCCTTTTATTTTGGCCAGCCTAAGGCACACCTGTGCAATAATCATGCTGTCTATTCAGCATATTGATATGCCACACCTGTGAGGTGGGATGGATTATCTCGGCAAAGGAGAAGTGCTCACTATCACAGATTTGTGAACAACATTTGAGAGAAATGGTTATTTTGTGTATATAGAAAATGTTTTAGATCTTTGAGTTCAACTCATGAAAAATGGGAGCAAAAACAAAAGTGTTGCATTTATATTTGTTCAGTGTAATTAGACGGTTATTGAGGAAACACTCTCAACTAATGGCTTATTACTTGTAGAATATCGTCATGTAGACTAATAAAGAGCCAATATACTGCTAATATGCATGTTAATTAACTATTTGAATTTGTGTACCTTAATATAAAGTGTTACCAAAATATTACAATATAAAATATTGCTGTCTTTTACAGACTGAAATAGTTATACAGTACTAGAAGAGAGAAACACATTTAGATTTAGATTAAATGTATTCATCTGTATTCATCCAGAAATTGGGAATATTTTTTTTGGAGCAGCATGTTAACAATAAAATAATGTACAATACAAATATGAACATAACAAATATAAATATCTATGGAATACAACATATACGAAATAGAGAAAAAGCTAGAATACACTGTAATATAGCAAACTTATTACTACAAATATAAATATAGGATGATATTTACAAACCTTATACAAGTGTACGTTTTGTATTATATATGCAGTTTTATATTAGAAAAATTGAATCGACTAATGAAATATGGTGTACTAATATTGATGCAGATACATGGCAGTATAAAAAGCCATAGAAGATATTTCATCATCAACAAAAGTTACAATGATAAACACAATAATACATCACTCATTCAAATCCAGTTAAAAAAATTATAATTAATTATTAAGGCCACTTTGGATCATGGGTATTTTTACATTTGGTACTGTACTATATTTTGCTTCTAATACTTGTGTACTTTTGTTTACGTAATATTGTAAATGCAGGACTTTTACTTTACAGCGTATTTTTACACTGCTGTATTATTCCTTTCACTGAGTTATAATATCTGAATACTTCTTCCACCACTGTGTACAAGGTGGGCTAGTTTGAGCACAATATTTAAACATAGTTTAAAAATTGTACAAACTGTTTAAGTAAAATACATAGTTGCATGTAAGTTCAGGCAAAGACTGATCTTCACTGCAGAGTGATGTTTCGGCAGATTTTGACACTAGAAACGTTTTCAGGGTTGTCTGCTGAATAACGAACATGTTCTCTGTGCTGATGATGAATCTTAGTTTAAGGCATTGAAGAGAGGACTTCTGAAGCACCCGACATAGGCTTTTTGGAAAAGGATTTATTTTAAAATGAACTGTTGCCAAGGATTCAGTCATATTGTAGGTCATTGTATTAAAACGGTACCTTTTGCTATGAATACAGAAGTGTTTTCCTATACATTATACATTATATCATGTAGATCTATGTTCTCTGCATGTCCAATTGGAAGTTATCCCTTTTTGAAGAACTGTTTTCCTTTAAATTATTTACACAGTAAGTCTCTCCTTGTTTCACATGGTTATCTCATTTCATTCGTCTTGACTCCCAGTATCAAATAACTGAATTGCTCTCGAAGGCTAGACATTGCAAAAAAACCTCATTAGCTGTTTATATAAAACTGAAAGTGATTATTGTACCTTTTATAAAGTCAGAGAAGTAAAGCCCTGCAACATTTGTTCACTCTCTTTCCCACATGTATTAGAAGCTTTGTTTCAATGCTTCAGGGTACCACATAGTATTCAAACCAAAACCAATGGTACCACAAAAGATTGGTGCCTTTGATCAACTTTGATTTCAAAACTCAATAAGCCATTGTCTCAATTTCCTTAAAGCCATCTTCTTTAATTCGATATCTTCTGTTGCACCCAAAAAATGTCCAAAACTACAAGAGCGCAAATATATTTTTTTGCACACTAGGGTGAATTGCCCTAATGTGGGACATTTTTTGCATCTAAGACTTCGGGAATATATTGCGATATGAAGCCAATAGAATAAATCAACACCAAGTACCATTCTGAAGTCCCCAGGATGTGTCCTAATCAAACCAAAAGAGAAAATGCAGATATTACACTCATGAAAGAAATGGTAGACATATCAGTACTCTTAGTGCCAAGTTGTCTCAGACAATCTGCTTTTCCTAATGTGGGACTGTTATGTGCAAAATGTGGGACACTGACATTTTGAAAAGCCTCAGTCACCTTAATTGATGTAATAAAAACATCTCAGGTCAGTAACACTCAGAGCTAAATGTGCAATACCATGTTCAGCTATTTTACTATTTATAATATTATTGTTGTTACAACATTTAGGCTTATAGGTGTGGATGTCACATGGAGAATCAAACATCATCAAACAATAGATTCTTATAGTTTTCAAAAATCATTGAAATGTATTTCACAGGGAAATAAAAAATTGCTCATAACATGCTGCTGTTGATTACAAAGTTACAATTTTATTAAAATCATTTAAGTATATTTCATGGGGAACACATACAATTGTATTTGAAGGCAAAAATATCAACATTGAGGCAACACATAAACCTGCATAAAAAAATTGCTTATAACATGCTGCTGTTAATTACAAAGTTAAAATTGTATCATCATCGGATTCAAATGTATTTCACAGGGAACACATACACCTTTAACATGTATATTTGAAGGCAACACAAACATGAACCTGCCTAAAACAATTGCTTACAACATTACATGTCTGGAAACAAGCAGTCCTTGCATGTCAAGGAGCCATCATCGTCCAAGACCCCGTTATCCTCTGCACAGCTTTCATGGAACCACTGGAAACAGACTGCACACGAAAGCCATTCCTCTGTGGACTTGGGGTCCTTTCTGTCCCCATATGAATGCTGGCAGATTGCACACGCTTCTTGGATCACTTGTGCAGTTTTCTTCTCCTTAGGTTTTAGCTTTTTCTCCTTTTTCTTTCCCCCTTTCTCTTTGAGGAAAGCAAAATGGCTGTCGCTAGTCAAACTATAGGAAGGAGGTTTGGCCCTCTGGCGGCTGGTGGTTGGGCGTTCTCTTACTGGAAGTGTAATCAGAGATTTGAAGGAGACCTCTGGCTGTGTCACTACTTCAACCTCCTCTGCCATAGGTGGTGGGGTTACAATGGGGGACAATGGTGGAGAGCACTGAGGAGGGGAGATTGCTGGCTGAACAGCATCATGCAGAGGGTGGCATGGGGTCTGCTCCAGAAGTTCCCACATGTGTGGATGGCAGGAATCAACATCATCATTATCATCATGTGGAGGATGACACGGGGTTGATGGTGCAGGAAAGAGCATCTCATCTGGGGCCACTGGAGTCTCTTGAAAGCATCTCTCAGATGTTTGAGATGGCATGAACAGATTCTCATTGATCTTGGCTGGGTTGAATGGGTATATCCCTGACCCTCGAAAGCCAGCCTGGCCATTCAGTGGTGTAGCAGCTTTCATCCAGGCCTTTGAAAACAGTGGCATGAACAATGCCCTGTCAAGCCGTTTCCCTCCACTCTCCCTGGTGATCCTTCGTCCCTCGAGCCTCCAGTAATGTTTCAAGCTCTTGAACAGTGCTCTGTCTGCTGGCTGCAGATAGTGAGTTGTGTGAGGGGGTAGGCTAAATACAGTGACGTTGTTCTCTCTCATCATATTCAAAAAGTCGATGTTGTACACATGAGAGGTGTGACCATCAACAAGGAGCAGATGGGGTCGTGGATCATCTTTTGGAAGGCTTTGCAGAAACCTATTCCCCCATTCTGTGAACAAGTCACTATCTATCCAGCCATTATCGGACATCTTTACGAAGGTATTCTTCGGAGCCCCGAAGAGCCATTCTGCCTTCATCCGCTTGCCTTTGAAAATAATCATTGTGGGTCCATACCCACCAGCAGCATTGATGCAGGCCAGACAGGTGGTGGTTTGACCTTTCTCTCCACCAGTGACCTCAAAACAGGGTGCCCCAACTTCTGCAACCACCCTGGTGGACAGGAAGTGATCCTGGAGCCCTGTTTCATCACAATTCCAGATGTGGCCTGGGACATTTTTCAACCCCAGGGTCTCAATCGTGTCCTTATATTTTTCAAACCACTTATTCACAACAGTGGGGTTGAACCCTGCTGCTCTTGCGGCTGAGAGCGCCTCTGGTTTGCGCATGCTCAGTTTGGGGTTTCGCCTCAGAAACCCCTGAAACCATCTATAGCCAGCCTTTTTTGTAATTTGACTGAAGCCTTTTATTCCTTTTTTTTCGGCAAACTGAAAGGCCAGTGTTCGAATGTCGTCCAACCTCAGGGGGAATCCGCGTTTTCCCAGGGTTGCTATCATCTCCTCCAGTTCTGCTTCATCCTTCTCAGGAAGGAATGGCTTTCTTCCAATCGTATGATTAAAGTGACCATTGCCTTTTACCCTGCGCTGGAGAGTGGATTTGGGAACAGACCAGGCCCTGGCCAACAGCCTCAGCTGAGGAACCCCACCATCCTCAATGATCTGTTGGTATTCTTCTATGGCTCCCCTCATCCTGTCCTGCCTCCACTGATTCAGTTTCCTTCCCTGACTTTCCTTTCCTCCATTATTCTTTGCCTGCTTTGCCTTTTTCTGTGTCTGCGATTCTCTCCCTGTCTTATTTTTCTCCTTTGCCATTGTGATCTAAAATGCATTCAATGAATCATTAATATGCATAGAATAAAACGTGTGTTGGAAGGATTTATTAAATTACTATGAATATTTGGGCTTAAATTCATTGCCATCTTCTAAACTCAGACATGTATCCCTAACATTATCCCTGACTTTGTCATACCATTTTAACAGAGATGCAGCCAACCCCAATTATTTAATATAATTTGCCTTCACCTTAAATATCTAAAATAATGCATTAGAAGACTAAAACCCTGTAAATAACAATTGCTCTTGGACAATCCATGCCCCTCCACACATTTTGGCCCAAGTGAAGAACCGTCCCACATTAGGCAAATCATACTGTCCCACTTTGCAAAACACGTTTCCTAAAGTGGGACGATGGCAGATTTGATTGAAATAAAAAATATAGAGTATATTTACACCATATTATAATATATTCTGATGAACAAACATATCATAAACACATCCTGATAAAAAAATTGCAAGATTGTTTTATTTAAACGACATTTAAAACCTTAACATTACATTTGTCAAAACACTATGTCACTTACTTTTTGGCGGTCTTCACACAGGGTACTTCCTGTTGAAGGTTGCTCCACCCTCATCTGTGATTGGACATTTGAGAAGTCATGTGATTTTGATCACATGACATCACAGCTTGTGTTTACCCATAGTTTCCGTGACTCTCATTTGTTTGCGGAAGACCTACACCCATTTGAGCTTAGGTGTCCCACATTAGAGCATGTCCCACATTAGGGCAACTCACCCTATATTGTCTGTGGTCTGTTGTTCGAACACCTGTTAGTGATCACACTTTCTATCTCAACCACTACTAAATACATTGTCACTGAATTTGCACGCAAACATGCTGTTGGTAAAACATGCTTAGCATAACTTACTATACTTAATATTTTAGTCAACATGTAGACCTACTGTAGGTTTGCATTAAAGTCCTTAATAAGTTATTGTCTAATGTACTTAAAACTCTCAAAGCCAGCCTGTTGAGACAAGTCTTTCCCTTCATGTTAATTGCATGGGTTATGGAATAACCAAGACCGCTGGAAACGCAGTAGTACATATGCCAGGCCTGTAAGTGGCGCTGCTGCCGCCACAAAATACACCAAAAGCAGCGAAGACGACCCCGGAGCATGGTTGCCCTTCTGTTTATTCCCCGCGGTAGACGGCGTGTTCTCCTGGAGTGGAGTGCACCAGCTGGGCGTAAAAAAGTAGGGCTTAACTCTAACGTCGGGCTTAGCTACGTCCGACTTAGTGATTCGAATTTACACCGAGTGCACCAAGCCTGACTAGTCTCGGTCGTAGCTGCGCCTGGTCTTAAGATGCGCGTCCACGTGAATACACGCTAAACAGTAAGTGTTGCCAAGCAACACACGTCTACATAAGTTTCCATTCAGAGAAAGCTAGGCATTTGATAATGAATATGGATAACGGAAAGAAGAGAAAAAACTATTTTACTGATAGAGAAATTAGAACCTTAATTGAAATATATGCAGAGCACAAAAACTCGCTAACTGCCAAATGTAATAACAATATGACCAACAAGAACAAACTCGCAGCCTGGAAGTCAATCACTGAAGCAATAAATGACTTGGGTGATGGAGGGATACGGACGGTGGAAGAGTGTAGGAAGAAGTGGAAGGACCTACTATCCAGAGCCAAGAAGGATGCGTCAGTTCTCAAAAACCTGCCGACAGGCGGGGGCCCTGCACCAAAAACCTCTCCATATAGCGATATAATTATAGCTATCTTTGGAGAGGATTCCCGCACTTTCACGGGGTTGAGTGGGATCGAAAGCTCTGAGCTGTCAACCTCAACATGTGAAGAGGTTGACGCAGACGTGTCAGCTGTCACTATAAGTGGTAAGTCACATCTCCCTACATTATCTATACAGTATAAACATTACCCCCCGTGAGACATCACGGCTAGCAAGATAACAATTAGCAATCACGGCAGTTGATAGTAACTGACAGTAACTGACATTAACTTGCAATTTTACAGACTCAGAGGACCTCAGAGAAGAGGGAAGTCCCTCACCCACAGCATCAGCGATGACTCAAGGGGAATCCCAAATTGCCCCACCCCGAAAAAGGAAGAGGGATTTGACTGAGCTATAGCGGGAACTGACGGAAAAATAAATAATTCGTGTGGAGGTGGAGACCGCAAAATTAAGAGCAGAACACGAGAAGATTGAGCTGGAGAAGGAGAAATTGAGACTCCAAATTACCATTCTTAGTAATCATAATCATGACGGAAGAAGACAATTTGTTCACCATTCTATAATCATATTTGTTGGAGGCTACTTGTTTTTATCTCAATTTCATGTTAATAGTTCTCCAAAATGTTGTTATTTAATGTTCTTGTGTGTGTTTTTTAAATAAATGTGGCTATAAAACGGCCTATTGAAAATATGTGATCACAATGGGAGCTTATTGAAGTGCAATTGCAAAAAAACAGCGTTCATATTACAGGCTTCCCCTGTTTTTTCGGATTGTAGTTAGAATTTTAATAAATAAATAAAAACACTTCGTTTAGTTTCGGAAAGTCTTTGTTGTGTGTTGCTGCCGGCCCGTCTCTCCCCCATTCTCATTGAATATTTTACAAAGAGTGAAACAGCGCCCCTCTAGATGTTATGGTGAAACAGTAGATTGCACTCTCTGCGAGAGGAAGCCAGCCGAAATTGGCTTCCCTTGGTGAAAAAAAATTGAGGGATTGACCAATCAGACATGACATCACGTCATGCCCCTGCCAACCTGTTATTGGTCAGGGCCATGCCCTTGCCTCACAATCCAATCAAATCGCATCAACTTAGTGTTGCAGTGACGCGTCCTAAAACCCGGAAGTAAGCTGCGCTCGGTTTCCCTCGACAAAAAAGCAATGGAATTTCTCCATAGGATTTTGGAAAATAGCTCGAAATAAGGTCAGTGGAAAACGAACCTGTTAGATAAATGCACGTTTTATTCAGCCGGATAATATCCACATGTCGACCCTACTTTTATAATTTTCGAATCATAAATCTAATCGATAGAAGATAGATAGTGTCACTGCACCACTCTCACCGCCATTAGAAAGGAGCAAGCAACTGAAGCAAGTGCAATTATGGAGGTTGGAGATTTGGAGTGTTTAATCAACAATACTTGTACTAAACTTCCGCTACAGCAGCAACAACAAATACAATCTGATGACAGGCCGATGCCCAAACTGGAGCTTTGTACAGCGAGGACAAAAGGAGCGAATCGGACGTAAAATGTTAAAGGTCTCGTGATTTAGTTTGTGAATGAATGCTTATTAGAGTTTGGGCTGGAGAGTGCGTGCGGACCTGTCGGTTAGATAACAGGCGTGTGTAAGTCCTGCATCTGTATGATACAAATGTGTGTAAAATGATACCGGGTAACTCATCTGGAACGTTATTACATTGACCACCACACCCCCAACCCAAAAGAAAGGAGGTATTATTGGCTTCCCCTAATTTTTTTCCCACGCCACGCTACTGAAATATATAGGTTTATTATAGGTTGTTTATTATATGATTGCGGGTAAGTCGTCCACCGATATCTTCACGGATGCCAGCAGGAGCCACAGGGTTCTCATCTGCCTCCAGTACCAATTCTCCATGCATGGGAAGGGGGATTCTCTTTTTCACACAGATGTGGTGCAGCACCGCAGTGGCAGCAATGATCACGCAGACGCGCTCAGGGTGCATTCGCATTTCACTGTGGAGGCAGTGAAACTTACACAAAAAAGCAAAAAACTATTTAGCCTATCTACATTAAAAGGCTGGCCTTTTATATATTATAAAAATGACTTTCTAACCTACGTTTGAGCACTCCAATGCAGCGCTCTACAATGTTCCTCGTTTGTGTATGCTTCTCGTTATAGCGGCGCTCTTGTGCAGTTCTCTCTGCGATGACAGGTGTCATTAGCCAGCGCTTCAGAGGGTATCCACTGTCTCCGAGAAGAAGACCATTCACTCTCCCTGCCTCAAATTCCTGTTGAAGGGCGCTCTCTCTCAGGATGCGAGCATCATGGGTCGACCCAGGCCATCTTGCAACGAGGTCGACAATGCCCATGTCCGAGTTGCACACCATTTGGACATTTATTGAGTGGTAACCCTTTCTATTAACATACAAATACTCATGTTCAGAGGGGGCCTGAATGCGAACATGAGTACCGTCGATGCATCCGACAATACCAGGTATACCTGATTTTAACAAAAAATCTTGCCTGGATTTCCCTGCTTCTTCTTGGGTTGGAAGATGGATATAATTCCTGCAAGGTTGGGGAGAGCGCAGCGTTTCGGTCTGATCCGTGCTGGAGTTGAGGGGAAATCTCCTCGATTAATTGAAAAAGAGCTTGTCTGCCCAAACGAAACCTCTCTATCAGCTCACTGTCCGAATAGATGTCCAGTGGGTTTGTTCGATCACGGACGACTCTTTCTCTTCTTAATGCCCTTTCGTTGTTAAACCTGTAAACAAGACGCACTGCCATAGTTATGTTCCTTCTTGCCTGTTTTACGTTACTATGGATACTAGTCTCTCTTTACGATTTACGCCTGCTCCGTACTAGGCGTAAAAGTTACACCCGGGCGTAATGCATACAGGGCTTAAGTCATATGCCCCTTTCACACCAGCGCTTTTTCAGCTCAGGAAATTGTCGGTCTAGAGAGGCAAGAGCTTCGGAGCTAAGAGGTGGCGTCGCTTACGTCTCTCTTATGTCGAGGCGTGCAGGAAACTAAACCCACCTCCCCTGAACATGGGTCGACTGTTATGCCTGCCTACAAGCAGTAGTGCCTATAAACACACTTTATAAAGTCAGGCAACACTAACCAGGCTTCGTGTGATTCTGTTTATTTGTACCTTACTTTGACCATCCGTTCACTGTTATCGATCATTGTGGAGAGAGGCAGACGTGTTGTTTTGTATTATTGCAGCTATCGGATGCAAGTAGTCAGTTTAGCTTCGGTTGCTATGCTAACATCACACGTTTTATACCAGAGAAACTTTCATAACAGCGTTGTGATACCAAACAGCGTCAATTCAGACTGACACACATTCACTTAGGCTAAGGGGAACTGGGGATATGCATCAGCTGCTTGTGTGAGTCGGACAGTGAATACTTTAGAGCGGCCGCTGCAGTGTGAGCTAACCGGGAGCTAATGGGAGAATAAACTCCTGTGGAAGAGCAGCACTGCAGCGGTCGGTAAATGCTGCAGAAACACATTAATAAACAATGAACCACGGCACTCTGGAGCAAAGTATAAGGTTGGAGAAGTCGTTATTCAATTTATTCTGGCTTCGTGTGATTAAAAGCAACACGATCATCGACCCGACGCAGTTCCCCGTTGTTGTTGTTGTGAGCGCCGTAATGGCTGCCGTTGGGGAGCAAATCAGCAATGTAAACGGTGACGTCATGACGCAGCAGGGGCAGCTCTGGGGCGCCAGTGGGCGGTGTGAACAGAGCGGGAGCTGAAAAGGGAAACCGGAGCTGAATCAGAAAAGCTCCCGCTCGGAGCTAGAAAGGGAAAAGCGCTGGTGTGAAAGCCGCATTAGTGGTGCACTAGTCATAACTTTAGTTTGGTCTTAACCTTCGGTTCTACGTCTGACGTAGAGTTACGCCCAGTTTACGCCCAGCTGGTGCACTCCACTCCTGCTGTATATCTCTTCGGTAGTCCACCAGCAGATGAAAAACACCCACCTCTCCGCCTCTTCCAAGGGACGAGGGAACAGTGTGGCAGAGTTTCCGTTAAAGTTGAAATATTTTGTCTTCAAAGTGACAGTAGAACTGATTGAGATTGTTTGAAAGGCGTCAGTCGTTTATGGAGTGTGAGGCCTTAGGTTTATAGTTTATGACCTGTCGCGCCAGACAGATGCAGAGTCGTTAGCTGAGAACTGGAGTTGGAGTTGAATGGTGCAGTGATTAGATATATTTGTTGTCCGACTCAAAAGATAGCATTTCAAGGGCTCCCTCAACAAAAAGCAATACTTTTCCAATGTATTTTTAAATATTGCAGAAAATAAACTCTGTGGCAAATGTTTATGATACACATTTTGTTAAGCAGAATAATCTCCACATATTAACACCACCAAAAGCAATAGCCAAAAGTAAATGGCTAACATTATGCTATAAAGGAACTACAGCATGGTCAAATTACCATCGCTAAGCTAATGGCGGCTAATGTTTGCTGTAATGACGCTTAGTAGTCATTTGTTAGAAACCGCCATTTTAAACATATGGATAGGCCTATATAGAAATTCAGATATTGACGAGTGGGGTTTTTACTTACATGTTGCAGAACAAATGGGAAAACCTTCTAAGCTTGTATTAACCACAGACCGTAGTCATTCAAAAGAACATTGAATTTGAGAAGGGCTAAAATACAAAATAATTTCCCGGTTTAGGACTCATTCCTACACCACTTTATTGGCACCAAATCTAAACATAAAGAGAAAAGAGAACCATCTACTGAAACTCCAAATGTATCCAGTGAGGACTGATGGTACTCATGTGATCCGTCTCGTGTTCTCAGCATGTTGTGATGGCTTCAGGGTTTTGTTGATGTTTGCTCTGTAAGAGCTAGCTGAGGGGGGCACAATAAATGCATGACGAAAAAGAGAACTAGACAGTATGAAGTAAGTAAGGGATAATGTGCTGCGACGCGGTCATTATGGGGAAAAGAACACCTTCATGCCGATCTAGATCCCTCCGCTTCGCGTCGGGCTCCTGATCAGCCTGTCGGTGTTCTTTTCCCCATAATGACCGCGTCGCAGCACATTATCCCGCTTATTACATGGCCACATTCTCAACAAAGTAACGTTATGACTCCCAATATTAATTGAAATGCTTTTATGGATTTAGAAAATGATTTTATTGATTTAAAAAATAGTTGTATGTATTGATTTAAATTGACATGCATCCGCAAAGAAAAATAGTCCGTTGTTACTGTTTGAACTAACGTAGCAACGGCAGGAACTGCTTCGATAGCGTTTTTGAGGAGCTTTCTGATTACAGATTTGAAAACATCGCTGCTTGCTTTAAAAGTAGCACAATTCATGATGTCAAACCTTGGAAAGTATCTCGATATCCCTGCCCTGATGCCAAAGTAACTGCACACTGTATGTTTTGCCGTTTGATGTATATGTCTGGACCGCTGCGTAAAAAGGAGGGTTTCTGCCCGTTACTTCTCCGCTGTTTTCTTGTCCCTCTTGTCTTTTTCTTTTCTTCACTGGGGACTCATCAGCCACTAACCATTACTCCAAATTACTGTGCTCTCCAAATATATTAAAATTAGTGCTGTCAAAATTATCGCGTTAACGGCGGTAATACATTTTTTGAATTAATTGCGTTAAAATATTTAAAGCATTTAACGCATGTGCAGAATGGCCCGCCCCATACGTGCCACCAGTGGCAGCGCCAGGGTATGGCTGGGGTAGGCTACACCCATACCAAGAAAGGGCTTAGCCCCACCATGAAAAATGATGTTAAAGTAAGCAAACTCGCGCGGAGTAAATTGCACAGACAGCAGTTAGTAAGATTGATTTCAGTCGCCACGGTTTTGAAAACTTTTGTCACGTAGTGATCGTCTTCTCAATAGAACATCTTTGATAACGGCGTGGTGTTGTTGCAGGAAGTCCCGACGCAGAATACGTTTGCTGTAGTACAGGGCAGAGCCATATAATAGTAATAATATGGCTCTGGTACAGGGGTGCACATAACTGGTACGCAGGTTATGTGCGTAATCTGAAATGCGTACCGTCACTTGTGTCACAAAGCGCATTTGCGTACCGACGTACTTGTGAAGCTTTTCCAGAAGGCAGTTAGATCACCGGACGACAGAGTCGGTCTCCGTGTGCACAGACAGGGCTGCTGTTAACGTCGGTCTGTACAACGGAACTGTGCCAAAACTACGCCAACCGGCTGTGGAGGGAGACTCCCCCCTGCACTGGAGAACTGCGCTAAAACAGCTTATCACAACGTTCACACTCTGTGGTCACGAAGTACTCCACTAGCCCCCCCCCCCCCCCCCTCTGTCGACTTTCCTGAAGTACTCCCCCGTTGATAGAAATCAACACGTAATGAATTAAGACCCCACGGTTTAATGATTGATAGGTGTGTGGGTTGTCTTTCATTTTGACATGCAGAATTTTTTTATAATAAACATAGATACTGTATGTTAAATTGATATATCCGCCTTCTTTCATTTATCTTTCCATTCCCACAACAATATACATAAATAAATGGCATTTTTTGGACATAGTTCGAATGGTGATTGATCATGATTAATTATTTTTTAAGCTGTGATTAATCTGATTAAAAATTGTAATCGTTTGACAGCCCTAATTAAAATGAATGTTAAAATCCTCCATGTTGCTATCACACGACAGCGGAAAACTAAAGACAATCAGACAGTTTGCTTGCTTTTCAAACTGTTACAGCGTCTCTTGTCAGTTTGAAAAGCCAACGGTAGGACCTGCTTGCGTTTTTGAGGAGCTTTTTGATTACAGATTTGAAAACATCACTCCTTGCTTTAAAAGTAGCACAATTCATGATGTCAAACCTTGGAAAGTATCTAGATATCCCTGCCCTAATGACAAAGTAACTGGCAAGTGAATATGTGTCGCCGTTTGATGTCTATGTCTGGACCGCTGCGTAAAAAGGAGGGTTTCTGCCCCGTTACTTCTCCGCAGTTTTTCTTGTCCCAGTTCCAAAAGCAAACTGCATGCAGTTTGCTTTTCGGCCCAACTGTATACAGTTCAATCGACCGGACTTCTTTCTGAAGATGTGAGCGTCCTTAACAACGGTCAGTCTGTTCGGTATTAAGAACGTGTCACGTGTTCTGAATTGACCAATCAGAATCGAGTATTCAACTAAGCCATGTAATAATTGCGTATAAGAAAACAATGCAATACAGTTATTGGTATTTGTTTCAGTACACTTATTTATTTCAGATATATCTTATAGTTATTACTGTTAGCTTCAGCTTAAGTTATAGTACAATTTTTGCACTAACACCATATTTATATAAAAATAAAGGCAATGAACAGTTACATCTCTGCTTTACATCTACAATTACACAGATACAATAGTTCAATCAATGTTTATTTATATAGCCCAATATCACAAATGTTACATTTGTCTCAGTGGTCTTCACAGTGTGTACAGAATATCAGTATGACAATACGACACCCTCTGTCCTTAGACCCTCACATCGTACAAGGAAACACTTCCAGAGAAAACCCACAGTTTAAAGGGAAAAATGGGAGAAACCTCAGGGAGAGCAACAGAGGAGGGATCCCTCTCCCAGGACGGACAGACATGCAATAGATGCCGTGTGTAAATTGAAAAGATAATACATTTGCAACATAGGTAGTCCAAATGTTTGGAAATGCATGTGTGTATAATAGGAAGATGAATCCACGAGGATATCCATCCAGGACCTATGATCCAGGACCACAGCCACGACTCAAGATCCAGGGCTCGCAATGCATTACACAGCACACAGGAGGATCATCCATGTCTCCGGATCCCGGCGTATATATAGACACCAAAAAGAAAGACATTTGGGGAAGCTGGGTTAATCTGAACATGAGAGTACACAGGTATAGACAGAGAGAAGGAAGAAGTAAGATGTCCCCCGACAGTCTAAGCCTATATCAGCAAAACTAGGGGCTGAATCTAATCAGCCCTAACTATAAGCTTTATCAAAAATGAAGGTCTTAAGCGCACTCTTAAAAACGGATAGGGTGTCTGCCGCCCGAACACAAACTGGAAGCTGATTCCACAAATGTGGAGCTTGATAAGAAAAGGCTCTGGCTCCCATTGTACTTTTAGAGACTCTAGGAACAACCAACAACCCTGCATTCTTGGAACGCAATGCCCTAGTAGGACAGTAGGGTATAATGAGTTCTTTAATGTAAGATGGTGCCTGCCCATTAAGGGCTTTGTAGAAGAAGAATTTTAAATTCTATCCTGTGTTCTATATGGAGCCAGTGTAAGGCAGCCAGAACAGGAGTAATGTGGTCCCTTTTCCTAACTCTGGTTAGTACACGAGCTGCAGCAGTTTAAGTCACCTTCAATTATCGTGGTCGTCTCTCGAAACGTAGGTTTCAATCAGTCTTTCTTGGATGCAACAGCCTCTGATGATCCGAGATGAAAAGTGTTTGTTTTTCGCACGCTTCAGCTGGACAGTGAAAGTGAGTGCACCGCTCAAATGGGTCCGACTAGAATGACGAATAACGTTAGTTCCGCCTATTCCGTCATTCAATAAATCGTGTAATAAATCATACATTTTTTTTTTCACTTTGCATTTATAGGGGGGCCACAGGGGGGCCAGAGGTCAGTGTTAGGGGGGCACGGGCCACCCCCCTTGAACCACCCCTGAGCCTCCCCCTAGAACATTTTGATTTTTGCAGGTCTTAGATGCTGTCTGGTGCATTCTCTAGACCAGTGTTTCTCAAACTTTTTCATACCAAGGACCACTTAACCAATAAAAAAACACTCACGGACCACCTAACTCCACAATTATCCAAAATCACATCGTTTTTCTGGAACAGATTACAAATCGCCTGAAAATGGTACAAACAAGTGGCAACATGTGTGATGAAGGTGTTGCGCGGGGCTATATCATGCAATCGAAAGTGAAACTTAAAGAGCCTGTGACAGCATCCCAACAACTGTTGTGCAATGAAATATTGGGCTACTAGTAATCTCGAACCGTCAGTTTAAAAAAGAAAAAGCGATACCGTTCCGTTAAATATCAATAATTTCGAACATCGCGGGGAAATTCCTTCGACTCATTTTGAGGTTTTGGGGGAAGCCGGAAGTGACGTCAATGCGGGAACGCTTCGAGAGCCAAACACGGACAAAGTGTGTTGTCATGCGTAGAAATGGTGAATTACTGAGATTAGGCACGTTAATAACGTTTTAATGAAGTTGACTACAGTATATTCATATTTGTCAGTGCTTTCATGTCAATTCGGCGAACATAAACATAAATGATCGTGGTGAGAGCTGCTGAATTTCCTCCCGTCGGATGTGATATAAAAACAAATCGATTATTTTTGTAGTTGTAAACTCAAGTGGATGAAACTACATTTATTAGTGCTTTCATGTCAATTCGGCGAACATGTGATACATTAAATGATCGTGAGGATGATGATTAAAAATCGTTTGTTTGAGCCGGTCTGCATTTCCTGATGAGAAAACAAACCGATGCTTTTTGTAGTTGTAGTACACCAACATGGATTAAACGTGTGGTTTTTTTACCACAATGATGGGGAAATTAATGGATAAAATGCACGGATTATTATTATTATTCCCACTCCGATTGGGACACTAGGTCCACCGTTTCCCCGCAGCGAGGCTCCCCCCGTTGACAGTGTATTATTTTAAGAAACACATTATGTTGACGAAACACTCGAGACAAATGTAATTAAAGTCAGATCCACTCGTGTCTTAGACGTGAACGCGCTCTCAGCTGGAGAGAGAAACCCTGGCTTGATTTACCGAGTTGATAACCAGCGTCGTAGGACCGCTTAGCGAGATCTCGTTTGTTAGTTTGTTTGTTACTCAAACATATCCAGGGTCTGTTGAACTGGCTTCGTAGTGCAGGGCACAGGTGGCTAGCAGCGCTGAGGTCAAAGACACAGACATTATACATTATATTTGTATTTTACCAGGATGCAGTGACACAAATATTTATTTACATTTACTATCTACAGCACCCGCCGCCCCTGACATCCCCCACTCCCCCCAATTTACTAGCGGTACCGAAGTGGGCCGGTCGAGTGTCCCGGGATGATTTTTAGTCCCATTCCACCACTGGCTACATGACCTATGATCGCCCATATTGACGCACCTCATTCCTAAACTTCTAACAGATACAACATAAACCGATCCTTCAGCCTCATATGAGCTCTCAGACACGTTCAAAATTAAACTGTCATCACTGTCTGAGCTTGCTGCTGTGTGCACCATCGTGCGTTTACATGCAGAAGCTGGGATCCGGACGGTGCAGCTGGAGCGCTGTGCCCGCAATGACGTCACCCATCATTTGGCGGGACTTGAAGAATCTGCGAGAAGATCCAGAAAATTGTCAACATTGAAGGGCAGATTAATGGTTATCAAAGTACTAATATCCAAAATCAGTTCCGTAACGGTTTTCAAGGGGACAATATTTACTCAAATTGATGGGTTTGGATGATGGGGGAAAACCGTGTCACAGGCTCTTTAAGCTTGCACCATTGCGGAGATATTCCCGTGAGAGTGCGGAAAGCTCAAATTAATTAATTAATTTCAAATGTGAAATGTTACCAATATACTCACGGATCACTAGGGGGCGCTCAAGGACCACCAGTGGTCCGCGGACCACACTTTGAGAAGCACTGCTCTAGACTGAATTATAAGATGAACCACCACATCTTCATTTCACTTGTTTGTTTGTGTTTGCTCGCTTGTGTGACCAGACGTCACGTCTCCTCCCTATGTGACGCTGCTTGGCACCATGCCAGCGCACCTGCTATTTAAGTGGAGACAAATCTGCTCCCTCCCCCTCCGCTTCTCCTTGAATGTGGCCGCGTGGATTGTTTGGCGTGGCAGCTCACGCATCACACTCTCTACCAGACAGGTAAAACCTCTTGCATTTCTGTCATCTATTCATGGGCACGAGCGACACCCGGCTTGACACTACTCTGTCTTAGCGCAGCTGACGCCCGGTGCGTTTGAGGAGGATTGGCACTTGGTCTTTCCGGGACTTGAACTGGTGACCTTTCAGTTCCCAAGCCAAGTCCCTATCGACTTCACCACCACCGCCCATAATTGACAGGCCCTGACTACTCCGTGTTGGACTGTCACCGGGGCCGTTTTGAGGTCGCGGAATTTCAAGGACACTTATTGTTTAGTTGATTTCTTTTGATTTATGTTTTGAGTATATTCATAGTATTTTGTTATTGTGTGATTTTGTTTATTTTCTTTTGTTAAATTAGTTTACTCAAGTTTTTGTTGTTTACGGTTATTTAGATTTGGTTTATTTTAGTTGTTTTCCTTTTTGTTTATTCATCTCCAACCACGTTTTATTATCTTACTGATTTTTAACTGTTTCTCTTGTGCCGGACAGGTGCTGTGGGCTCTAGGCGGCAAACCCAATCCCTGGTGGTGGTGTTCTTCACGTGTCCGTTTTGTTTGGTGTGCAGTGTCACGGGTGATTTTGATTTGACCCCTTCCTCCCCGTTTTGTTAATTGCCGCCATGGTAAGCCCCAGCACTGTCCTTCTGCCTCCTCCCTGGAGGACTTTTAGAATATTATATTGTGTATTATTAGGAATACAATTATGTGCTAAATAAAATAACAATTGTTGTAATGTCTCTGCCTGTGGTGTTCAAACGAACCTGATTGCCTTTTATGAAATTGTATAAACTTTAGTTTTTAGTAATTTCCTGGGGGCGAAACTCCCCCAGGTGGCGTTGTCAGCAAATCGAGAGTACATGAAACCCACACCGCCACATTCTCTACCCCCCACTTTTGCATCGTCGACCCGACGGTGAATATGAGAAGGCTAATACTAGCACCAAGGCCTGAAAACGGCAGATTGGGAATTAGACACGGGGGCCCGAAGTGGACTCGCTACGTTGTCCTGAGGGCCTGTAGACCGAGGAAGATGGTGGACATTTGAGTGGTGGCCAGCCGTAGGGCGAACAGTTCGACGCACAGCCTGATGGTTAGTACTGGGCTGATCGGTTGATGACACTGAAAGACCTGGGAGGAGGCAACCTGCACGGTGAGGCACTTCCTGAACAGACCTGGCCTGCAAAGGGGTTGCAACAGAGGGACAAGAAGCACCTGGAGCTACTGCAGGTGGTGAAGAGTGAGTCTCCGGAACCAACAGCCAAAGGTCGCTATCGGCAGAGGAGTGATCTGTTAAGACAGTCGACACGGGTGGAGGTGGAGGCCTGGGCGGAAAAGCGGTGGCCTCAGGACGAACCACAGCCTTCAACATGTCCCGGTGGACATTTCGGACTCGTTGTAGGTCATTCACTGGGGCCACCGTATAGACTGTTCCTTCACCAGATGGCGCCTTCACGACCTGGTGTACCACAGAGTTCCAGAGATCTTGGATTTTATGCCGCCCTCTAACCCCATGGTTCCTCAGATAAACCATTTGGCCAACTGGGAGATGTGCCTCTCGGACTCGCTGGTCATGCCGCTCTTTCCGGCGGCCAGCAGCAGCCAACAACCGTTCACGAGCACCCTCGAAAGCAATTCTGAGCCTGGCTTGATGTTCGACCACCCAGTCCTGTACCCCGCCAAGTACCGGCTCCTGGACTCGACCCAGGAGAAAGTCTATAGGAAGCTGAGGTTCCTGTCCAAACATCAGATAGAACGGTGTTTCACCAGTGCCCTGATGGGGCGTAGTGTTGTAACAGAACAGGACCTGAGGCAAACAGGAAGCCCAATCATGTTTGCGAGATGCTGGTAAGGTGCGAAGGAGGTTATGGAGGGTTCTATTGAACCGTTCGCATTGCCCGTTACCCGCAGGATGGTAGGGGGTAGTACGGGATTTAGCAACACCGTACAGAGAACAAAGTTGCTGGATCAAAGAACCCTCGAAGCTCCTTCCCTGGTCCGAATGAAGACGGCTTGGGACCCCAAACTTATAAAACCATTCATAGGTCAGGACTTGGGCCACAGTGGAGGCCCGTTGGTCCCGAGTGGGGACAGCCACTGTGAATTTGCTGAACACGTCAGTCATGACAAGGACGTTCTCCAGCCCGTTCCGGGAGGGTTCCAACAAGGTGAAATCTATTGCCAAGATTTCATTGGGTCGTGAGGCAAGCAAGTGACCCATAAAGCTATGGGGTACATGCCCCGAGTCTTTTGCCACTTGGCAACGTTCACACTCCTGGACCCAGCTCTTGATATCCGAGGACATTCCCGGCCAATAGCATCGTTGTCTGACTAACTCCGTAGTCCTTTCGATTCCTTGGTGGCCATGCTCTTGGTGTAACTGCCTCAATGTTTCCTGCTTGAGAACAGCAGGCAAAATGAGCTGAAGATATTCTTCACCTCCATCAGGGCGGAACACTCGTCGGAAAAGGACTCCGTCGTTCTCCACAAGGCGGTCCCATTGACGCAAAAGCGCCATGACTGGACGGCGAAGCTGCTGCCTCTCCGCCGAGGTAGGCTGAACCTTACGTCACCAAAACACCAACACCTCTTCGAGGAGTGGGTCATCTTCCTGCCAGGCACGAAGATCGGTTGCCGAGTGGGTTGGAAGAACCGAGACCGAAGACTGAGTTGCAGGCACCACAAGACCTGAGGATGGGTTTTGGTGAAGGTTGGCAGGGAGCAAAGTACCAGGCACATACTGCCGTGAAAGTGCGTCAGCATTCCCATTGCTGCGACCAGAGCGGTATTTGACAACAAAGTCAAAAGACGCAAGCTGGGCCGCCCACCGTTGCTCCGTGGCGCCCAGTTTGGCAGACTGGATGTAACTCAACGGGTTGTTGTCGGTGTAGACAGTACACTTATGCCCCAGTAGGTACTCTCGAAACTTCTCGGTCATAGCCCACTTAAGCCCAAGGAATTCCAGCTTCATGGAACTATAGTTTGACATGTTGCGCTCAGTGGGCCGAAGACCCCTGCTGGCATAAGCCACCGGTCTCACAACCCTGTCCTTCTCCTGGGAAAGGACAGCCCCAAGGCCACTATGACTGGCATCAATCTCCAAGATGAAGGGGCGTGAAAAGTCTGCATAAGCCAGCAATGGAGCTGAGACCAACTTGGATTTCAGGGACTCAAAACTTTCCTCACACTGAGGTGTCCATGCCGCATCCAATAGTTGATTTGATCTCCTCTTTGACTTGGTGCCTGCCAGCTCTGCCACTAACTGATGCAGCGGTCCTGCCAACTTTGCAAAACCCTCTACAAAGCGACGGTAATAGCTGGCAAAACCCAAGAAGGAGCGCAGCTCTGAAACATGACGAGGGCATTTCCAATTTGCCACTGCCTCAATCTTCCTAGGGTCTGTGGAGACACCCTGGCTGGAGATGACATGGCCCAAGTATGCAACCTCCTGTTTGAAGAAGACACATTTCTGAAGGTTGGCCTTTAGGCCCTCTTTCTCAAGCCGACCGAGCACTGTTTCCAATCTTTGCAGATGTTGTTCAACAGAGGATGAGAAGACGATGATGTCATCAAGATAGAGCAGTAGCGACTGGCCCTGTTGGTCGCCAAACATCCTCTGCATCAGCCGCTGGAAGGTGCTAGGGGCATTGCATAACCCGAAGGGCATGCGGTTGAACTCAAAGAGGCCAAAAGGTGTACAGAAAGCGGTCTTGGCCCGGTCCTGCTCTGCCATAGGAACCTGATTGTAACCACTGGCTAGGTCAAGGGTGGAGAACCAGCAGGCCCCAGAAAGTGCATCCAAGGTTTCCTCAATGCGAGGCAAGGGGAAGGCATCTTTCCTGGTATTGCTGTTGAGGAGGCGGTAGTCAACACACAAGCGCAAGCTCCCATCCCTTTTCCTCACCAGAACAATTGGTGATGCATAGGGGCTGCAGCTCTCCCTAATGACTTGGGACTCCAAGAGTTGGTTAATGTGGGCCTTCACTGCTTCGTACTCCGATGGAGGGATGCGGCGGTGCCTCTGTCGGACAGGCACATCATCAAGTACGGGGATGTCATGCGAAATGAGAGTTGTACAGCCCAAATCTCCATCATGGGCTGAGAAGACAGATTGGTACCTGAACAACAAAGACTTTACGCCTGTCTTTTCCCGCTCAGTCAATGAAGACATGTCCAATGTATCTAACCTATCGTGCACTGAGGGGGCAGCTGTCTGAGAGGAAACAGCTGCAAAGGATGACCCCACCTCAGTCACACCTGCGGGAAGGCTGACAACCTGGGCAGCACTCAAGACACCAAGACCAGTACGTGGGTAAAGCAGAACTTCGGTCGTCCCCACATTGACCACAGGGACGTATGCTGTACCCCGGACAACCTGTACGAGGCATGGTGAGGCGAGCAGCCCAGCTGGTAAGCCCGACTCTGGGGGCTCGAAGAGAGCACTTTGACCAGAAAGCTGTTCAGGACAGGAACTAGCAACCAGCTTCATCACCCCTCCGGGTATGCGCACTGCATGCTTTCCCCGGACCCTCGCAATGCCAGTGAGTTTCCCTGGAACCTGAGCGGGAGACTGGTGGACCTCCTGTAGAGCTGCGATGACAGCAACAGGTGCCTGTGACACGATGGGTGTGTCAAAAAGAGAAGAGCCAAAGGCCCCGAAGAGCTCTCGATAGCAGCGACGAATCACATTCATCCCCATGATTCCAGGGACAGGAGACACAGCACCAGGGGGGTCCTTAACGATCAGGATCCCACAACGGGACATCACTTTACCACACAGCTCTACATCAAGTTCCAAGTAGCCAATGTATGGAATGGCTAAGCCGTTAGCTGCTCGCAGCTGTAGCCAGTGACAAGAGCGAAGGCGATCAACGCCCCAAGGTGCAAACTTCTCCAAAAAGAAACTCTCAGTGACTGTGGACACCATGGAACCAGTGTCCACCAAGCACGGGACAGTTACACCTCCGATCATAACATTAATGTTTGGACAAGAGCCAATTAAGTCAGCTGCGGCACCTTCTAGTGAACCTGTAGACTCCCCAACTGAGCTGTGGCTCGGCAGCTCAGTGGGTTTCAGTTTTCCGACCGGTAGGAGGGATGGGCTGGCAGAGAAGCACTGGAGTTAACGCCAGCAACAGAATTACTACGATGTCGGGGGGGAGCCCGCACACCATCACACTCCCGAGCAAGATGTCCAGCCTGCTGGCACCTTCGGCATATTAAAGGACCACTACTAGAAGTTTGGCCTTGGAAGCGAGGCATCTGCAGGGAGGCTACAGTCTGGGTAAGTGTGTTCAGCTGCTCCTGTTGACGTTTCATAAGATCCATCAACTCACCCAACCCTGGCCCAGGTGGGTGAACCTGGGGGGGTTGGAAGCGACCCTTCACTCCATACTGAAGACCATAACCCGCTCAGCAGCAGCGACACCTGCATACAGGTCAGGACGACCCGGCGCAGAAGAAACACCACCAGAGTCCATCCGCAAAGCAGCATGCTCCTGACGAAGTCTCTCGTTGTCTGCCTTAAGCTCCATCACTAGCTCGCGGAGCTGCTGCATCTCGTCCTCCATAACAACTGAGGAAAGCTACACCAAAGCCACACAAAATGGTATGAAGAGAGGGATCCCTATATTACACACTGCTGTTTTGGCTCTACACTTTCATATATGGGAAAAGACACTTACTGCTGAAACTAAACATCAAAAAGGTAAGAAAACTAAACAAAAACTTGTCTCTGCCCCTTTAACGTGGTGATCCTGCCGACAACGCCAGAATGTGGCGGTGTGGGTTTCATGTACTCTCGATTTGCTGACAACGCCACCTGGGGGAGTTACTAAAAACTAAAGTTTATACAATTTCATAAAAGGCAATCAGGTTCGTTTGAACACCACAGGCAGAGACAGTATAAAAGATATTACAACAATTGTTATTTTATTTAGCACATAATTGTATTCCTAATAATACACAATATAATATTCTAAAAGTCCTCCAGGGAGGAGGCAGAAGGACAGTGCTGGGGCTTACCATGGCGGCAATTAACAAAACGGGGAGGAAGGGGTCAAATCAAAATCACCCGTGACACTGCACACCAAACAAAACGGACACGTGAAGAACACCACCACCAGGGATTGGGTTTGCCGCCTAGAGCCCACAGCACCTGTCCGGCACAAGAGAAACAGTTAAAAATCAGTAAGATAATAAAACGTGGTTGGAGATGAATAAACAAAAAGGAAAACAACTAAAATAAACCAAATCTAAATAACCGTAAACAACAAAAACTTGAGTAAACTAATTTAACAAAAGAAAATAAACAAAATCACACAATAACAAAATACTATGAATATACTCAAAACATAAATCAAAAGAAATCAACTAAACAATAAGTGTCCTTGAAATTCCGCGACCTCAAAACGGCCCCGGTGACAGTCCAACACGGAGTAGTCAGGGCCTGTCAATTATATGAGGCCACAGCTCGGTGCGAGAGCTCACCGAGCCAAAACAGCAGGTAGGGGGGGGGGGATGATGACCAGAGGTGGGGAGAGTGGTTACGGCGTCCCAACTTGTACAGCTAGGCGCTGCCACAGAGCCCACTAGGAAGGGAGAATGTTTATGGCACCCCAGCCTGTGCAGCCAGTTGCAGCCACAGAGCCCATAGGGAAGGGAGAGCGAGACCCAACAATCCCACGGCCAAATCCCACAATAGTTGCAACACTGCAAAACCGGGAACCTCCGGAGCCAATCCTCCTTAAACGCACCGGGCGTCAGCTGCGCTAAGACAGAGTAGTGTCAAGCCGGGTGTCGCTCGTGCCCATGAATAGATGACAGAAATGCAAGAGGTTTTACCTGTCTGGTAGAGAGTGTGATGCGTGAGCTGCCACGCCAAACAATCCACGCGGCCACATTCAAGGAGAAGCGGAGGGGGAGGGAGCAGATTTTTCTCCACTTAAATAGCAGGTGCGCAAAATAGCAGGTGCGCTGGCATGGTGCCAAGCAGCGTCACAGAGGGAGGAGACGTGACGTCCGGTCACATCTGCATGCCCTGCATCGCTATAAGAAATACTTAAAGGAATGGTCCACTCATTAGATAATTAATCAACACTTCAGTATTTAGTGAAACATTATGTTTAAACCATACCCTGAAGAAATCAGCGATATTCCCCGGTAAATAATGATTTTATAGCTCTTTTTTATCAAAACATGTATATTCCGTCTGGCCGCCGCCATTTTCAGTAGTCACGTGATGGTTGTGACGTCATCCATGCGTTCACTTTGTCAACACACGGAAACATGGTGGAGTATTTCAGTTCGGACTCGTCAGCAGAGGAACAAGTTTTGACCAATGTGAAGAGATTGGATGGGGGAATTCAGCCATACATATCAGTATGACAATACGACACCCTCTGTCCTTAGACCCTCACATCGTACAAGGAAAAACTTCCGAAGAAAACCCACAGTTTAAAGGGAACATGGGAGAAACCTCAGGGAGAGCAACAGAGAAGGGATCCCTCTCCCAGGACGGACAGATGTGCAAGAGATGCCGTGTGTACATTGAACAGATAATACATGTGCAACATAGGTAGTCCAAATGTTTGGAAATGAATGTGTGTATAATAGGAAGATGATATAAGATACTATATGTATGCATGTAGTACCACCCTTGCTAGCGATTCCCTCTCTAGTTTAGCATACTCAGCTTCGTTGTCCCTGGCCATAGAATCACGATTTTATGAGGCCGGAAAAAACTGGGGGGAAATACACACTAGCCAGTACTACGCTATATGGAAAGGCCACCAAAAACTGTCCTGGCCTGGACGCTAAAGGACGTTAAAACGGGGCTAGCTGCTGCAATGGAAATGCGCTATAACATACCTTATTCTTACTCCGAGCACTACTTCTGCTCCTCCGTCGCTTCACACTTGCAGAGGGCGATTTCTCAACTGGCCGAACTGGTGTCCTGGTCGGTGATGACACCAGAAAGACCGATGGTACTGCATCTCCATTAAGTAATGGTTGTTCCATAAATCCCATGTTATGTTTTATCATACTCTCAGAGTAGTCGTCCGGATATTTGAAATGTTCGCTGCATACATGAGCCTGTAAATCTCTCGGTTCGGGCCGGCCATATTTCGCTAGCCACTGCCTCCGAATGTACTTCTTACGCTTACCTTTTGGCAACAGATGGAACCGAGCATTCCGTGGATTGTTCCTATCAGAATTGTGGCAATATTTCGCGATACAGTGAGGCATATTTGAAGAGAGAAACTACAGTAAATAACATGGAGATCAACGTGTCTTCGAAAACCAAACGCATGGTTTACGTCACGTCCGGAAAATGGCGGCGCCCACAGTGTTGATGTTATGTCGGTATATAATCAGTTTAAAATCACTGATAATGTCGTCGGATTAAAAAAAAAGACTGGCAGAGACTGGTCTGTTTTATCGGATGATAATTATTTAAAAATGAGTGTCATGAGCATACCATTCCTTTAAGTTGTTGGTCAAGACACTTTCCATCTGATGAAGGCAAATGTCTTCCCAAATGTAAACAAGTAGAAAACATTACATTCAGTTATAACTTCCAAAACAAACATTATTTACACTATTATGTCCCCTGTTAAAAATGTTTGTAATGTTACTGTAAGTTGGTCGAACGAATGCCTCCTCATCCGGAAGCTGACCGAGCAGACCCGAGCAGCAGTCGAGCGCATCCGCGAAGCACACAAAATGGCGACGTCAGAGTACGCAATACTCTTCAGTTGCGCCACTTATGTGACAGACAAGAAGAGTATGTGACAGACAATAAATAGTCAATTCTAATGTCTAACACTTAATGTGGAGAAAGAGATGTCCTATATGGGTTGATTGTGCGTTGATCTGTTGGTAATGCCTCTGGGTTCCAGTGGGCATGTAAACAAATGCATAATGCTGCGCTATACTTTGTGGCCTCACCCGGTTGCATAGCGACACTTATTGTTTAGGTGTCTTTTAATAAGCAGGTAGTCATATCATTAGCTAGAACTAGCTGGATCTGATCGATATTGACATAAACGCGAGTGAAGTCTAATCTGACGGGAGAGAGAGATCAGCTGCTGCTGACGAGTCGACACGCAGCTCTGCATGATCACATGCAGCGGTGAGCGGAACAAAACACACACTTCAGGTTAGAATATCACACGTAGCTATTTTAATTACCTCTCAAACTACCTGAACTAGCTATAGATATGTTTAGTTTTACTGTCGGGTCACTCATTACTGGATCCGCGAGCTGCATGATACTGGCATAATAGATTGCCCGATCGGGCAACCAGCAGGTGAGGCTTCATTGCCCGAGCTAAATACTAGATGGCCATTGGGCAGTCGTTAATGTCGAGCCCTGGCTTTACTGCCAGTATTTAAACCCTCACCAGACACACACCCGTTGCCAGATCGTACTTTGCCTTTATGCTAGTCTTTCACGCGTTTGTTACCAGATTGCCTACCCGGTTCCGACCCTGCCTGTCCCCGACCTGCCTGCTCTGCCTGATCCCTGATCCTGCTTGTCCTTGGACTACGCTGCCTGTACCTACGTTGACCGCCTCGCCTGCTCCCTGACCCTCTGCCCGGCCCTGACTCACCTTCCCGCTGTCCTCTGGTTTGTTTGCCTGTACATCATCCGGTATCCCTCTGCTCTGGTATTATTACCAATAAAGTACATTACCAATACTCCGTGGTTTCTCGAGTGCTGCATTTGGGTCCTTCATACGATTGTGACAGATACATTACATGTCATACAGAATTATTTATCCATAGTGGCCAATATTCAATTATAAACTGTAGATATGCAAGAGCAGTTTTTAAATATCTCCCCCAAGGAAATTACATGTTGACTGCAGTAGCCAGAGATTGAACCACTGACCCACTGAAGACACTGTCACAGTTTTGTCTGTCTTGTCATGGTTTTATTTTGAAATTCTTCTTTATGTGTCTTGTCTTGCTTCCTGTGTTTGCCCTCCTGTGTCTGATTGTCTGATTGTGTTCACCTGTTGCCCTTGTGTTTTGTGCCTCCTCTGCCCAGCTGTGTCTTGTCCATAGACTGTTTATATAAATGGACGTAGTGTCTGTGACGTCACCCATAGGATTCTGCAGAGTTACAGAGAAGCCTAAAGTAGGTGGTGTCGGCCACTAACGGCTCGACAGTGACGTCAGAGTCTAACTCCCGCCTGCTCCAGCCTGATCCAAATAAGGGCAAAGAGGCAGAGCCGAGGCGGGACCTGCTGCCACCGAGCTGGAAGTTCCAGAGCTAGCTGAGGCTACCAAGCTAACCTAACATGCTCAGCAGTGCAGCTCTGTGATGCTAGCCGGCTAACCTACATCTGTTGCTCCCGGTCTGCACGTTTTACGTTGCTTAAGGTAAGTGTTAGAAATTAAAATCAATGTTTTGAGAGCATAGTGCACCTTAAACATACAGTCAGTTTAAATGCCGTTTTATACTGAAAAACCAGAAGTTCTTGTGCACAACCAGATGTTAAGCTTTTATTCTGGTTAGCATGAGGCTAATATACCATTTACTATAGAGGTGAATTTAGCAGCGATATGATGTTGCACAGCAAAACCTACTGATTTCAACACTACAACTATAGAACCAAGATATTATTATTGTTGGATAAGGTACAGTTTATTTGAGTACGTTATTGTTTACAGTTGTGGTTAGCATGTGACAACATTTGGAACGACCGGAAACCAAACTGCTGTGAAGTATTTCCTGTATTTTTAGGAGTATTGATTACAGCGTTTGTAATGTGTTAAATGAGAAGTCATGAAAGAGTTAAGGAGGAGAAAGGGCGTGTTTAGATATATATTGAATGTACAGTGTCTGTATCTTCTGATATGCGTAACAACGGACATTAAAACGTGGAGAGCCGGCCCGCTGGGAGGAGCCAGCAGAGGATATATAAACAGCGCGACCTGAGAGGTTCGCCCTCTTTTCGCCGCTGACCAGAGCCAGATACACAGCTGTATTTCTGTTGGACAATATCCTGTTTGTAACATTACCACACTTTTTATTAATTAAAGTACCAATTTGAAACAATCCCAGAGACTTCATTTAGTCTCCTTTTTAAGCTTCTCTCCTGGACGCTAGAATAACTACACACAGATAACATAAGTGAACATGAAACTATTCGGCAAAACATTCAATAATAATCTAAGGTATTTCGTTTTTGGGATAACACGTGCATACACATTTTAAAATGCCTTCATGTTTCTAAAATATATATTTTGTGGTAAATTCAACAGTGGATCCAGCAAAGATTCAAATATGTGCATGATTTTAATTATACTTTTTATAAATTCAAGTCAAGCTTCGTTACATGTGATGGTAGCTAGTGAGTGCTCTTACCGGTGTGCCTCCTCCACAACCAGACTTTATTAAAACTCTTAAGTACCAGTTCTATCTACTTTACTTTAAACAATTAAAAAGACAAAATCAACTAATGTATTGAAATAACAATCTTCATTTTAGGTGCCTCTTCTTCTTTTAAATTAAACTTTCAGACGTGAGATATTGAAATACAGTATTAGTATTGTTTATTATAAAAAACTGAGCCACTCCTTACCGTTAACTTCATATTTCTTATTGTCTAAAGCATTTATTACACACATTTTCCACATTGATGTCCTGTCTGTCTGTGAAACGGTTTCACTGAAACCACCACATCTGTGAGCCCATACTGGGCACAGCTGTCACAAACAAATTATGGTCCTGTTTGACTACACACTATTCAGTGTGCAGATCTTTCTGTTCACATTAAAAGTGTAGTTTCCTAGTGAATGTCTTGTATTGGTCTTTAATCTCATTAATTTCTCATTTTCTTCTTGCCCCTCTGAGAAAACGGTGAGGCAGTTGTGTCCTTCAGGTATGTCCTTTCCTAACAGAAATGACAAGAGACATAACACATATGCCATTAATGCAGAGTAAGTGTGTTATTTATGAAAGAGATGTGTTAGAGGGCTGTAGAAATAAATACAACATTATTTGAATGTGTTTTTGAAATTCATCACTTTGTACTACAAAGATAATCAGATTATGAATGAACAGTCTGCATTTATCAACATTAAAATATATGTTATTTAAATAATATTCAACTGTTAGAACTTAGTGAAACTGTAGTGTCATGCTGTTTGGTTGTCTCACTGCAAGAACCACTTTTACCACGTTTTTACAGACAATATGTACAGACCAATGGTAGGAATTTTCACAAAGTAAAATAATAATTGCCTTAAATACATTGACATGTGAAAGCTGACAAAAAAATTGACGTTAACCAATAAACTTCAATAATTAACTCCAGCTCAACAAACCATATTGCAATATCTACGTTAACATTATTGCTGGAAACATCTGGAAATGTGAGATTCATATTTTTAAGATACACAGATCTTATAGAGAGGTTAATCTTATATACAGTACACTGTAGTGTGAATTTCGTCAGCTATCTTTTAATTTAGTTTTAGTCTTAGTCCTGTGTTAAATTTCCTTTTTAGTCATATTTAGTCACCTTCATCCTGTTTTTAGTCGACTAAAAGTCTGAGCATTTTAGTCTTATTTTAGTCGACATTTTGTCAATGAAAACTGTTGAGTCTTTTTTAGCGATCAGATTATATAGAACATTTCAGTCAAACTAGTCTAACCAAATCCAATAATTTGTCATTTTAGTATATATAAATAAATAAGATTATATCCTGTCCTCATTTGATGAAAAATACAGGTTGAATGAATAAGAATGCAGCTTTGCAGAGAGTATCTGCTCAGGTTTGTGGTGTTTTTACCAGCTGTGTTATGGCCACATTGCTTCCCTTCTGATAAAACAATGCATTCGCTTTCTTTCTCCGCCTCATTGTAGCGAAAATGGGCCCAAATATCCCATCGTTTCTTTCTCCCAAGCACTGGTGGCTTTAGACTTTTTCGTTGTCAGTCATTTTGACGGACAGGATCGTAACATTTCCGTCATAATCCATTATTACCCGTCGAGTGCACAATTTATCAATCACTCGCGCTGATGGGGGGTATTCGGTTAACGCGAGTGCGACCACTGCTCCCAAGCCTTGTTGTTGCCATTTTATTTTCTGTTAAATAAGGTTACTTAGACCATGAGTTAGACCCGAGTCTTCCTGACAGTTCATACAGTGGGGCAACAAAGTATTTAGTCAGCCACCAATTGTGCAAGTTCTCACACTTAAAAAGATGAGGCCTGTAATTTTCTTCCTATGTATACCTCAACCAGAGGTCGCGTTAACCGAATATTTTCCGTCAATGACGGATTTTTCTAACAATGACGGAAAAATCTGAAAGCAGTCCGTCATTTTGACAGATTAGAACACAACTTGGAACAGCGCCAAAATGTCCACCAGCGGCCCACATCATATTACATCCTTAGTAGGGTTGGGTATCGTTTGAATTTCCACGATTCCGATTCTACTTTTCGATTCCGGTTCTTAACGGTTCTCGATTCCGATTCTTTGAGGGGCAGGGTAAAAAAATGATACATGCTTCTTCCACCAAAAAAATTACATTTATTCGAGAAACTTTTACACAGGTTAGTTTAAAGTAATATTCACATTAATCAGTCTGTTTATATTCACTGCTATGTAACTTTAACCTGAGAACCACTGAAGCTACAACAGTTCAACTTTTAAAAACAGTTCTTGTTGAGAAAAACAAGCATATCTGCCTTCTCAGGCATACCGGGAAGAAATGTTTGAACATTTTGAAGTAAAATGCTTCAATCTGGTGCACACGCAGAATTACTAGAGACTAGATCTAGGGGGTACAACTCTAAACACCCATATGAAAAAGATCGGTTTACATTTGAATAATTAAATAACAAATAGCCTACATGTAATGCATTTTATTTTTGTTGTTCATTCATATCTTATTTTACTATTTTATTTATGCATATTTTTGTATCTCTCCAGTTTAAAACGATATGTCTGGTTTACTGTCCTATAGTATACATTGGAATGATTTCAAACCTGTTTTATCCCAATAATTATAAAGGAGTGCCTTGGAAATATGTGTTTACATAAATTGTGATCAAAACGTTTGAGACCCACTGAGATAACTTAGACTAAAGTGAACTATCTAAACACTGAGAGTCCTTTACCTCACTGAGCTGAAGTTATCAGCCTCAGTCTGACTGGAGAGGACTCTCCCTCCACATCATTGTAGAAACATCTTCTTCTTCCGTAAGAGCAGCTAGCACCAGATGCTAATAACAACAGCGCCGGTTCCAGTGCACCCTCGTGAGCTGCGGTTGCCAGATAAGCCAACATCCCCCATTTTCATCACTTGCAGCGCCCAACGTACAGGGCAAATGAAAAGTGTAACCGGGATGAAAAGGGTGTTACATTTACTTAATTATGAATGTTGTTACATCAAGGCCGAAAATTAGGATGAGCACCAACGGTCAAAACATTTATTTTTTCTCCCAGAGCTGTCAGCGCAGCGCCTCCACAGATCTGGCGCCCTAGGCGAACATTTATAATGCCAGTGCGACGGGCCGGCCCTGGTCTCAGGTTACACTGTAGGAAATGTAGATACAACGCTACATTTCCCGCCCCGCTGCAGTCATGCAGTAGGCTACGGAGAGCGGCGAGAAACATTTCCTCAGGAATCGAAAAGCGGAACCGAAATTCACATTTCTAAATGATACCGTTGGAATCGAAATGTTGGAACCGGTTCCGAACCGGAACCGGTTCTCGGTACCCAACCCTGATCCTTAGTGGCCAGGTCGACTGAGGGTGATCTACTGTAGGCTACTGTAGTCTGTAACTATTATTTAGTCATTCACACGCCTGTCCAGTTGGTGGTGAGTGTGTGCATATTAAGTAGCTATTGTCTAGTCTTGTTTTTGACCTCGTTGTTTAACTGGCTTTAGCAATCGCAGCTGATCATCCAAAGCTTTTTTTAATAAACCCAGTAGTTGTGATGGTGTGGATAAACAAGGTGAAAAAAGAGGGATTGATGCGGTGGAGGATGAAGGACAAGCCAGTAAGACTAAGACTGACAACGTTCAGCCAGCGGCAGAGGGGCAAGCAAGTGGCAAGGAGTTCAAGCGGGAGTACCGGGTTCAGTGGGAGCAAGAGTTTAAGTGGCTGAGGAGGGAAGATGGCAAAATGTTCTGCGACATCTGTAGAAAAGCTAAAATGAGTAACGGATTTGTCCGAGGGTGCACGACGATGCAGAAATCAGCGTTCAGGCTAGGCTACAGCAGGTCAATTGAGTTGTTCTTGTATATGTTTTGTTCATATTCTGATTGTAATTGTCTCATTTAAAACGATGGCATTGTTCATATTTGCCTGTTTAGGCACAATGGTCGCGGTATTTTTAGCGGTCTATGCCCCCCTCTGCTGTGCTGTCAGTGCAGGAAAAAATAAATCATTCATGTTCGTGTTGACATGAAAAGTGACCACACGGTCGGTGTCTCTGTTCATCTTTTTGTTTCTCCATGCCCTTAAAAGTTCTGTACTGTATGAATCATTAAAAAAAATGAGTGATTTGCTGCTCAGTACCCAAACTTAAAATCTTAAATATGTCTCATCTCATCATTAAAAAATGAAAAATAAAATGACGGGTAATAATGGATTATGACGGAAATGTTACGATCCTGTCCGTCAAAATGACGGACAACGAAAAAGTCTAACGGAACCACTGACATCAACTATGAGAGACAAAATGAGAAGGAAAAAAAAATCAAGAAAATCACATTGTCTGATTTTTAAATAATTTATTTGCAAATTATGGTGGAAAATAAGTATTTGGTCAATAACAAAAGTTCATGTCAATACTTTGTTATATACCCTTTGTTGGCAATGACAGAGGTCAAACGTTTTCTGTAAGTCTTCACAAGGTTTTCACACACTGTTGCTGGTATTTTGGCCGATTCCTCCATGCAGATCTCCTCTAGAGCAGTGATGTTTTGGGGCTGTCGCTGGGCAACACGGACTTTCAACTCAGTCCAAAGATTTTCTATGGGGTTGAGATCTGGAGACTGGCAAGGCCACTCCAGGACCTTGAAATGCTTCTTACGAAGCCACTCCTTCGTTGCCCGGGCGGTGTGTTTGGGATCATTGTCATGCTGAAAGACCCAGACACGTTTCATCTTCAATGCCCTTGCTGATGGAAGGAGGTTGTCACTCAAAATCTCATGATACATGGCCCCATTCATTCTTTCCTTTACACGGATCAGTCGTCCTGGTCCCTTTGCAGAAAAACAGCCCCAAAGCATGATGGTTCCACCCCCATGTTTCACAGTAGGTATGGTGTTCTTTGGATGCAACTCAGCATTCTTTCTCCTCCAAACACGTCTAGTTATATTTTTGGTTTCATCTGACCATATGACATTATCCCAATCCTCTTCTGGATCATCTAAATGCTCTCTAGCAAACTTCAGACGGACCTGGACATGTACTGGCTTAAGCAGGGGGACACGTCTGGCACTGCAGGATTTGAGTCCCTGGCGGCGTAGTGTGTTACTGATGGTAGCCTTTGTTACTGTGGTCCCAGCTCTCTGCAGGTCATTGACTAGGTCCCCCCGTGTGGTTCTGGGATTTTTGCTCACCGTTCTTGTGATCATTTTGACCCCACGGGGTGAGATCTTGCGTGGAACCCCAGATCGAGGGAGATTATCAGTGGTCTTGTATGTCTTCCTTTTTCTAATAATTGCTCCCACAGTTGATTTATTCACACCAAGCTGCTTACCTATTGCAGATTCAGTCTTCCCAGCCTGGTGCAGGTCTACAATTGTGTTTCTGGTGTCCTTTGACAGCTCTTTGGTCTTGGCCATAGTGGAGTTTGGAGTGTGACTGTTTGAGGTTGTGGACAGGTGTCTTTTATACTGATAACGAGTTCAAACAGGTGCCATTAATACAGTTAACGAGTGGAGGACAGAGGAGGCTCTTAAAGAAGAAGTTACAGGTCTGTGAGAGCCATACATCTTGTTTGTTTGTAGGTGACCAAATACTTATTTTACCGAGGAATTTACCAATTAATTCATTAAAATCCTACAATGTGATTTCCTGGATTATTTCCCCCCATTCTGTCTCTCATAGTTGAAGTGTACCTAGGATGAAAATTACAGGCCTCTCACATATTTTTAAGTGGGAGAACTTGCACAATTGGTGGGTGACTAAATACTTTTTTGCCCCACTGTATTGTGCCGCTGACCGGTGTAATTCAAATCTACCGCCGTGCGCACCACAGACACACAGCTGCTGCCCAGCCGCAGCACCGGAAATGGAAATGCTGGGAGAAAAACTGACTATCAGAGATGTAACGTTATCTTTGATAATATTTCGTCTCGTCACTTTTCGTCAACGATATTGCATGATGATTTCGTTACAGTTATTGTTTACTGCCGTCGGTGCCGTCTCGTCATCGTCTCGTTTTCGTCATGGAAAAAAAGGTTGTTGACGAACATATTTCGTCATAGTTTTAGTCAACGAAATTAACACTAGTACGCTGGTCTTCATCACTACTGTGAAGTTAGTTATCTGCATCGTCGAGCATAGCACATTTAAATCAACAATATCAATGCATACAGTTGCACTAAGACAGGCGCACAGAGGCAGTCGCAATTTGTACAGGCTCCCACTACCTGTTAGCATCTGTTAGCATCTAGCTCTCCTGCTTACAAACATTTAGCCATCCCTGCTTATACAACATCTTGACGCAGTTTGGCATTGGTATATGGGACCAGGGGCGGACTGGGACACAAATTCAGCCCGGGACGTTCAGACGCACCGGCCCACACACCGGGCCGCCGCCCACGCATGCGGGCCACCCTTGTAGCCTACAGATAAATTATACATCTACTATGCTCATATACTGTATACTGTTATGGCTAGATTCCCCAGAGTCAAGCCATAACATAAAAGAGAAGGACAACAGGAGTAAGGTGTAAAATGAAATCTTCCTTTATTTAAGGTTTCTTAAAAATGTCCGTGTCATGTGTGAAGTGTGTCAAAGTGGATATGTAGGTGTCAGTAACGTGAATGTACAATTGGGGTTAAGGACAAAGTACAGCAAATGGGTTCTACCTTACATCACCAGCAGGTGTCGCAGCAGCTCACTTGTCTCTGCGACCCTGTCAATCACTATATCAGTGTCCAGAGCCATCAGAATCTCCTTCTCTGTGCACATGAGCATGAATGCCTCCATATGCTCTTGGGTCAGGGTGGTCCTCAGTCGATTCTTCACATGTCAGTGTGGAGAAGGTCCTCTCACAGGCAACTTGACTGAATGACAGTGTTAGGAGGAACTTGTAGCCCAATCCAATGACATGATAGGCATCAGTCAGCAAGTTGTACTGTGACAAGACATGATGCACACAAATAGCACAGTTTTTGCAGTAGTTGCAACTGTTCTCTAGCTCCAGGTCTTCTTCTCTTCCATCCTCCCCTCTGGTTGTCCTGACATTGTATGCATCCAAATGGGGCATCTTCAGTCTCTCCCAACAGTTGGCTAGGCTTGACAGCTCAGCCTGCAGTCTTCCAGCAGTGGCTCTTTCATCATACTTCTGCAAGTATTCACTCAGCTTCTGTTGGAAGGCCCATTTCCTTTATTTTAGGGAAATTCCAAGGATCAAGACATGCAAAGTCTGCGCAGAGTGGTCCATTTGCAGCATAGCGACTCTGAATGCTCTCTGTGACTGTGTCCATAATTACATTGTGGACCTTGATCCTGTAGTCTGCCTCAGCGTCTGACACAGGCTCATCTTCAGCCAACTCACCTGGCATGGCCTTCTTTCTCCTGACGCGTTTCTCTGGGAGCACAGCTTGGACCATAACTTCACAGTCCTCCTTCTCCTGCAGCTTGGCATTGGCCCAGTCCACAAATGCATCTGCTGCTCTTTTCACCTCATCAAAACCCCTGACACACTTGTTGAGGCTCTCTTGGGTCCCTATTACTAACTGATGGGCAGTCAGTAAGTCCATGCCGCTGGTTTGGAGATACTTGGAGAGGGGTGACGTGATTTCAAATATTCGGAGAAAGATCTGAGCGGTCAGTATTGTCTCGAACCTTAGGAGAGACTCTGTGTACCCCCTGGCTTTTGCTCGGACATGTGGCTTCATGGAGTCCTCTTCTTCAATCCTTGTTAATGTTGACACCAAGTCAATAAACAAGGCACGGTCAGGATTGCCAAAACACCCGAATATCTTGCTCAGAGCCTGATCCTTGGCCCACCACCTTGTGTCCCCGATTGGAGACAGCTGTCTGTGTCATGTGTCTTCACTCACTTCCTCCCACATATTCATACGCTTGTATGACTCTTTGATGAACACAGCAACATCATTCAGCAGTGAGAAGAGCGATGCACTGGCTATCACAACACCTGTGGTGTCTCCTACCCCTGCGAAACGTAACCATGGTTGACCATGGTCACCATGTTATTCCATTGCCAACCATGGTAATACCATGGTTGACCACTAAATACCATGATGGTCACAGTACCATGGGGAAGAAACCATGGTCTACCATGGTCAACCTGCCATGGTCACAATGTCAACTCTGGAAACCATGGTCAGCCTGCCATGGTCACAGTACCATGGGGAAGAAACCATGGTCAACCATTTGAATATTTGAACCATGGTCTCAAGAAACCATGGTCTACAGAAACCATGGTCGACAATCATTCTAATGAGGCTCATGCAGGCACCGTCACCTGATGAATGTATATAAAATAGTCTTTACATTTTCACCAACTGTTTAATGAGCATTTAATGAGTGTGTGTGCAACTATAGAGTGACAGTATACTGTAGATGAAATTAAGTGCAATTAACATGATCTATACAAATATTTTTAAATGAAATGCTTGAAACTATTGAAAAGCTTGTATTAATTTATATTATTTCCAGTCTGGTGGACCATGGTTTATGTCCATGGTACTGGTGGACCATGGTTTAGGTCCATGGTTTATGTCCATGGTAGACCATGGTTTATGTCCATGGTAGACCATGGTTTATTGTGACCATGGTAGACCATGCTTTATATCAGTGCTCTACCATGGTTGACTGTGGTGCCATATCCCAACCATGGTCTACCATGGTCTACAATGGTTCATTTAGCAGGGGAAGCACAAGGTTCAGGACGTGTGCGTAGCACCAGATGTGCACTTGGTTGGGAGACTCTGCGGAGAGCAAGGTGGAGAACCCCTTGTATTGGCCCTGCATGTTTGCCGCTCCATCGGTTGAGTTTCCCACACAATTCCAAAGATCAATGTCCACCTTTGCCAGAGTTTTCTTCAGTAGCTCTACAAAATATTGTCCAGTTGAGGACTCACAGTCAACCACAGCTATGAGCCTCTCGTGGACCACATCTGTCACATACCTGAGGATAACAGCACACTGGTCTGTAGATGTCTGCCTGTGTGGTGTTGATCTGCACAGAAAACATGCCTGCCTCCCTTACTTCCCTAGATATGGTTTCTTGGATTAAAGGCCCTGACACACCAAGCAGTCACCAGAGGACTCGCCGACGCCGGCTGTTGCGTCGCGGTGTTCTCCTGCGTCTTGGCCATGTGTCGCACGGGAACACACCGCAAAGACTTCAGTGCGTGAGTGGCAATAACTCTCCTTAGCAGCAGGCGGCGGTAGTGTGTATCCGTCATTAAAAATAGGCAACAACCGGAAGACAGAGAAGAAGAACAGACTGCGTGATATAAACAACAACAAATAGCGTGTGCGTTCCATTTTCCCTCTCGTCCATCTAAAACATGTTTCGTGCGGCACTGGAGCTATCAGCCATTGCAGTGTTACTTGTGGAAGACATTCTCAAGCAACAGTCTCTCAAGAAGCGGAAGCGAAGAATTAGGAGAAACCGCACTAAATGGGTGAAGTCATGGATACTACAGCGAGAAGCTCATGGGGCTTTCCCGAACCTGTGTCGAGAGCTGGAATTCAATGAAGTGCCAGATTTCAGACATTTCGCTCGGCTTTTTCCTGTGCAGTTCCACATGTTGGAGGAACTCATCATTCCAATCATCCAGAGGGAAAACACCAACTACCGGGATTGCATCTCCGTGGGGACACGTCTGATGGTTACGCTGCGATTTTTGGCAACAGGTATGCAAGCTAAAGATGTTGCTATATTTAAAATTGCAGCACTTTGTATATTATTGTATATTTTGCTTTAGTAAGTAGTAATACCGCAGTGTAATGTAGATGTACTAGTGTAAGTACAAAACCAAAGTACTGCTTGGTTGCTTGAGAATTTACCAAGGGATCAATAAAGCGTTATCTTCTTTCTATAATAATACATGTTAAAATATTTAATTATTATATTTTGTATCATTTGTCTGAATCTTCATAGTAGCTAAAGTAATCAAACTATAACCTGTTGTTTTGTAGCTAATGAGTGTTTTGTTCAGCTGCTTGTGTAGATAACTCAGTTATGTGTTTGTTAATATTTGCAGGGGAAAGCTTCAGGACCCTTTCCTACCAGTTCCGAGTGGGAGTGTCAACCATCCGGCAATTCGTTCCTGAGACCTGTACAGCCATTTACGAGGTTTTAAAAGAGAAATACCTGAAGGTATGTGTGGATACCTACTGGTTTTACTGTGCAAACTCTATGTAATACAGTGAGGTCTGTAGGCATTTGAACAGCAAATGTTTGGTTTGCCATATGAAACATGGGTCTTAAAAAATATATGTTTTGTTTTTCAGTGCCCAGACACAGTGGAAGAGTGGCAGCAAGTAGCTGATGGATTCCAGGCTCAGTGGGACTTCCCAAACTGCCTAGGTGCCATGGATGGGAAACACATCAACATCCGCCCGCCTCCAGGAACTGGATCAACCTACTTCAACTACAAACATACATTTTCAATAGTGCTAATGGCACTGGTCGACAGCAACTACAAGTTATTGTATGTAGATGTAGGTTGTAATGGGAGGATTTCAGATGGTGGTGTGTTTGGTGGATACTCACTGCAGGATGCCTCGGAGAATAGGACATTCAACATCCCTGCACCTGCACCACTTCCTGCTTCTGACCAGGCGGTTTGTTACCACATTGTGGCAGATGAGGCATTTCCCCTGAAAGAGTACCTCATGAAGCCCTATCCGAACCGCAGGCTAGCTGTAGAGCAACGCATCTTCAACTACAGGCTCGGAGGGTGGTAGAAAATGCCTTTGGCATCCTATCTAACTGTTTCCGGGTCTTCCTAACCACCATAAACATTCAAGACACTGCCAAAGTGGAGGCCATTGTTTTGGCTTGCTGTGCTCTGCACAACTTCCTGCGCACAGAGAACTGTAGCACATACATGGCGGGAGTTGTTGACCAGGAAGGACCCGATCATGGCACTGTCCCAGGAAGCTGGAGACAAGACCCTGACCTACGGCAAGCCACCCTGCCACCCACCACCAATAATCCAGCTCGAGCCAAGCATCACAGGGATGAACTATGCCAATATTTTAACGGTATCGGTGCAGTGCCTTTTCAGTGGGATAAGATATAGCACCATATTTTTCTTTCATGGTGGTTTGGCTCATAAAGGGGTTGTGTTGTGATATTTTCCTCAAGCTTTGGTAAAGTGTATTCTTTGAATGCAGATTTGGGTGCTTGAGAATAATCCTGCAACTTTACATTACTGCTCCACTCCCATTCAGTGTACTTTATATCACGCTACATTTATTTGATAACTTCAGTTAACTTTGAAGATTCAGAACACTACAAAATATAATCAAGACATATTTTATCATGTAGGTTAAGATCAAATGTTATTGATCCACTTCAAGACACTGGTACTTGCGTACCATGCTGCGAATGGATCTGGCCCTTCCTACATCCAGGACATGGTTAAACCGTACACCCCAGCACGTGCTCTACGTTCTGCATCAGCCAAACGGCTCGCTACACCCTCGCTGCGAGGGGGACCCAAGTTCCCATCAGCAAAAACACGTGGATTTGCTATCCTGGCTCCAAAATGGTGGAATGAGCTCCCCATTGAAATCAGGACCGCAGAAAGCTTACACACCTTCCGGCGCAGACTGAAAACTCATCTCTTTCGACTTCACTTCGAGCGATAGAATGACTAACAAAGAACTGCTAACAGAGCACTTATATACTAATAAAGGACTGGCTTAGCCAGTTGAGCAGCACTTGAAACGATTGGCTCTTTGAAACCTGATGTTCTTATATGATTCTGTTTTCCTCAAGGTTGTGTCTTCCTGGTCGAATGTACTTATTGTAAGTCGCTTTGGATAAAAGCGTCAGCTAAATGTAATGTAATGGTGAATTTCATATAATGTAATTTAAATCAGCTCCTCCACTTCAGCTCTCTGAAGCATAAATAAATCATTCTATGTGGTGTCATGTAATGGCTGTAGTATGAAGGTACGAAATAAAGTTTTGCATTGCCTATCCTGCAGAAACACCCATCTGAATAATGGCCACTTCTTGCTAAATTGAATGTATGGAGGTATGAATGTATGAAAGTGGTTTATTATCCAAATAAACAATAATACAAAAAGTAAACATTCAATAAAAATACAATACAATAAAAATACTATGCAATACAACATTTGTATTGCCACAACAAATGTAGCCACATCTTTAAAAATGAGTGAACTTTATGTACAAAAATACAGGGCAAGTGAAATGTCTAGAGACAAGTGAAATTACTTGAGGTTTCATTTTCCTCTAAGCAATCAAAGAAGCCATTTTTAACCACATTCAGGAAGCATCGCATCTGATGAGGTGGCAACAGCCGCAGTCTGCGCTCAAACACTTTGGATTGGGCCGCGATTTCATCATCAAGTCCACTCTGGGTCAACTGTTCCAGTCTTATTTTGATGTCCTCCAGCAATGCTTTTGACGCCTCAACGGCGGACTCCTGCAAATCCTGCATCATCCTGCGCTTCGCCGGAGGCCTTCGAGTGCCGAGTGTGCTTGGCCTCTCTCCGAGCCGCGGTGCCGGTGTGGTGCAGATGGTGGATTCTTCCAGGGGAGTGCAGGGCTCAGCATCAAATTGGAAGGACTCCTCTGTGGTGCTGGTCGAGGTTTCACTGCTGGTGCCACCGGGGGTTGATTCTGCAGCCACCGGTTCCTTAAATGTGTTAAAATAAATTCACAGTTAGTTGGATTTAATACCATGGCTTAAACACTTATTTGTACTCAACAAATAAAATAGTTACCGTGACGGTGAGGTTCGAAGTACTCTCCTTCCTTCTTGTGTAGGGCTCTAGAAACTGCAACCTGGTTATGATCCACTGCTGTCTGCCAGTCCTTTGTGCTCCACAACTACCCGAAGGGGTAAGTCTCCTGTACCGGGTGTACTGGGTTCGCAGAGAATCCCACTTCTTCCTCAGCTCTTTCTCTGAAGCACACAAATAAACGATGTAAGCATTGTGGCTAGTTAGCATGTCCAATTCATATCTATATGCAGTGCCAAACTGCACAGCTAGCAACAGCTAGCAACAAGATAACAAAACACAAGGTTGAAATAACAAATTACATTTCACGTTAACGTCACTGTACGCTGGCAAACAATAAAAAGCCAACAGTATCTGCTAAAGAGCTCAATTGATGAAAAAGATAAGCTTACCCGAGAAACCAAGTTGCGTTTCAATCTCTCGCCAGAGTCCGGTTTTCACTCCTCGGTTCGAGTATCTTTTCTCTGTGATGTCGTACAGAGCTGGCCTCTCATGGATCAATGTGATGAGCAGGTATTCGTTTCCGTCATTCCAGATCGCCATGATGAGATGAAAATGAATATCAGTCTGTGTGTGCCTTCTTAAATAGTTTGTTTACGTCCCTCACTTCCGTTTCGCTTCTCATGCACTGATTCGCTAGCTGAACAGCCAATCAGAGTGATTGTTTGGTCTGACTGCCAGACCCGATGCATGGCCGATTCAACATGTCAGGCAGTCCAACTAAGGCGTGTCACGGTCGACGGTGCGGGACACACCAAATTGAGTTTGGGCGACAGGACACACTTCGTCTCCCGACTTACGAAAACAGCCGAAATCGGCCTGGTGTGTCAGGGCCTTAAGTGGCATTGATCACTTTGTTCACTGTAGTTTTGGAGAGCAGAGTGACAAAGGACCCTCTGCCTTTAGACCCAGTCTCATGCAGATTCTTGCTTTTTTCAACACATTGGGTGACATGTTCCTGCAGGCAGACATCGTATTTGCTGAGCAGGATGATTAATTCCAAGAAGTTGCCATGGTCAGCAATTTTCTCCCATGTGTATGCTGCTTCAAATTGGTTGCCTCTAAAGCTTAGACCACGCTTTCCAATGACTCTGACTACTTCTATGTCACGTTCCATGACTTGCCGTTTCTTTCATAAAATATGCCTCTGCACTTTCTCTGTGGACTTGTTTTTTCTCGTGCTCTTCTATTCTTTGATGTACATGCTTCCAAGATGTCATTCCTCCTTTAATGAATGAGCTGTCATTTGCAGATGGCTTTGCATGCGCTAAACATACTGTACAGTAGAGTGAGTTGGATTTCTCACAATATGTAAGCCACTTTCTATTGATTCCATCTTTGTTGTTGTAGATATGTTTAACTGTTTGTTTTGGGGGTTGTTGAGGGTAGTATGCGAAAAATGTATTTATATCTTTAACCTGAGGCCGGGCAAAGTAATCAAAGCTCACTTCCTCAGTCTGCATCTCCCTGTCTTTTGGTTCTCCTGTGCTGGACCCTGCAGCTGTCTCACTTTCCTCAGGGTCAACTGAACAGTACTTGACCCTGCAGCTGTCTCCCTTTCCTCAGGATGAACTGTACTGGACCCTGCAGCTTTCTCACTTTCCTCAGGGTCAACTGCATAAGAAGAACATCAGCAATCAATTAAATTACATCAATATCATGCACAATAATGTCAATCACTAAAATGAATGCAATAGTGAATTGGCCACACATCTCTGTGTCCTTATTATTGAATATGAATGTATTGAATATTCATATTATTCAATATAATTATTTAAAATTATAATATTATATAATCTAACTTGGAATATCATGAGCATATGACTCTATCCTAATGCATCTAACTTTATGCACAATATAATAGTCTGGCCACAGCCCTGCAGCCCGTTCTAGGTTCTGATTGGCTCTCTAGGTTGTCAATCACAGCCGGGGGCATATTATACTAGTCGTAACATTGCTAAACTTTTTTCATGACGGTTTTCTTAGTCAACTAATGCTATTGCTACAGTAACAGTAACATACATTAACACAGCCCTGCACACTGCACCTGCTGTCATATGCCGGGTCTGTGGTTCATCATCTTCCTTCTCATTCTCCTCCTTACTGCGACTGGGAACGGGAGCCCTTCTAAAAAGCTCTGTGATTTTCGAAAATGTTTCAGCATCTTCCTGTAGCAATTTTCGCTTTTTCAGCCCCACCCTTTCTTTTTTTTTACTGTTCTCCATCTTGTCTTTCTCAATTTCGCTAGCTAACTTACTGATCAATCATCAAACTAAGCTAGGGAGCTTCCGGCCCAACCCCTTCAGTTCATCTATTAGTAAGGTGACCAGATTTTCAAAATTAAAACCGGGGACATTTTGAGTTTTGCGGTCAATATATCATTAACATATCCAATTTTCTTCACTGTTAAAGAAAAAAGGGGGACAATTCTGGTTCAACGTAATTCGAACATTTTAAGTGTTGGATACAAACAGAAGGACGATAGCTCATGTATGAGAATTCAAAGGTCTTTTATTTTGAAACTGTACATCAGATTGTCCAGATTCTCTCTGAGTGATTAGATTGTGGTGTCCTGCTATCACCCTGAAGTGAAATAAGTATTTGATCATTTGACAGTTTTTTTATTTATTCTTGTATAAAAAACATGATAAAAACAGAAGGACGATAGCCCATATGAGATTTCAAAAGTATTTTATTTTGAAATTCTACATCAGATTGTCCGGATTTTCTCTGATTGACTAGACGGGGTCTCCTGCTATCACCCTGAAGTGAAATAAGTATTTGATTGACTTCGAGTGACTCTTTAATTATGGACGGTTTCCATTCCAAGTCGTTTTTTATCTCAGGTCCGATCCCAACGCTAGGCCGTGGAGCGGGGCGTTTCACTAGGATCCTCAGCCTCCACACCTGGCTCCAATCCGCCTGCAGAGCTGCCAATTTTGGTTTTATTGACAATTTCAATATATTTTGGGATCGACCCGCCCTGTTCGGCACTGATGGAATCCACTCCAGCAGGCTAGCGGCTAACATACATCACGCTGTTCAGACGTCTGCCTGACTTTTCCAGCGCCACGTTGACACACCCCCCTCTCCGGCGGTGTCATCCCAGACCACTGTTTCTACGCCTGCCGTCTCGCTCTCTGGCGCCACCCAACGACCAGAGGATTCTATACCAGTGCAGTGTCCCATTTGTGTTGTGGCCTGCTTACACAGATGAATGGTGACTCGGACTGAGAACAGAGGATCCAAGGGCATCCGTCTGAATGTATCACATTTTGCAGTGATTCCACGTGCTCCACGGTCTGTCGTTAACAGTCAGAGTGGTGGTATGTCAAACACACTCAAACTGGCTTTATTAAATGTGAGGTCTTTAGCAGGTAACTCATTTTTAATCAATGATTTTATCACCAAGCACAACCTGAATTTTATGTTTTTAACTTAAACTTGGTTAGACCAAGACAACAGCACAGCTGTTCTTATAGAATCAACTCCTCCCAACTTTAATTATATGAGTCAGGCAAGACTACATAAGCAAGGGGGCAGAGTAGCTATTTTGTTTAATTACTTATTTCAATGCAAGCAGACTATGTATGGAAACTTTTCTTCTTTTGAATATGTGGCCCTTCAGTTGAAATGCTCATTTCCAGCTCTTTTCCTAAACATCTACAGACCACCCAAATACTGTGCAAGCTTTTTTGATGATTTTACCGAGTTGCTGTCTATAGTGTGTATTGACTTTGACCGTTTAAACATTGTTGACAACCCTGAGGACAGAGGGGCTAGAGAACTGTTTTGTGTTATCGACAATTTTGGACTGATACAGCATGTCAAGGGTCCGACGCACAATAAGGGGCACACCCTGGACTTAATTGTATCAAAGGGTCTGAACATCTCTAAGCTTGTGGTGACTGATGTTGCGCTCTCCGACCATTCCTGTGTTTTCTTTGAGAGCTCTATTACCGTCCATACAACTGTTAAGAAAGAGGTAACCACTAGACGTCACTTAACTGAAAATGCAGAGGAAATGTTTGCCCAGTTTTGTACTCCCTCAATTGCCCATGCTAACTTTTCAGTAAATTAGCTAGTTGATCATTTTAATTCTAAAATAACAAATTTCATGGATACCATCGCTCCCATTAAAAGTATCTGGCAAGAAAATATCTCCATGGAGAAAAGCCATGACTGTGAGAACAGCAAAAACTGAGTGCAGAAAAGCTGAACGCAGGTTAGACCCTCCAGAAAAACGCGATTCTACGATCGCAGAATTTACCGCATAATCGGCAAAATGGCGCAGATTTTTTAAAAGGCCGCGTATTTATCAAAAGGCCGCATAATCCCCGCATTTTTCCACACAGAGTTGAGCAAAAAAAAAGTTAACTCGTCTTGACCTGAAGTAGTGATGATGATGATGACGCAACAGTGGTGCACTCACAGAAGTTAAACAACACCGTAGAGTGAATGTGTGGAACTCACACGAGAGAGAAAACACCAAGATGAAAAAATCGAATCCATCTAATTTACCGACGAACATTTCTGCTGAAGACCGGGCAAAGCAGTACCCCGATGTCTTGCACGAAAGTGGGGGGAAACTATTCTGCACCCCGTGCAACTGTGTGTTGAAGCATAAGAGAACATCGACGGTGACGACCCACTTTGGATTCGAAATTCGAAAATGCTTTCTGCTGCTGCGGACAAGAAAGCCAAACAACTCATGTTCACCGAGGCATCAACCTCCAAAACCCTTTCGAGGGCTACAAGAAACAAAGTGAGTAGCCAAGATTGAAGCTGGTCAGATAACGAACGAGTAAATGAAAACAGAATGAGGCGGAGAAATGTGTGTGTGTGTGTGTGTGTGTGTGTGTGTGTGTGTGTGTGTGTGAGTGTGAGAGAGAGAGAGAGAGTGTGATTAAAATAGCGCAACTGTGTCCACCTAAAGCCAATTCAGACATCATGTCACAATTCCGTCTGATAAATGCTAAAGACCTGGAAGACATTATCCAACATCTGAAATCCTCCTCCTGTAGCCTCGACATCATCCCGACAGGATTTTTCAAAACTGTTTTTCATTGCTTGGCCTCAGATATACTACACATAGTAAACAAGTCTCTTCAATCAGGTGTATTTTCACAGGCCCTGAAAACTGCAATAATTAAACCGCTCCTAAAAAAGCATAACCTAGACAAAACCATAATGAATAATTACAGGCCAATATCAAACCTTCCCTTTTTAAGCAAATTGATTGAAAAAGCAGTTTTTCAACAGTTGAGTAATTTCATGTTTTTAACTGACGGTTTTGATGTGTTTCAGTCGGGCTTTAGACCTAACCACAGCACTGAGACTTCACTTGTTAAGGTCTTAAATGACATCCATTTGAACACAGACAGTGGCAGAATATCAGTGTTAGTATTATTAGATCTCAGCGCTGCCTTTGATACTATTGACCACAACATATTGCTAGACCGTCTTGAAAACTAGGTGGGAGTTTCAGCAACAGCTCTAAACTGGTGTAGCTCCTACTTGAAGGACATAACTAACTTTGTCTCAATAGGCAATTACAAATCAACCCTGATAAATGTCATGTGGGGTTCCTCAAGGCTCCATCTTAGGACCTTTGCTTTTTAATATTTATATATTACCTCTGGCTGAAATTATTAAAAAGAGCGATCTAAGCTATCACATCTATGCAGACGACACCCAGATTTATTTTAAAATTACACCGGGAGACTACTCTCCGATTAGAACACTGAGCAAGTGCATTGAGCACATCACTGACTGGATGACTCAGAACTTTCTCCAACTGAACAAACAAAAAACTGAGATCATTGTTTTTGGAGCAAAGAAGGACCGATTAAAAGTAATCACAGAGCTTCAACCCAGTGAGATGATAGTGAACTATTCATGAACTTGTCATGAAAAGTTCATGAAATATCCATCCATCCATCTTCTCCCGCTTATCCGTGGTCGGGTCGCGGGGGTAGCAGTTCCAGCAGAGAGCCCCAAACTTTCTTTTCCCTGGCGACATCAACCAGCTCTGACTGGGGGATCCCAAGGCGCTCCCAGGCCAGCGAAGAGATATAATCCCTCCCCCTGGTCCTAGGTCTACCCCTTGGTCTCTTCCCAGCTGGACGTGCCTGGAACACCTCCCTAGGGAGGCGCCCAGGTGGCATCCTAACTAGGTGCCCGAACCACCTCAACTGGCTTCTTTCGACGCGAAGGAGGAGCGGCTCAACTCCGAGTCCCTCCCTGATGACCGAACTTCTCACCTTATCTCTAAGGGAGACACCAGCCACCCGGCGGAGGAAACCCATCTCGGCCGCTTGTATCCGCGATCTCGTTCTTTCGGTCATGACCCATCCTTCATGACCATAGGTGAGGGTAGGAACGAAAATGGCCCGGTAGACAGAGAGCTTTGCCTTCTGCCTCAGCTCCCTTTTCGTCACAACGGTGCGGTAAAGCGACTGCAATACCGCTCCCGCTGCTCCGATTCTCCGGCCCATCTCACGCTCCATTGTTCCCTCACTCGAGAACAAGACCCCGAGATACTTGAACTCCTTCACTTGGGGTAAGGACTCATTCCCTACTTGGAGTGGACAGTCCATCGGTTTCCTGCTGAGAACCATGGCCTCAGATTTGGAGGTGCTGATCCTCATCCCAGCCGCTTCACACTCGGTTGCGAACCGATCCAGTGAGTGCTGAAAGTCGCAGACCGATGAAGCCATCAGAACCACATCATCAACTGCAAAAAGCAGTGGTGCAATCCTTAGTCCACCGAACTGCAGACCCCCCCCCCCCACGACTACGCCTCGAAATCCGATCCATGTATATTACAAACAGGATTGGTGACAAAGCGCAGCCCTGGCGGAGGCCAACCCTCACCGGAAATGGGTCCGACTTACTGCCGAGGACCCGGACACAGCTCTCGCTTTGGGAGTACAGAGATTGGATGGCCCTGAGTAGAGACCCCCTCACGGAATCCGCATTGTTCCTCCTCAATCTGAGGTTCGACAATCGGCCTGACCCTCCTTTCAAGTACCTTGGAGTAAACTTCATGAAATATTCATGAACAGCTCATAAACAGCTCATAACAAAGTTGATGAACTGTTCATGAAAGTGACATGAACATTAAATGGCACTAGGGCAGTTCATGAACTACTCATGAAACTCCTGTGCTGGAATGGTTCATGAACAATTCATGGAATATGGTTTTAGGCAGGTTCATGAACAATTCATGAAATGGAGTTTTCAGTGAGTGTGTAGGGATATTCAACCAAGAACATTTCAAGAATTGTTCATGAACATATCAAGAACTGTTCATAACAACTTCATGAACCATTCATGAACAGTTCATACCCAGTCACTGAATATAATTCACACACACTCATGAACCATTGACTGTGGGTCAATTGGCAACCATAGAAAACAACAATTATGTCAATCACAATGGAACTTTACTCAAATTAACAAACAAACATACATGTATACAGGTAGAGCACTACAATTAATCCTATCACTATTTGAAGCAGTTCTTGACACTCAGCTGCACAAAAAATGTTGTTACGGGTCCCAAAAGCTTGGGTACCACAGCAACAATAAATGATTTCTGTAGAAAACAGAAAAGTGCAGCAGGACTAGTTATACACAGGATCCGGTTGATCGTCTGGAATGCTTCTTATTCAAAATTCAAAGTACACAGTTACATTCAAATAGCTGAACTTTACAAACATCACATTTCTCCATTTAAGTTATCTGTCTGTCACAGTCAATTACTGTATCTCAAGGAGAAATTCAACAGTTTTCAGTCTGCGCCGGAAGGTGTGTAAGCTATCTGCTGTCCTGATGTCAATGGGGAGCTCATTCCACCATTTTGGAGCTAGGATAGCAAACCCACGTGTTTTTGCTGATGGGAACTTGGGTCCCCTTCGCAGCGAGGGTGCAGCGAGCCGTTTGGTTGATATAGAGCGGAGTGCACGTGCTGGGGTGTACGGTTTAACCATGTCCTGGATGTAGGAAGGGCCAGATCCATTCGCAGCATGGTACGCAAGTACCATTGTCTTGAAGTGGATTCTAGCAGTTACCGGAAGCCAGTGGAGGGAGCGGAGGAGCGGCGTGGTGTGGGAACATTTAGGAAGGTTGAAGACCAGACGAGCAGCTGCATTCTGGATGAGCTGCAGAGGTCGGATGGCACATGCAGGTAGACCAGCCAGGAGGGAGTTGCAGTAGTCTAGGCGTGAGATGACGAGAGCCTGGACCAGAACCTGCGTCGCTTTCTGGGTCAGCTGGGGACGCATCCTCCTGATGTTGTAAAGCGTGTATCTGCAGCAGCTATGTTTGCAGTGAAGGACAGGTTGTTATCTATAAACACATAACGCTATCAAATAATACTTTCTATCAATATATCTATCTTTACCAAATATAACATATTATGGAGATCACAAAAATACACTGTCAATGTTAATAAACAAAAAACAAGGCAATGTGCCTGCAAGACTGCACTCAGGTAAACAAAACATATTACCTGTGCGCAGCAGCTAACCTGCCTGCGAGCCTTCACTCAGGTCACATTAACCCAGGCGCGGCTGAAGCCCGCGAAAATGGCATCTATTGTTGCCGACAGTTTAGTATTTTTAAAATACCGTTACTATGTCAAACATGCTCTCAAGTGTCAAGTGTGCTCTCATGGCGTTTTGTTTTTCATGTGTGCTGTTTCATGTGTCTTTGAGGTAAAAAGATGTATGATCTTGACCCAGCTTGACTTCGATGTTTTGAATTGTATGGATGGAGAAGGCTCTGTCGCCCCAGGTTCGGAGCTTGGTTCGTGTGGGGATAGAGAGGAGGTTCGCTTCTGATGAGCGAAGGCTGCGGGAAGGGGTGTAGTGGTGGATCAGGTAGGGGGGGGCCTGGTTATTGAGAGCTTTGTGTGTTAACAGAAGGATTTTGAAGTGTATTCGTTGACGGACAGGGAGCCAGTGCAGGTTTTGAAGGACGGGGGTGATGTGGTCTCTGGAGCGGGTGTGGGTGAGGAGGCGGGCAGCGCAGTTCTGGATGTATTGTAGTTTATTTAGGATTTTGGATGATGAACCATACAGGATGCTGTTGCAGTAGTCCAGTCTTGAAGTGACAAATGCGTGGATGAGGGTTTCAGCAGCCGGGAAGGTGAGTGAGGGACGGAGGCGGGCAATGTTTTTCAGATGGAAGAAGGCGGTCCTGGTGATGTGGTTTGTGTGTTTGTCAAATTTGAGCTGGCTGTCAAAGATTACTCCAAGGTTGCGAATGTGAGGAGAGGGGGTTAGAGTGGTGCTGTCAAGGGTGAGGTTGAAGTTCTGAGTGGTGTTGGTGCGGGATGGGGGTCCGATTATGATGATGTCAGATTTGTCGTTGTTCAGTTGAAGGTAGTTTGTTTGTATCCAGGATTTAATTTCTGAGAGACAGTTGGTGAGTGTGGAGTGAGTTGTGGCAGTGATGGTTTTTGTGGAGATGTAGAGTTGGATGTCATCAGCGTAGCAGTGATACTGGAGGTTGTGGCGACGGATGATTTTTCCAAGGGGGAGTATATAGAGGATGAAGAGGAGGGGACCAAGCACCGAACCCTGGGGGACGCCTTGGTTCAGAGGAGCAGTGGAGGAAGTGCAGTTATTGATGTGGATGAACTGGTGTCTGTCGGTGAGGTATGATTTCAGCCAGGAGAGTGCAGTCACACCACAAAGGGGACGATAGCACCAGAGATTGCACCAGAGATTGCCACAGGAGTAACAAGAATATTCGTTGCCCCGCCACGTGAAGCCATGCTTAGAGAAATGATCAGATGGTTGTGGTGGAGTCTGATCGTTCTTCGTCTGACCCTTCCCCTGAAAGTGGAGAGGACACAGAGGATCCCATCCCGTAGCTGTGCTACATTCCTCTGCACTATCCTATCCAATGTTTGCTCAAACATCTGTGGCATCAACATCCCTCCAGTTTGCCACCGAACGTCCCCCATGCAGGTGTGTCATGTCAACAATACTGCTGATGATCTCAGGGGTAAAGAATCAATCAAAGAAGGATTCCACGTCATGAATTCTTATTTATGCCACTCGTAATGGCATAACGCGTGGGCCCTGAAACCAAACCTCTGGCAGCGGGAACGTAGCGTGGCATTTCCTTGTGAGAGGGAAACCAGATTTGAAAATGTTTTGATGTCCACCCACTGCCACGACGGACACGATCCTCCGGATAGGATAGTGCAGAGGAATGTAGCGCAGGATGGGATCCTCTGTGTCCTCTCCACTTTCAGGGGATGGGTCAGACAAAGAAGGATCAGACTCCACATCAGATTATCCTTCTCATGTTTGGCAAAAAAGTGTTTTATCTTTGTGCTGACTGCTTTCAAGCACAGTTCAGATCCACACCAGATTCTCCTCCTCAGGAAGTTTCTGTTTCAGAGGATGAGTCCTACAGCTGAAGGTACGGGCTGCATGAGACCTCTTGTCCCACAGAGAAGCTCCTCTTCATCTTACGGCCCGTCTACACTACAGCGTCGAAAGCTCCAAGCTGCTCCAAGCTGCCCATTCACTTTCAATGGGGTGACGTCACGTAGCCGCGCTTTTTCGCCGAACTGAATTGTGGGTAGCAGAGCGAGGCGTCTCAGGCGTCCCAGGCGACCAGAAGTTGAACATTGTTCAACTTCTGGTCGCCTGGACGCCGGAGTAGCCAGCGCCAGCCAATCAAATCCCGTTTCCCAAAATCTGACAGCTGAAGCGCTAGCCAATCAAACCGCGTCTAAGCTAGGAGAGATATCCCGCCGTTCATTTCTATATTTAAAAAAAAGTCGGAGGAGAAACTAACTATCGCCGTAGCGAATCACCCGGTTTTGTATGACCAGACCCTCTTCACCTACCGGGATACAAACCGGAGGAACCAGGCATGGAGGGAGGTGGCAGAGACAGTGGGGGAAACTGGTAGGTTTTCGCCTGTTTGGGGAGTTTATATATATATTGTTCACATAAAATCCCCGGGGGGTTTTGCTTTGTATGTCGGGGGCGGGAGATTCATGTGATTGGTTGTTGGCCGTGTTGCTTGAATAAAATCTCCAAGCTCCAAACACGCCCAGCTCCAAGCTATTTTTGGAGCTGTAGTGTGGACGCTCCGTTACTGCTTGTTGCGTATCACAGGAATGAAATGACCAGCCAGCCAAACGACACATATTTGAAGCTTTGGCTTTGCAGCCAGGTGTTTTTATTTACTGTTTGCTAAAGAGACATTATCAAAGGACTTTGCAGTTCCAAACAATTCAAAACATCGAGGTCAAGCTGGGTCAAGATCATACATCTTTTTACCTCAAAGACACATGAAACAGCACACATGAAAAACAAAACGCCATGAGAGCACACTTACTCCTGTCTCATTCTCACACACAATCACATAATCACACACACACACACACACACACACACACACACACACACACACACACACACACACACACACACACACACACACACACACACACACACACACACACACACACACACACACACACACACACACACACACACAAGGTATAAGGAGGTTTAATATGTAAGAGTGTGTATGAGTTTGGGAAAGAGGGAGTGAGAGAAAAAGAGAGAGAGAAAGAAATAGATATGAGGTGAAAACTGCGACTTGCTGAAAACCAAATCTACTGTATATTGGTGTCTGTACACACTGTACATCCAGACACACTAGCTAGCTGAATAAAGTATGATTTTATCTTTTACGAAACGTTTTTTTTCATATGGAATACAGTCAGAGGTCAACCAATCACAGAGCTTGAGGACTAATCACGGGGTTTGTCGAGCAAAATGCATGGTGTAGTCTCAAACGATAGCTGAGGATTATGGGTAGTGTAGTGTATTCTGCCATCCTAAACTCCGATATAACTATTTGTTTCTCAGAGTCGAAGGGGAAAAACACAAAACCATTGTACACAATTTAAACCAATCAATGTTGTGTAATTAACAAGGATACATTGCTGTTTTTGAGTTGATGAGTAGTGCAGATATCACTGTAAAATCAATCGACATGTAAGGAGAATACTTATGTCCGGGTGTAAAACTCGGCAAAAAACGGCAAAGTGGCAGGGCTTGCCTGCCCTGCGTTGGGGGGGCACAGCGACTCGTTTGGGGGGGCATGGCCCGCGAATGACCCCCCCATGAAGCCGACCCTGATCAGATGCAGTTTATTTTTGGCCCTGCAGGCCTCTGTGTTCCTAAATGCAGCACCTTGTGTGACTTGTAGAGGAGAGCGGTGTGAAGGTCTCATTATTACCACAGAATGTGTCTGAGAAATATGGAAGCACACAGGGACATACAGTACTGTGCCAGCTTGGTAACCTGCTAACATGATCTGGCTTCAGTGGGTGTTAAATTATACTGTGTGTGTGTGTGTGTGTGTGTGTGTGTGTGTGTGTGTGTGTGTGTGTGTGTGTGTGTGTGTGTGTGTGTGTGTGTGTGTGTGTGTGTGTGTGTGTGTGTGTGTGTGTGTGTGTGTGTGTGTGTGTGATTGTGTGAAAGAAACTGATTGAGAGAGAGCAGGAGAGATGGATGGAGAGAGTGGTTTGGTATCCGTTTATCTGAGTGAGCCAACTGACTGTCATGATACCTTCTCATATTCCATACAGAGACTGTTACTATCACACACACTAGGTAGCAACGAGTCATATGATCTCCTTGGCTGCTGCTCAGATGGTTCAGTCAGTTATCTTGTTATTGGCCCGCAGCCGTGCTTCTGTATCATATGTTTATTGCACACAAATAAATCATTGTAATGTAATTTATATTGAATAGTCCTGTTTATAAACTGTAACTCAGGAACTAAATCCAGCTTGTTTTTCAGCTGCATTTTCTTTCCCAGCATATTAAACATAATTTTCCCGATTCATTCACATCACAACATTTATTTTAATCACTGTTTGGTTTGGACATATTTGGTTTCTTTTTCTGAACCATGTTATGGTCATTTAGACATGCTATACACTGAAATGTAAGAAAACAGTTTGGTATATGAAAACAGTTTATCAATTGCTTTGACCATCATTAAATATGGCAGAGATTCCATTTGGAAATGCCACTAGATGTTTCCAGTTCGTTTCAAACTTGATCTACCTTAAAGGGGACCTATTATGCAAAATGCACTTTTTGGTGCAAATGAGAAGATCCAGGATTTGGTTCCTATGACGTCATTGGCGAAATGTGGCACACATGACACGTCCCAACCTAACGTCTCCGTATACAGTCGTCTAGCTGAATGTCTGTGTATTCAGCAGGATATCTGCAGGAGGCACTTGGAGTAAAGTTGTTATATACATATAATGGCACTGTTCTAGCAGTAAACACTTGTCAAGCTATGTGCTGTATCAGAAACAATGTGCGGCGTGTTTTGGGAGTAATATAGTCTGCGTTTACATTAGCAAGCATCGCGAACACTCAAAGCTAACGCTGTACTGCAGAGAATATGTGTAACGTAATGTCCTTGTGGTATACCCTGCGAGAGAAAAACGTTTGAGCTCCATACTGTTTCAGAAATAATGCTTGAAGTGGTTGGGAACATAATATGGCATTTAATCACTGTAGCGTTTAGCTGAGTTTCTCCCGGTAGAAAACTCTCTTAGCAGGTGAAAGCTGCGTGACGCTACAAAGGGGCGTGGCTAGCAGCAGCTGTTCCATTTAAAGCTACAGTCACAGAATCAGCCTTTTTGGAACAGGACTGGAATAGAGGGGTATGAGGCATAGCTACAATGGGTGATCTGTTTGGTATTTTAAGCAAAAAACTTCACAGAAATGTTTTGTATAGGTACGGCCCTACAATATCATTTTCAAATATAGCATAATAGGTCCACTTTAATTTTGTCTGCATGAATGTATTCATTCTCCTCATAGGGCTACATTACGTGTTATACTTACCAATATAAAGCTTATATGGTTATGATATATAACCTTGTTAAATTAGTTGGCATGAGTATCCTCTTTGAAATAAGCCACCGTCATTTGATCCAGTCCCCCTTCACATGACAAGTGCAGTAAGTATTTCTATTCTATGAGAATCAAGGGCAGATTTTATGATGTCAGAAGGGATTAGCTTTAGCATTAACTCTGAACTCATAGCACTAGAGTAATGTAATACAGTTTTGTTTTTTTATTCAAGTGTGTCGCGGTAGATATACAGTTGCATGTTGGTTAGTAATTAGCTTCATCGTTAGGAAATATATCTTATCCATCCCTGACTTCCATATTTATTTATAACCCTTGTGTTGAAAGCTGTTACTGTTCATGGTGTTCGGGGGTCAATTTTGACCCATGATTTATCTCAGTCCAAAACACTCAAAGATAATGACGATCATCCAATATTGTTTTAACTACATCATAACTAACTTAGTATGCATTCATAACCGTACAATCCTGTTATAATTGTATTTTATGGTCCCAAAAAACACCACATATTTAAGTAAAACATGTGATTAAATTCACTCATTATATTTCCTATAGTGAATACAGTGGATCATAACGTTATCTGACTAATAGAATACTATTTCCCCCCAAAATGTTTTAAATTATTGTTATAGTTGGTGAAGGGGGTGGGGGAGGGGTGTCTAAAGTCAAAGATGAACCTTGATTGGGCCAAATTTGACTCCGAGACAGCCACAACAATTCAGCTGGGTCTTCCCAGACCCGAACACCAAATTATACACTTCTTCTTTTTTAGAGACCTTCAGATTTGGCTAAAATTGTCAAAATCAATTTTGTAGTGTTTATATAGCTGTTGTGGAGGATATCATGAAGCCTTGTTCCGATTAAAAAAAAACTAGAGCGTAGTTATTGAATAATTGTAACTTGAAACGCAACACAACATAAGGGTTAAATTGCTTTAACTCTCAATTGAAGCTATATGTTTGCATTGGGATACCTCTGTTTCTCTGTTGCAATAAAGGTTTGCTGCACAATATGAGTTCCTAATGATTGACACATCAGCCTGTAAAACATTGGCACATTAAAGATACCACCAGCAGCTGGCTAACTTAGCTTAGCAAACATACTGGAAACAGGGTGAAGCAGCAAGCTTGACTCTGAAGAAATAATCTGATACATAACACCCAGTAATGTGATTTTACATGTTATAAGGAGAGTAGCGAGTGACGCAATTTATAGTTTTAATTTGTACGTCACCAGGTGTAGGACTCAAAGGACTCGGGTTAATCGAGAGGGGAGACTCGTCACGACCAGCTCATTACTAGGATCCGGGTTAATGATCCGGATGAATCAGGACTCATCCATCTCTAATCTAAGGACGAGGGTCACATTACAACACTGAGGATAAAGCTGCCACCAACATTAATTTCTAATAATAAAACTATAAACAAAACCAAGGTTGATTTTTAGAGGTAGGTATTTTTAGATTTTCCAGGTTTCAACAGGTCATAGAAACTTGACCGTGAATAATCGGCGTGTAGCTGGATACTGCAGAAGATCTAAAGCATGTCAGGTGGGCGTGAGGTTGGCTGATCCTCTCGCCTGCAGTTGCAAATCTTCTGTGGAACGCCGTGATGACAGACGGCAGCATGTGTTAAGCAACATACGGTCAGAGTAGAAATATACAAGCTGCGTTCATTGAAAGGTTATTTATGTTGTGCAAGAAAGTGCATAATCTGAACCCAAATTCACCTTTGCCGTCAGAAAGCTGTAGTGCAAACTGAGTTGGTGCTTATTATTTTTTTTATTGCATAATGTAATGCAGCTGGCAGTATTATGTTAGCTGTGATTTTGCGATTTTCTTTTGCGAAATAAATATTTAAAAAATACAGATTTCAGTATTCTGAGGCTCTGAGCCCATTTATTTTCCTCACGGACGGCAAAAAAAGTCCGACACTATACGATTTAAAATAAAAACAATAATTGTGGCTTGATATTGAGTAAGAAAATGTTTTTATGAACCACACAGCTACCGGTCTTCCAAGACCCGACCGGACAAAAAGACGTGGTGCAGGCACGAAACACATTACCAATAGAATTGGTTTAATAGATTAAATGTCGTGACTATAACACGAAATGCCGTGAGACTGGGTTGAAATAAAAGTATGTTGGAAACTCTAAGATATATTATCTTTATTACCATTTCATGTTTGATATTAGTTTGTAAAAACGAAAGGCAAACATGATAAATCATACAAGCATCTCTTTCAACTTTAAAGTTAGCACTTTATAATTCATTTTTGTAAGTTGAATTTTATAAGGGAAAGCTAAAGGCCATTTGTGATGACCCAAAACATCTCCTTCCTTTGGAGGAGTGGCTGCTGTTTTATTTAGAGACAGCTTAACTTTGAAGTGTAATGAATATTTGCACTGCTCAGTGACATTTCTGCACTGATAGCAGCTCTCTGAACGCAGCCATTGTTGTTCTCACTCTCTCACTTTCACACTTACACTCCACATCTGAACAAACAATGCAATCAATCCAAAGTAGCTAGCTAGCGCTAACCAGTGAGCTGCTAGAAAGCCAGATAGAGAATGTCAGTTACACAAATCATTGTTAGCTAGCTAGCAAGCCAAATGGACATGAACCATAGTGAGTGATACGATAATAGAAACATGATTATACTATAGACACTAGCTTACTGTTTATCATTAGCAACAAACAAAGAACATTTGATTGATATTTTGATGGTTGAAAGTTGATACGTTTGAAATAGCTGCTGTTAGCACAGTGGACGGATTTAACACACACTAAAGCTAAATTCACGATACATGATTTGCATTTTGCTCACTGCAAGGCTCTGCGCAAAACAGCTGGTTAAGTTCAGTTCTATTTTGTATAGGCTTCGCCCTCTAAGGCTATCGCTATTGGGTAATCCCCCGCGCAGCTCTGAAAACACTATCCTGGCTCCAAAATGGTGGAATGAGCTCCCCATTGACATCAGGACAGCAGAAAGCCTGCACATCTTCCGGCGCAGACTGAAAACTCATCTCTTTCGACTCCACCTCGAGCGATAGAATTACTAACAAAGAACTGCTAACAGAGCACTTATATACGAATAAAGGACTGGCTTATCTATAGCCAGTTGAGTAGCACTTGAAATGCTTGGCTCTATGAAACCTGATGTACTTATATGATTCTGTTTTCTTCAAGGTTGTGTCTTCCTGATCGAATGTACTTATTGTAAGTCGCTTTGGATAAAAGTGTCAGCTAAATGCAATGTAATGTAATGTAACACTTGTAGTCCACGCCCACCTGTGAGGTGGGCCCCACCTTCGGACTCACTTCCGGTATAAATAGGAAGGAGGCCCGACAATCTGCTCCCTCTTTTCTTCAGAACCCCGGTACTGAAGCACTGCAGAGACACTAAAGAGTAAAGGCTCTTTTAAGAGCCACCTCGAAAAAGATCCTTAAACATGAGTACACAGGGTTGTGTTAGAGTTTGCTCCTCATGCCAGACGGGGTTCATAATGAGTTATGACCGGCACTCACAATGCGAATCCTGCCTGGGGTCGGAGCACTCGCACGCAGCTCTGGCCGACAGACAGTGAAGAGCGGACGCTCTCGCTACTGTGGCCGAGGAGGATGATTGGCCAGTCCAGGAGTCCTACTCCGTGGACCAAGCCCTTGAGTTCCTGGACCCTCCCCAATCTGATCAATGATGACATGTATAGCCGCATGTCATCATTTCAGCGCTGGTTGTCTTGGTGGTGCCCAGCAAACAATGTGGGCTTCGTAAATAATTGGACAGCCTTCTGGGGAAAACCTGGTCTGATTAAGAGAGACGGCATTCGCCCTACTTTGAAAGGTGCAGATCTCATTTCGGCAAACATTTCAGGGCTTTGTGGACGTAATCCATGACAAACTGGAGTTGAGACCAGGAGGCAGAGTCGCAGTCTTACACGCTTCTCTGCGCTCTCTCCTAGGCAGTCACCCATAGGAATCCCGAACCCAATAAAATACCCAATATTAGCGGTGTGTGTGTCTGCCCAAGGACAATTTAAGGTAAAACCTAATAGAGGTGTCATACATAATAACCTAATAAAAGTAAATGTAACAACTACTACAGTGCAACAAAACAGGAAGATTAAATGTGGTCTCTTAAACATAAGATCTCTAGCATCTAAAGCAATATTGGTAAATGATTTAATATCAGATTATAATATTGATATATGCTGTCTCACTGAAACTTGGTTGAGACATGAAGAATATGTCAGCATAAATGAGGCCACTCCACCCAGCCATGTCAACACTCATATTGCTCGAGGCACGGGCCGAGGAGGTGGAGTTGCAGCAATCTTTGACTCAAGTTTACTTATCAATACTAAACCAAAATGTAATTATACCTCTTTTGAAAGCCTCGTTTTTAGTCTTACGCATCCGACCTGGAAAACTTTGCAGCCAATCTTATTTGTTACAGTGTATCGTGCACCAGGTCCTTATTCAGAATTCTTATCAGAATTCTCTGAGTTTTTATCAACTTTGGTTCTTAAAACAGACAAAGTAATTATCGTAGGTGACTTTAATATTCATGTTGACGATGATAAAAATAGCCTTACTGTTGCATTTAACTCTATATTCGATTCTGTTGGTTTCTGTCAGAGTGTAAATGAACCGACCCACTGTTATGGTCACGCTCTCGACCTTGTTCTGACTTGTGGAATTGAAATTGAGCAACTATTAGTCGAACCGCATAATCCTGCTTTATCCGACCATTTCTTAGTAACTTTTGAAGTACTGTTACTAGACTACAAAGCATTAGTCAAAAGCTCTTGCAGCAGAAACCTATCTGTTAGTGCTATAGCCACATTTAAGGAAGAGATTCAACCAATACTTAACTCGATAGCATGTCTGCATGTAGGGGAGGAAACTTATACAAAATGTACACCACCCCAAATTGATCATGTTGTTGATAGTGCTATAGATGCGCTGCGAATAAAATTAGACTCTGTTGCTCCTTTGAAAAGAAGAAAATAAAACAACATAGATTAGCTCCATGGCATAATGCCGAAATCCGCAAAATAAAGCAAAAGTCTAGACAACTTGAAAGGATATGGCGTTCCACTAAACTTGAAGAATCTCGTTTAATTTGGCATATTACTCTCAATGAATATAAGAAAGCACTGCGTAAAGCGAGAGCAGCCTACTACTCTTCATTAATAGATGAGAATAAGAATAATGCAAGATTTCTTTTCAGCACTGTAGCCAGGCTGACAGAGAGCCACAGCTCGATTGAGCCTTCTATTCCCTTAGCACTCAGTAGTAATGATTTTATGTGCTTTTTTAACGATAAAATTGTTACTCTTAGAAACAAAATTAATGACCTCTTGCCTTCGACCAGTATAGTGTTATCAACAGCTCCCGGAATCGTAAGTTCTAATATTACACTAGATAGTAAACTAGAATGCTTTTCAGCCATTAACCTTGAACAATTACATTCAATGATTCTCTCTTCTAAACCATCAACGTGCATGTTAGACCCAATTCCAACTAAGCTGTTGAAGGAAGTTTTTCCATTAATTAGCACTTCTTTATTAAATATTATGAATATGTCTTTATTATCAGGCTATGTTCCACAATCATTCAAAGTAGCAGTGATAAAACCGCTTCTTAAAAAGCACAACCTCGATCCAGAGGTTTTAGCCAACTATAGACCTATTTCTAATCTTCCGTTCCTCTCAAAAATTCTTGAGAAAGCGGTCGCAAAACAGTTGTGTGATTACTTAAAAAACAATGATTTATTTGAAGATTTTCAGTCTGGCTTTAGAACACATCATAGCACAGAGACAGCTCTGGTTAAAGTCACAAATGATATTCTAATAGCCTCAGACAAGGGACTTGTCTCTATTCTTGTTTTGCTCGATCTTAGTGCTGCATTTGATACTATCGACCATGATATCCTATTGCAAAGACTAGAGCACTTAGTTGGCATACAGGGAACTGCTTTAGGCTGGTTTAGGTCCTATCTATCTGAACGCTCTCAGTTTGTACGTGTTAACGATGAATCTTCCACGCAAACCAAAGTTAGCCATGGAGTGCCACAGGGCTCAGTGCTCGGACCTATTTTGTTCACATTATATATGCTTCCGTTAGGCAATATTATAAGGAATTATTCTGTAAACTTTCATTGTTATGCGGATGATACTCAACTATATTTATCAATCAAGCCTGATGAAATTAATCATCTAAATAAAATTCAAGACTGCCTTAAGGACTTAAAAACGTGGATGACCTTAAACTTTTTGATGTTAAACACGACCAAAACTGAAGTTATTGTACTTGGCCCGAAGAATCTACGAAACAAATTATCTAAAGACATACTAACTATGGATGGCATTAATTTGGCCTCCAGTGAGACTGTAAGGAATCTTGGTGTTATATTTGATCAGGATTTATCCTTTAACGCCCACATAAAATCAATTTCAAGGACCGCCTACTTCCATCTACGTAACATTGCAAAAATCAGGCATATCTTGCCTCAAAACGATGCAGAGAAACTAGTCCATGCATTTGTTACTTCTAGGCTGGATTATTGTAACTCTTTATTATCAGGGAGTACTAAGAAGTCAATCAAGTCGCTTCAGCTGATTCAAAATGCTGCGGCTCGTGTACTAACCAGAGTTAGGAAAAGGGACCACATTACTCCTGTTCTGGCTGCCTTACACTGGCTCCCTATAGAACACAGGATAGAATTTAAAATTCTTCTTCTCGCCTACAAAGCCCTTAATGGGCAGGCGCCATCTTACCTTAAAGAACTCATTATACCCTACTGTCCTACTAGGGCATTGCGTTCCAAGAATGCAGGGTTGTTGGTTGTTCCTAGAATCTTTAAAAGTACAATGGGAGCCAGAGCCTTTTCTTATCAAGCTCCACATTTGTGGAATCAGCTTCCAGTTTGTGTTCGGGCGGCAGACACCCTATCCGTTTTTAAGAGTGAGCTTAAAGAGCCTGTGACACCATCCCAACAACTGTTGTGCAATGAAATATTGGGCTACTAGTAATCTCGAACCGTCAGTTTAAAAAAGAAAAAGCGATACCGTTTCGTTAAATATCAATCATTTCGAACATCGCGGGGAAATTCCTTCACTCATTTTGAAGTTTTGGGGGAAGCCGGAAGTGACGTCAATGCGGGAACGCTTCGAGAGCCAAACACGGACAAAGTGTGTTGTTATGCGTAGAAATGGTGAATTACTGAGATTAGGCACTTTAATAACGTTTTAATGAAGCTGACTACAGTATATTCATATGTGTCAGTGCTTTCATGTCAATTCGGCGACATAAACATAAATGATCGTGGTGAAGATGATGATTACATTAGGATTACAAATCGGGAGTGAGAGCTGCTGAATTTCCTCCCGTCGGATGTGATATCAAAACAAATCGATTATTTTTGTGGTTGTAAACTCAAGTGGATGAAACTACATTTATTAGTGCTTTCATGTCAATTCGGCGAACATATGATACATTCAATAATGAGTGAGGATGATGATTAAAAATTGTTTGTTTGAGCCGGTCTGCATTTACTGATGAGAAAACAAACCGATGCTTTTTGTAGTTGTAGTAGGCACCAACAACATGGATTAAACGTGTGGTTTTTTACCACAATGTTGGGGAAATTAATGGATAAAATGCACGGATTATTATTATTATTCCCACTCCGATCGGGACACTAGGTCCACCGTTTCCCCGCAGCGAGGCTCCCCCCGTTGACAGTTTACGTGGGCTGGGTGCAGTGGCGGACTGGCCATCGGGACGAATCCCGATGGGCCGGTACCGAAGTGGGCCGGTCGGATAAGTAACTAGCACATCCCCCATAGGCGGCGCGTGAGGCTCAGGTTTGAGAAGGCTAAATAACTTATTTTACCTGACACTGCCCGCCTCCGGTGTCTATAGAAAAGAGATTAACTCAGTGTGCGGAGTTTAAATCTCTCAAGTCATATTACAGGATAAAGAAAATACAGTTTAAACTGCCGTATGCAGAGAAGACACCGACGTGTCGCACTTATCATTCATATTACATCATCAATCAGATCATCGATCATATAATATCATAATATATCATATATTTCCTTATCTGAGTCAGCTTCTCCAGCCTCATCTGGCCGTGCAACACTCACAGTGTCACAGACTGGATGCAGAAGTATTATTTAACACATTATGTTGACGAAACACTCGAGATAAATGTAATTAAAGTCAGATCCACTCGTGTCTTAGACGTGAACGCGCTCTCAGCTGGAGAGAGAAACCCTGGCTTGATTTACCGAGTTGATAACCAGCGTCGTAGGACCGCTTAGCGAGATCTCGTTTGTTAGTTTGTTGTTAGTTTGTTTGTTACTCAAACATATCCAGGGTCTGTTGAACTGGCTTCATAGTACAGGGCACAGGTGGCTAGCAGCGCTAATGTCAAAGACACAGACATTATACATTATATTTGTATTTTACATCCCCCGCTCCCCCCGTTGACAATTTACTAGCGGTACCGAAGTGGGCCGGGATGATTTTTAGTCCCATTCCACCACTGGCTACATGACCATACGATCACCCATATTGACGCACCTCATTCCTAAACTTCTAACAGATACAACATAAACCGATCCTTCAGCCTCATATGAGCTCTCAGACACGTTCAACATTAACCTGTCATCGCTGTCTGAGCTTGCCGCTGTGTGCGCCGTCGTGCGTTTACATCTGACTGTATATATATAAAGGTTTACATGCAGATGCTGGGATCCTGGACGGTGCAGCTGGAGCGCTGTGCCCGCAATGACGTCACCCATCATTTGGCGGGACTTGAAGAATCCGCGAGAAGATCCAGAAAATTGTCAACATTGAAGGCAGATTAATGGTTATCAAAGTACAAATATCCAAAATCAGTTCAGTAACGGTTTTCAAGGGGACAATATGTACTCAAATTGATGGGTTTGGATGATGGGGGAAAACCGTGTCACAGGCTCTTTAAGACCTTCCTTTTTGATAAAGCTTATAGTTAGGGCTGATTAGATTCAGCCCCTAGTTTTGCTGATATAGGCTTAGTTTGTCGGGGGACATCTTACTTCTTCCTTCTCTCTGTCTATACCCGTGTACACTCATGTTCCGATTAACCCAGCTTCCCCAAATGTCTTTCTTTTTGGTGTCTATATACGCTGGGATCCGGAGTCATGGATGATCCTGCGGTCCTGTGTCCTGGATCGCGAGCGCTGGATCTTGAGTCGTGGCTGTGGTCCTGGATCATAGGTCCTGGATGGATATCCTCGTGGATTCATCTTCCTATTATACACACATGCATTTCCAAACATTTGGACTACCTATGTTGCAAATGTATTATCTTTTCAATTTACACACGGCATCTATTGCACGTCTGTCCGTCCTGGGAGAGGGATCCCTCCTCTGTTGCTCTCCCTGAGGTTTCTCCCATTTTTCCCTTTAAACTGGGTTTTCTTTGGAAGTTTTTCCTTGTACGATGTGAGGGTCTAAGGACAGAGGGTGTCGTATTGTCATACTGATATTCTGTACACACTGTGAAGACCACTGAGACAAATGTAACATTTGTGATATTGGGCTATATAAATAAACATTGATTGATTGATTAATTGATTGATTGATTGATTGATCCGAGTGCTGGGCAGGAGTCTGAAGACTCCTACCCCGCCTCCATCCACGGATCACCGTGTGGTTTCTCCATGCCGTTTTCCCCATCCCGTTTTCCCCCCGGACGGAGGAGACAGAGATGGAGCCCGGTGCCGGCCTGGCCCGGCTGCGGGACCCACGGGACCCGCGGCCCCTCTTTCCGCCATCACGGCTCTGCGTCGCACACTTTAACCTGTAGCTTGCAGCAGGATTGAGAACAGCGTCTCACTTATTTAGCCTGGAGATTGCAGCAGGATGGGGAACAGCGTAGCACACTTTAGCCTGTAGCTTGCATCAGGATCGAATACCTCGATCGGATGGATTACGTTACGTTTTCACTGTAACTACTCTGGTCTTGAAAGAATGTTACATATCGAACTGATGTCCACAATCATCAGAAAATAATTTTCCTCTTGGTGCAGTTATGAAACACCGTGAAAACGTGTTCGCCTAGTAGACCAGCAGTAGAATTACGTTATACATCGTTTACACTTTTTAGCGCCCTTTTCACTCTCTCATAAACGCAATATAAAAATCTGGGTCTAAAGGTCACATGTCTTCCGGAAAGACAACTCTTATCATTTTTGACAAAATAAAACAAAGTTCAAGCATACATTAAACACTCTTCAAAAAAGACAAAACAATAAATAAGGGACCTTTGAGCGTCAGCTACACTCTCCATCAGAGCAATGTATATTCCCGGCGAATTGAACAGAGGGGCTCGCAGAGCGCAGGATCACCCCCCTCTGGGGGTAGACGCGTTCGCACATCGGCCGTGGCCCAGGTTGCTGTTATACGTTTTTCCCACCAGTTCCGCTGACCGAGTGCGGGAGAAGCGGCTATAGCGGTCCTGATGGCCCCAGAGCGCACTGGAGCGTCCTGCTTTCCATGCCTACAGCGTAGGATCGGCGCCGGCGATCAAGCCAGGGCAGGTAGGGCAAGGCCGAGCTTCCAGGAGTGGTGAGTCCATTATTATTTCTTCTTCTTAAGTACTTATCTTTCTTACAGTGCAGACGCTTTTCTGCTTGCTCCTGCCTCTGCTTACTTTTTATGCGGATTTTCCTATTCTTATTCTCTGAAAACTTCGAGCAGCGGCTCCTGGACATTAACTTATCACTGGGACAGTTCATCTTCGTAAATAGACGGAGGGTTTCAGCCATATTTCAAAATGTTTACGACGACCTCAGTCTTACAGTAGCGTGGCCTAGCAACAGCTAAAGCCTGGTAGGCTACTGCATGCTATTTAGCTTAAGCTAGTTGTAAAATGCCTCCATTCTCTACAGATGACTTCCACAAACTTATACAGAAGATAGCTGTGTTGGAAATGAAAATGCTTTGGTTGGAAGTTAACGTGGAAGTGAATGGACTATGTCGTGGGAATGACACCACTTTACCAGTGTTGCAAAATAATGGAGAAGGGTATGCTAACTCACAGCTAGTTAGCAGCTACAAGGATTCCAAGGAACAGGAGGGCTGTGTACTGGGTAATAAATCTACAAGTGGTAGTCCTCCCTGGAACTCTCTGGGTGCAAAGCCTAAGAGTAAATCATTTCCATGGGATTTGGGAGGACGGATAACAGGCAGAGCCCAGCGCTCTGAAATCTGTGATGCGACCGGCTGGCCTGCATTGTTATCTCCCAGGAAGAGCGCCTCTTCAACCCCTATTCATACTAGGAAACAGCAGTGGACAGCTGCTAAAGGGAGAATTACAAACAATCCTCCTAAACCACCAAGTGTGCCAATCCAGAACAGATACGCTCCGCTGACAGAGAACTGGAGATCCCTTTCTGATGACCTGGATAACCTGTCCTCTTCACACAGCAGGGTAAGGACCAATAGCTACTCCAAAAGTAAAAGGCTAGAGGGAAAGCTAACGACTGGGCCTGAAACTCTGATTGTGGGTGACTCTGCTGTAAGAGATGTAAAAGGTCTGTGTAATAAGAACAACACCAAAGTATTCTGTTTTCCCAAGGATGTGGTCTCTGACTTGGCTGAGAAGATCCTGCATATTGGGGCTGAACATCCGACTGTGAAGAATGTAGTACTGCACATTGGAACAAATGCTGTTGTGAAACAAGAGTCAGAAGTGCTGAAAGAAGACTTTAAATGTTTGTTTGAAACTGCCAGCTCTCTAAATGCAGAGGTGTTCATCAGTGGCCCTCTACCGCCAGTCAAAAGAGGAGTGGAGAGATTCAGCAGATTGTTTGCACTGAACACCTGGCTTTCAACTGCCTGTACTGACCATTCTGTCCATTTTATTGACAATTTTAACTTTTTCTGGGATCGCAGACATCTATTCAAGGCAAATGGAGTTTGCCTGAACAAGTCAGGAGTGAAATTGTTTATCTCTAACATATTCAACTGCCTGCGTCATCAATCTGTTCCCTCTGCCAAGGACAAGCGGCAAGAGGAATCAAAACAGGAGAAAGACACAACACATCGCGCAGAAAACCCTGAAGAAGTATCACTGCATCCGCCTGAGGAATGTTCTGATTATGGGAGACCTATGAGACACATGGAGGAGTCTCCACTGCCCGTCACCCCCTCCCTGTCAACGCCTTTGAGGATACTCCGTTCACCCTTTCACCCTCGCCCACCCTCCTGGAGATCGTTGAACACATGAAGGAGATACAGAGGGTTGGCACCGATTCCTTCCTGGATTTCAAAGACCAAACTAAGGCGATACGCAGGGCTGGCAGCATGTCCTTTACCCCCGCTCCTCAACGACGCCCACCAAAATCACCGCAGAGACGCGCACCATCTCCCCCGTCTTCATCACCGCGCCTACGTCAACCACCTCCCCCCCTGGCAGCATGTCCTTTACCCCCGCACCATCTCCCCCGTCTCCTGATAAGGATGTGTGTGTACAAAACGCAACAAACTCTTACTGATATGTGCTGGGTCCAGGCTCAAGGGCGTATGGCACTCTCAACTCTTTCCAGGACATGCCGGGGCCCTGCCTGCCTATAGCTTTGCCGATATCTGTGTTGATAGGTAACAGATTAAGAGCGGTGAATCATTTTAGAAACAGGAAGCGCTCAAACGTTTGTGTGAGTTTATCTAATTTAGCATTGATTCCATATCAGCCACAACTTGCTACAAAAAACATGACTGATAGTGTGTTTAACAAACTTAAACTAGCTTTATTAAATGTCAGGTATTTGGCAGGAAAAACATTTTTAATCAATGATTTTATCACTGAGCACAATCTCGATTTTATGTTTGTCGCTTTGGATAAAAGCGTCAGCTAAATGCAATGTAATAATAATGTTTTTAACAAAAACTTGGATTGAACAAAATAACAGTGCAGCTGTTCTTATCGAATCAACCCCTCCCAACTTTAGTTTTATGAGTCAGGAAAGAATGCATAAGAAAGGGGGTGGAGTTGCTATTCTGTTCAATGATTCCCTTCAATGCAGGAAGACATCGTATGGAAACTTTGATTATTTTGAATATGTGGCCCTTCAACTGAAATGCTCCTCTCGAGCTCTGTTCCTAAATATCTATAGACCACCCAAATACTGTGCAAGCTTTTTTGATGACTTTACTGAACTGCTGTCTATAGTGTGTATTGACTTTGACCGTCTAGTCATTGTTGGTGATTTTAACATCAATGTTGACTACCCCAATGACAGAGGGGCAAACTAACTGTTTTGTGTTCTTGATAGCTATGGACTGACTCAGCATGTGACGGAGCCCACACACAATAAGGGGCACACTCTGGACTTAATTATCTCAAAGGGTCTGAATATCTCTAAGGTTGTGGTGACTGATGTTGCACTCTCTGACCATTCCTGTGTTTTCTTTGAGAGCTCTATTTCTGTTCACAAAAATGTTCAAAAAGAGGTAACCACAAAGCGATATTTAACTGAAAGTACTAGGGAAATGTTTACTCAGATTTTTTCTTCCACACTTGCCCCTGCTAACATCTCAGTAAATGAGCTAGTAGATCATCAATGTTATAGATGCCATTGCTCTAACTAAGGTAAAGGAAGTGTCTGGCAAGAAAATATCTCCATGGAGAACCGTGAAAACAGAAAAAAGAGAATGTCGAAAAGCTGAACGCAGGTGGCGAAAAACAAATCTCCAGGTTCACTTTGAAATCTATAAAGAGAGACTTGGCCTTTATAATTTGGAATTGAAAAACGCACGACAATCGTTCTTCTCTGACATCATTACCAAAAACAACGCACGTGCCTCGTTTGCTACCGTCGACAGACTAACTAACCCCCCAGTGTCAGTGGCCTCTGAATTTCTATCCACCAGGGCGTGCAATGATTTTGCCTCCTTTTTCACTGACAAAATTCAGAAAATCAGACAAGCAGTCAGTGCCTCTGCATCAGGAACAGCAAATGTGTTGTCTCTGTGTCCACCTAATATCAATTCAAACTCCATGACACAATTCCATCAGATTAATAATAAAAACCTAGAGGACATTATACAACTTCTGAAATCCTCCTCCTGCTGCCTATTATTCCAACAGGATTTTTCAAAAATGTTTTGCCTTGCATGGCCTTAGATCTACTTCATATAGTAAACAAATCTCTTCACTATTTTTAACATCTACATGCTACCACTGGCTCAGATAATGAAAAACAACAAAATAAGTTACCATAGCTATGCAGATGACACACAAATCTACGTAACAATTTCACCAGGAGACTATGCTCCAATTCAAACTCTGAGTAAGTGCATTGAACAAATCAATGACTGGATGTGTCAGAACTTTTTCCAATTAAACAAAGATAAAACTGAGGTAATGGTTTTTGGAGCAAAGTCAGAACGTATAAAAGTGAGCGCTGAGCTTCAGTCTGCAATGTTCAAAACAACAGATAAAGCCAGAAATCTAGGTGTAGTCATGGACTCTGACCTGAGTTTCAACAGTCACATTAAAACAGTTACTAAATCAGCCTACTATCACCTAAAGAACATATCTAGGATTAAAAGACTAATATCACAGCAGGATTTGGAAAAACTTGTCCATGCTTTTATCTTCAGTAGACTCGACTACTGCAATGGTGTCTTCACAGGTCTCACTAAAACATCTATTAGGAAGCTGCAGCTGATTCAGAACGCCGCTGCTCGAGTCCTCACTAACACTAAGAAAGTGGATCACATCACTCCTGTTCTGAAGTCTTTACACTGGCTTCCTGTGTGTCAAAAAATAGATTTCAAAATACTGCTGCTGGTTTATAAAGCACTGAATGGTTTAGGCCCAAATTACATTTCTGACCTCCTGCTAAATTATGAACCATCCAGATCTCTCAGGTCTTCAGGGACTGGTCAGCTTTCTGTCCCCAGAGTCAGCACTAAACATGGTAAAGCAGCATTCAGTTTTTATGCTTCAAATATCTGGAACAAACTCCCAGAAACCTGCAGGTTCGCTGCAACTCTGACTACTTTTAAATCCAGGCTGAATACTTTTCTTTTTGTCGCTGCTTTTAATTGAACTATTCATATCTTAGACTGCACTGTAAGTTTTATCCATGTATTTTTTCTTTTAATGTTTTAAATTGAAAAGTAATTAAACTCCATGACATTTGAGAGGGACTGCTCGAAAGTAGGATATTTGGGATATCCGTCGTAGCCAGGGTTTACGATCAGTTTTTGGGTGATTTGTACTGAGGAACAAGTATCACATCACCGACGGGTGAAAAATAGTGTTTTGGTAACACAGGGTGTTCAGGTAACACTTAAAGACTTTGTTATGGAACGCAAAGCAGAGTAGGGGGCTAGTACACCCTCCTGAGAGTCCGATTGTGGATGTCATGCGAGCATAACATGGTGGAAATGTTCGGATTTAGATACATATACGAGTATATACATATACATTACCATTGGTCACGAAAATTGGGAAGCAACTCCTGCAACATCCTTTCCTCTATGCCCCAAACTATCCGATAAATCTGATGGGAAGAGACCTGCTCGTAAAATCAGGAGCGAGAATTCTATGCACACCAGATGGGCTGATTATCCAATTTCCAGGCCAGATACCACTCTACCAGACGTACGACGGACAACAGAGAATCATGATGATGGCAGCAAATCCAGAAAACGACGAAGAAAATGACAACCACGGTGTACTGGAGCCGCCTGATCACCACTGAAATCGATACTCCACATGTCCAAATAACTTACATGGCCTGGAAGCCATGGATAAATACACTGGGACCCTATGGGCCCCCGCAAGATCCTCTACATTGTACGTACAATTATCTAAGGCGACCAGATGAAGAATATCAAGACACTTGGATGGAAGATAAAGAGGGGAAGATGGAAGATTTGACTGTAGCAGACATCTACGTCGGACCACAGGGTGTAGCAGCGGCGGTAAAACTCACAACAGAACAAAAACAATGGTACAATTTATCTGAAGAAGCTGTTCCTCATGTCACACTCACCATGACCATAGGAGCTGAGTCCAGATCTGGGTCCAATGATAAAGACTGCATTGAACACAGAATGGTTGGCAACAGAATCACCTTTTCTGTGGCGATCAACAGACCAGACGATGTGGAGGATTGGAAATAATAGCCAGGAACAAGGGCTATTGGAGAAGCAAGAATTGGACAGAGATCATGGACGAGAACACACAAACCATCCGGACACAGAAGAAATGCTGATGCAGGTGCCTACACATCTTTGGACCACTGGAGACTATGATGTTGGATTAGTGAATCATGAGGTCTCAGTGGAGCTGGTGGAAAATGACAAACCATGTTGGCGCTCGCAATACAAATTGAAGCAAGAACAAATAGATGGGATAGGAAACACCATTCAAGGATTGTTGCAAGCTGGAGTAATCAGACACACCGGCTCAAATTGGAATACTCCCATCTTGCCAGTACCAAAAGCTGGAAACAAGGGATGGAGAATGGTCCATGATCTAAGAGAAGTCAACAATGTCACTAAAACTGCTAATATTCCTGTTCCCGATCCATTACAACATCTTAATCCAGGTCACAAATATTTCACAGTGATAGATCTAGCTAATGCATTCTTTTGCTTACCATTAGATCCAAACGTCCAGGATATATTTGCTTTTATCTACCAAAGACAGCGATACACTTGCAATCGGATGCCATAGGGTTAAAAAGATAGTGCAGGATTATTTAACCGTGCTTTGAAACAAGACCTCAGTCCATTGCAACTACCGGAGGGAGTGACTCTGATACAGTATGTTGATGATTTACTTTTAGCCGGGCCAGATGCAGCAACATGTCTGGCTGTGACACAACAATTGCTAATCCTATTGGCCAATGTGGGCTACAAAGTGAAGAAAGAAAAAACACAGATCGCAAGGAGAACAGTTACATTCCTGGGAAGGATGATTTCCTCGAACAGTCTAACTCTGACACCAGCACAACGGTCTTCCATCCTCTCCCAACCAAAGCCAAAAACAGTGCAACAAATGCTTGCGTTCCTGGGCCTGACAGGTTACAGCAGGACGTACATACCTGACTATGTGGATTTGACACAACCACTGAGACACATAATTGCAGAAGCAGGAAACAGAAATCTTAAAGCTACTCTCGAGTGGACAACGTTGGCCGAAGAAGCTTTCACGAAGACGAAGCAAGCCCTGAGTCAAGCGGCACACCTTTCCACTCCTGATTATGACGATGATTTTTGCCTTGATGTTTCTGAATCAGGTGGAATAGTCAACGGGGTCCTGTTTCAGAAAAAAAGGGGGAGTGAGACAGGTACTGATGTACCATAGCTCAAAGTTAGACAATATAGAACTAGGCCAGACAGGATGTGCAAGACATCTAGCTGCACTAGCAAAAGTCATTGAGAAAACTGCACATGTGGTAATGTGCAAGCCATTGAAAGTCAACACAGCTCATGGAGTAGTAGCATTTATAAATTCACAAGTATTCACATTTTCCACAATCAGGAACATCAAGATTAACATCAACATATGGGGCGAAGCCTGCGAGCTAGTTCAGGCAGTCAACTCGAGCACTGATGCTGCATTAATACATAACGCCCCTTGCCACTCTACAACCAACCAAACAGAGTCTCCTTAATAAGCCGCTCTATTTAACCTGCCAGATCTCTCTCCATGCATTGCTTGCTGCTGCTATTGCTGCAGCTCTATGTCGCTGCTGCTTGCCTGTTACTCCAAGTCGCCCATGCGATCTTCAAGTTACCCGCTGCTGTCGCTGCTGTCACTGCCGTACGCTGCAATGTCTTCTGCCTTATCCGAAGTCGGGACCGATTCAACATCCTCGGGGGAAGAAGTCTGCATTATCCCCGAAATACAGGCTGGCTCGGAGATATGCTCACACGCCCCAGAAACGAGCCGCAGCTCTCGCACCCCTCGCATCACGCCGAAACGACTGGCCGGATGGCCAGTGCATCGTATCCTCGATGAGCTGTATGGTAATAATATACCAGTCCCGTCTGGCCTCAACCACGAGGATCTTTTTCAATTTCTCCTGGCAAATGGAGGTTCCGGGATTAACCTACAGTCGAACGCCAGCACCAGTAACAACAGCGCTCCTAAAAAGGGGAAAGCTCCTGCTAAGAGGCGCGCTGTCTCTCAGCCAGTCGTTAATTTGCCCCCAAAAAAGCAGAAACAAGATGTTTCAGTTGACAAAGATTCTGCCATTCTGTCCTCCCTCCTCAAGGTTAAAACAGCGCTTCAGGGCATGAATTCCAGGATACTTTCCCTGGAGCAAAGCTCGATTTCCGCTGCCGGCAATGTAAACAACATGGGGCCCCTCCTCTGCAGCCCAGGCTACTACTTCCGCGTTCATTCAAGCTGCGCCGCTTCCTGACAACGTCACACACCTGAGGACTCTGGGAACTGCAGTCCCAGCTCCAGCCACGGGTTGTTGCTTCCTGCCCCCTGCAGCAGCAATTCCTGACACTCTCAGGAATCACATTTTGGCAGGTATATCATACATTCTGCATTTCAAGCATTGTTCTGCGTTTAAATCACTTTGGGGCAATTATTAAAGGGTACGTTTTATATTTAATTAAAATATATATATATATACATATATAATATATATATATATACATATAATATATATATATATATTTTTTAATTTATTTTTAATTTGTTTGCAATGAAGCCTCACCTGCTGGTTGCCCGATCGGGCAATCTATTATGCCAGTATCATGCAGCTCGCGGATCAGTAATGAGTGACCCGACAGTAAAACTAAACATAGGCCTATCTATAACTAGTTTAGGTAGTTTGAGAGGTAATTAAAATAGCTACGTGTGATATTCTAACCTGACGTGTGTGTTTTGTCCGCTCACCGCTGCATGTGATCATGCAGAGCTGCGTGTCGACTCGTCAGCAGCAGCTGATCTCTCGCTCTCCCGTCAGATTAGACTTCACTCGCTTTTATGTCCAAATCGATCAGATCCAGCTAGTTCTAGCTAATGATATGACTACCTGCTTATTAAAAGACACCTACACAATAAGTGTCGCTGTGCAACTGGGTGAGGCCACAAAGTATTGCGCAGCATTATGCATTTGTTTACATGCCCACCGGAACCCCGAGGCATTACCAACAGATCAACGCACAATCAACCCATACAGGACATCTCTTTCTCCACATTAAGTGTTAGACATTAGAGTTGACTATTCTTGTCTGTCACATAAGTGGCGCAACTTATAGCTATGCAGGGTATGCAAGCGAGCAAACACAAACAAGAACAAACAAACAAGTGAAATGAAGAATACAATTGAAATTGTACAATATAATATTGTGGTGGTTCATCTTATAATTCAGTCTAGAGAATGCACCAGACAGCATCTAAGACCTGCAAAAATCTAAATGTTCTAGGGGGACGGACCCTGCGTGCCATTTCGTCCGCGCGCATTTTTCAGGGCAATCTCTATTGGGCTCAGGGCCATCTGTAAATTAGCTTAGATGGCCCATATGCAGAAGGATAGGGAGGTCACTAATGAATATCATTTGCTGACCGAAGATCATCCTACAAAAATTCCTGTCTGCAAGGCCACCTTTTGCAGCGTTTTGGGTGAGTTTAATTTTGATTTACGAATTATATTATTCATACAGGACTGCCTGCTCTTAAAACATGTGGATCATTAAACGACGCTATGTTGATGTGATAGACTGGACTACACAGGCTAGATAATGACAGCTTAATTCACAACAAGCACATCACTGGCTTTTCAATGCAGCCTGATGTGTAGCCTAGGTTATATCATGAAGTGAACAAGGCACAATTAAGCTTTTCTGTTGAATCTTTAATGTTTAAGTTTCTTGCTATTTTTTCGTTTGTTTTCATGTTAAAATGTAGCCTACTTAAGGAATTAGTATCACTTAGCCTATAGCTGTCTGATGTATTGCTTGGGCACAAATTCTTTACACATATATAGTTATATGAATGCAATGGATTTATAGTATGCACAAGACAATCGTACAACGTACAGCACTAATATGAATGTAACATGGCAAAGATGAATGTCATATTGGAATTTCTGTGGTCGAATGTGATATTGTTGTTCTTGTTCATGATACATTTTCCTCACATGTAATGTTTTATTGTTGTAATGAATGTGTAGCATTAACAAGATGACCCGTTAAATACATTTTGGGAGCGATGATTGATGTATTTTTGGCCCAGTGCCCATATATAAGTTTAGTATTGACCAAGTTCAGAGGTTTTCATATGTTTCAACTGACTTACTGTACAGTTTCAATATGAAAAATAAAATAGATCTATTGCATTTTGGATGGAAAAAAACGTGTCATGGATTTATTGCATTTTGGGGGGAAAATGATCAGTTTTTAAAATAAATCTTTGAAAATCTAATTCTGGATTTTAATTTGTAATGTTATTGTAACCTCAAGATGCTATGTGAAAGTTTGAAACAGAAAATAGTGGTTTTCACTTGCCACTTTTCTTGATAAAGAAAATACATTTTTACTCAAATTAATCAACATGGATTTATAGCGTTTTGGAACCAAACTCTTCATATATACAACTTTTATAAATATAAAAGTGTAATTGAGCATAACGGGGTGTCCTATATATATACGTGCGTGTATAACTTTATGCTCTCATCGGCAGGCCATGACATCAATCTGGTGAAAATTCTTTTATGTGGATCTGAATCTTTCAAAAGATTTGTCGACTGCGGAGATTTCTCCGTCCTACTCAAAGACAGCGACCCCAGACTATCTAAATCTCTTTCCATGGCAGAGTTCACCTTGGCTTTTGGTGTCTTTAGAGACACTATATGCGAAATCTATCCTCAGCGTAGAGAAGAGTTAGATACGTATTTGGCCATCATTGCCGATCTTGCTCTCTCCTATGGTGGCTCTCTTTTCTACGAGTACCACACGTCCTTCTCTGCTAAAGCAGCCATGTATATTCAGCGGTACAATCAGAGATTAGATTGGTCTGACTCTCATCAGCAGGCATTTCACGGGGCATAAAACCCTCGCATGCTCCATCTGTGGTTCCTTTTCACACTCAACTTCCCTATGACCAAGAACCGCTCAGCAGGAACTTTCCACGGCTAAACCTATGCCCCAGCCTAGGAATCAAATGTTCCATACTGCTAATCACCTACCCAAGAGAGAGGTATTCGCCTCTGGATTTAAGCCTACTATATGCAACAATTTCAATGAGAGTGTTTGTACGTATCCTAATTGTAAATTCATGCATGTGTGTAGTTGGTGCGGAGACGGCCACCCACGCTCGGTATGCCCCAGAAGACTTCGCCCCGCAAAATCGGGGAAATAAACATGAAGCATCCTTCGACTCCAGTGAATGTTCCAGCTCTTTCCAAGGCTCTATCTAATCATCCTAACAGATGTTTTGTCAATTACCTTATCACAGGCTTAGTTCAAGGTTTCCTAGCAGGTCTATGCTGGCTTCCAAAAGTGACCCATGTCTGCAAAAATCTGCCGTTTGCTCTGAAAGAGCCAGGAGTAGTAGACGAGCGACTATCAAAAGAAGTTAAAAATGGATACATGATAGGCCCCCTGTTAAAACCCGTTTTCTCTATCTTCAGATCAAGCCCAATAGGGATCGCTACGAGGAAATATTCTAACAAAAGACATCTCATTATCAATCTGTCAGCTCCCCATGATTCTTCTGTCTAGAGTATCAATAGCCTAATCCCTAAAGAGCCTTTTTCCCTGTTCTATGCTTCCGTTGATAATGCTGTACAGATGATTAAGTCAGCAGGGGTCGGCGCATGGCTGGGGAAAGCAGACATTGTAGACGCCTTAAAAGTCATGCCACTTCACCCGTCTCAATGGCATATATTTGGTGTGAAATGGCATTCCAAGTTTTACTTCTCAGTAAAGTTGACATTCGGTTGCCGTAGTAGTCCACGCATCTTCGACACATTGTCAGAAGCGCTATGCTGGATACTCTACAACACCTACAAACTCCCTTTCGTCCTTCATCTTTTAGATGATTTTCTAGTAGTTGACTTTCCCTCGTCCCCACCAGCTCGCAGCATCTCCACAGTCAAAAACCTTTTCAAAGAGCTAGGCGTACCCCTTTCAGAACAGAAAACCGTAGGCCCTTCCACGCGTTTAGAATTTCTCGGTATCACCCTCGATAGTGTGCTAATGCAAGCTTCACTCCCACAAGACAAGCTGTCCCGCATCAGAGAAGGCATCAAATTATGGTCCGCTGCCGTTAGTATCTCAAAAAGAGATATGTTATCCTTATTAGGCCACCTTAACTTTGCAGTGCGCATCATCCCACACGGCCGCTCATTTGTTTCATGACTGCTAGCGCTGGCTTCTTCTGTCCAAAACCTTAAAGACATCATAGTCCTAGATGATGGTTGTCGCTCAGATCTTCGATTCTGGGCCTCTCTGTGCGAAGAGTGGAATGGTATTTCATTCTTTTATAATGACCTCGTGGAGTCTTCAGATTCTCTCCAGTTCTTCACAGACGCTGCACCTTCCATCGGGTTCGGGGGATTATTTTGTAATGAATGGTTCGCAGATGTCTGGCCAATTGAAATTCAGTCCCTTCGAGCTCTATCCCATTGTTGTCGCTTGCTTGATTTGGGGCACCAGATGGACCAGGAAACAAATTACTGTTTTCTGCGACAACGCAGCTACTGTTGACATCATCAACAAGGGCTGCTCAAAAATACCAATGATCAACAGTCTCATGCGGCGCTTAACCTGGACATGCGTAATTAATAACTTCATCTTGCGAGCTACTCATATTCCCGGGCATGTTAATCGCATAGCTGATGCTCTGTCTAGCTTTAAATTTCAGGAGTTCAAAGCTATGTGACCTCAAGCGAAGCCCACCACCGCGCCATGCCCTGCGTTCCACCAAATGATTTTGGACTAAGCACATCCAAGCCCCTTGAGGATCTTCTGTATTCTGCCTCCAAATACATGAGACTTGGTCTAGCCAAAAGCACAATTAAAGCCTACGATTCAGCTTGGTATTTCTTCTCTTCCTTCTGCATCAACCTTCTTCTGTGTTCTTATCCATTATATATATCTGTCGTTTGTGCATTTATTGTATTCTCATTCGAATCCTGCAATCTTCAAGTGCAAAGCATAAAAGCAATGCTAGCAGGGATTCAGTTCCACATTAGATGTAAAGACCCAGCATCGGAAAGCATCCTCAGGAACCCTTCCATTCGACTGCTCCTCAACGGCCTCAAGAAGACACGTCCTCCAGGCAATGATAAAAGACTGCCTCTTACTATTTTTCTGGTGCACAAGTTGGTTTCCAAGTTAAGGCAAGGGTGTTTTTCCCGATACATCGATATTATGTTGGATGCAGTCTTGTTAATGGCTTTCTTTGGGTTTCTCAGGTGTGGTGAATATACAACAAGATCTCTCTCCTTTGATCCTCAGTATGATCTCACCTTTAATGATTTAACATTGGAAGATCAAATGTACACGATATTTTTGAAACATTCAAAGTCTGATAGATCTGGTCAAGGAACTCAGATAATCATTGCCAAAACTAATACTGTTTTTTGCCCTCTATCTTCCATGCTCAACTTTCTGCATCATTGCCCTCGGACACATGGGTCGGCACCCCTGTTCATTATCAATGGCTGCAAACCCTTGATCATGGTTCTCCTCCAAGCTGCGTGATCTCTGTCTAAGCTGTGACCTACCCCCAGGTCACTATTCCTCTCACTCTTTAAGGATCGGCGCTGCCACAACTGCGGCTCTCCTCCTGCCTACCTCAACCCTGAAATCCCTAGGCCGCTGGTCATCTTCTGCATACCAGCGCTACGTCAGGCTTCATAAGAATGAGATCCTTTCAGCTCAAAGAACCATGAGCTCTTGCACTACTCGATAATTGAATAAATGTTAAATGTATTTCCATTGAAATCTGTTATTTGCATACCAGGTGGTTGCTGGGTTAGATTATAGTATATTCCCCTCATAGCTGCATGCTTGGGGGGGCTGCCTCAAGACTAGATACAGCAGTCTCGATTGTTGTATATTCCCCTCAAAGCCGCGGTGCGTAAGAGAATACATTAAAAATAGGTATTAAATACTATATGACATTAAGTGATTTGTAAAATATCCATAAAGAAATAGTAAATCTGTTTACAGTTCTGTGTTGAGAGATGTATCCATAGATCTCTTCATGTTGCTCTCAAAGTGCACCAGATTGATGCTTTTAACTTAAATATTTAAAAATCTTCCCAAGGGAGCTTTCCCCCGGACCCCCCTATGTGAGGTCCACACACCACCTATAAAAAATAGCACTTTACCCCTGCTTACACCTATATGCCGTGAGCTGATTATCGAGCCTTCATTGTAACAGTTGCGGGTACGTTGTGTATTTGCGTGGGGAGTGTTGCAGTAGAACATTAGGGAAACCCTAAATGTTTGAGCACCCTCTATGAAACGTCAAGCTACCCCACAGTACCCCCAAAATAAATCTCTGGCGCCGCCACTGAGCGTGACTATTTGTGTTGGGGGGGACCCTGACTTTTTTTTCCAAAGAGGAGGCCTGACAGAAAAAGTTTGAGAACCACTGCATTAGAAGCAGAAATCATCCCCCAACCTGCTTCGGCCCAACTGGCAGAAGTAGTGGCACTCACCAAAGCCTTGGAGCATGCAGAGGGACGAGTCAACATCTATACCGATTCAGCATATGCCTATGGAGCAGTGCATATAGACGGACCACAGTGGATCAGAAGAGGTTTCCTAACATCTGCTAAGACACCAGTAAAACATGCTGAAGCGCTAAAACTCCTGCTAACATCTTTACTGTTGCCAACACAAGTGGCAGTAATGAAATGCAAAGGACATCAAACATTGAACAATGCAATATCCAGAGGAAACGATGCAGCAGACAAGGCAGCAAAGAAAGCAGGAGGGTACAGCAAGCAAATGATATGTACAAAGGCCAATACTCAAGAGGAGTTAACCACCGAACACATCAAAGACATGCAGAAATATGCTGGAGTGTATGAACAGAATCAATGGAGTCAGAAAGGAGCGAAGGAAGTAGATGGCCTGTGGAGAGCCCACGACGGCCAATTAGTCGCACCTGCAAAATTATGCCACCTGCTAATAGAACAATCACATGGTCCCACTCATGTAGGCAAAGCAAGAACAACAAAAGACATTGAACAACAGTGGTGGCATCCTTACATGAAGGACATGGTTGAAAACTTCGTAAACGACAGTGACACGTGCAATGCATTCAATGTAAAAAAGCCATACAAGTGCCCAATGGGAAGATATCCAGTCCCAGAAGCCCCATTCAAAGACATTTGTATTGATTATACAGACATGGGAGCAGACAATGTAGTCAGAGGGTTTAGATATGTTAGTAATGATTGATCGTTATACGAGATGGATTGAAGCCATTCCCTGTAAGAAAGAAGATGCAAAGACAGTCATTAAATGGCTCAAAACAGAACTCGTACCCCGTTATGGAGTGCCAAGGAAAATAAGATCAAACAATGGTTCACATTTTACAAGCAAACACTTGGAGGAAGTTGAGTTATATTTTGGTATAATTCATAAGTTTGGGTCGGCATACCACGCACAATCTCAGGGCATAGTAGAAAGAGCAAATCAAACATTAAAAGGGAAAATTGCCAAAGTCATTTTTGGCACAAACATGAAATGGGTAGATGCTTTGCCTCTGGCACTCATGTCAATGAGATCTTCTGAGGGTGCTAAAACACATCTTTCACCCCATGAGTTGTTAACTGGACGGCCCATGCCTGGGCCTCCTAGAGAAGGAGGGACTGTCCCAGTTTTAGACATCAGACAAATAGAAGTGGATGAATATGTCAGGGCTCTGAGTAATATTATCTAAGTCTACACAGGTTCAGAGAACTGCAGAGACACCAGACGAGACACCAGAAGAGACTCCTGTACGGCCGGGTGATTGGGTGAGGTTGAAAGTTCACAAAAGAAAGTGGGCTGAACCCAGGTGGACGGGTCCGTGGGAGGTTGTTGAAAGAACCTCACATGCTCTCCGGATAAAAGGTAAAAAAAGGAGCAAATTGGCACCACCTGACACATTGTCGTCCTGCACTGGCACCTTCCAGAAAGCTTTTGGAAGTTAGGACTGATTGGCAGAGCTGGAACAAAACGATGAATAGAAATCAAATCAAGAGATATTAAGATGGAAACAGCTCAAAAGACGAATTGTCTTTAGGTTTTATAGATTGAATACTAAAACGGAATACCCATTCTTGTTTTACATCTGAAACCTAGAGCAGACACAATCCAATAATAATTGCTTTTAAAAGCGCACTCACTCCCCATTTCAAGAAAAAGGGAGACGTCACTACATTCCATTTACTGATGGGGATAGAAGTTCCTGAAAAAAACCCACTGGGATCAATTTTAGTGAAGATAATTGACCCACCAGCTGATGTAATCCCTGATCTCGCCCCCCCTCGCAGATTGTGTCGACATTGCACAAAAGTATCCAGTGGTAAAAATGAATGACATTCCACCTGACTTCACGTCTTACGAGGGACTTTATAAAAGGTACAGAAGTAGGAACTCTTAAGTGGTGCAATTCTACAACGATTTTAATGAACCAGGATTTTCTCCCAGGTATAGCTGTGAGGGAATAATTTTGTCTTTACTCCTAGATATTTAACCTTATTGCCTGTTGACGTTAATAACCAACCAATATTCTGTTATCTCCTTTAAGGAATGTGCTCCAGCACTTAAGTGTCAGTTTTATGGCCTGATGGGGGGGCTTACGACTATGAGAATGCTGGCTTCTAAACACCACTGACAAGTGATTGAGTATTTCTAGTTGGGGGATATCTCCTCGAGCTCCACAGATGTTTACGCCTCCCCCAATATGCTGATTAACTCTCTGTAAACTAGTTAAAAGGTCTATCGAGAGATAGGCTGATCAGAATTGACATCACAACCCACCCGTGCAGTCAGAACCTTTTGCTGCTGTGACTTGTGATATGAATTCTCCGGCCGTTGACTTGTAATAAACTACCAGTGTTTGACATCAAAGCTCCAACTCTCCTCGTGTCTCTCTGAGTCCTGACTCCATTGCTGCAGAAGTTTCCCTTACAAATTGGCGTTGTCGGCAGGATACCAATACATCTTCAGAACTGGTAAGTGTAATTTCAAATCCACATTTGGACATTGCCTTACCAGAATCTGTGATTGACGGTATCCTAAAATTACCTGTGAAACTGAGCGGTTGTGTTTCATTCTTTGGTTAATGAACATTTGGCTGATTGCCTGTGTGCATGCTGCTTGGGACGAAAGTACCATACAAGCATGCACAGCTTATGTTCAGAGTAACCTTAAAGAAATACATCAGTAAAGTGGAGCTTCTGTATGAAAGCAATGTAAAGATTTGTATTGGACAAATCGCCGAATTCTGGGGGTTTCAGCGGCCAACACAGCAGTTAAAAATAAGCAGCCCGAGATATTTCCCCCCATCGCCTCTCTAAACACGGCTCCAGCAGCAGCCGTGGCGGTGTGTGTAAATATTCCCCCGTGTTTGGGTGGCTGGAGCCGTGCAGCTGAGAGGAAGAAAGTCACAGCTTTTTGTCTATATCTTTAACTCACACCACCGCCGTCTCTATTAAAAACGAGATGGTCTAAAAGCACTCGTTGTTTGTGACCGTCCTCAACATTGCTGGCAAGGCCGGGGCAGCGCGAGGAGCGCCACAGCTCTCTACTCTGCTGGAGGAACATTTCCTACGTTGCTTGGAAGCGTTCCCTACGTTGCTGTACCAGCTGGTGGCGGTCCGGGGTGCATACATACAAGTATAGGCTAATTGATCACGGGTGGGCAGTGGCAAGCAAGTGTAGAACAAAACTGTGTTTCATCGTTGTGATGAACTCGATGGCGGGTGTATAGGCTGGTCGTGTAGGACTACAGTTAACTGTGCTGTTGTTTGGAGAGAAAGGGTAGCGGAAAAAAGTCTATGTTCTCCTGGTCGGGGGATCATAGCGCCACTAGAATAGAGTAGTGGTGTCGCAAGAGGATAAGCTAGTTATCACTTTTGGACGGTCTTCAGGCACGATCTTAGCACTTGTACAGATGTAGCACCCCAGATAGGACTCACATGGGTGTGTCCCAGTCAAAAGCCCAGCGGATGCCAGTGGCTGGGGGTGCTGCCAAATTGCTAGAGGGCGTTGCCCAATTTCCCCATTTGTTCAATTACAGGATTTAACCATGGGATGGCGCTTCATTCACAAAATACACAAAGACAATGGGTGTTGTAGAAACATCAATATTTTAGATCAAATAAAGTATATAGTTTGCTTTATGCAGTATATTTCTTGTAATATTGTTGGGGTGTTTTTACACAGTACAGTAGATTGAAGTAAATCAACTTATACATTAAGATAAAATAAAATGGACCTTTATTAATCCTGTGGGGATTAATAAAGGGGTAAGAGTGAAAAACAGGACAGCACAGATTCACACAGATTAATAAAATCAAAAATAAGATGAGCGATAAAAATAATAATAATGAGAAACTATGAAATAAGAAATGAATAAAACTAAAATGTAATTATCATATATTATAATGTATTGTATTATTAAGTAATATCATACATTAACCCCATTATAGCAGATGCCACATTGAATGGATGAACACATGTATGCATCAATAATTACAACAGAGTATTTCTAAATACAAGTTGTAAAAATACTTATATGCATTTAATATTAACCCTTTGGAGTCGACCGTCACGCCGGCGTGATGAGATCACATGACCTGTTCAAGCCGGTGCCGCATAAAAACAACAGTCCGGACAACATTGCCGTGTGTTTCTGTCGAAAGTACTGGCTTGAAACTATATCCCAGTCTTTGTTTCATTCAAAAAGACCTAGTAAACACGGAGATACGATGATATAAAGTTAATACAATTTCAAAAGTATGAAAAATGGAAGCACATATTTGAATATCTTCGCCATATTTGATCATTTTACGAAACGGAAAATACTGGAAACTGTAGATCCTGCTCAACAGGGTGTATATGTGTATTTCTGTCGAAAGTACTGGCTTGCAACTATATGCCAGTCTTTGTTTCATGCAAAAATACCCAATAAACACGGACATACGATGATATAAAGTTAATACAGATATATTTCAGAAGTATGAATAATGGAAGCACATATTTTAATATCTTCGCCGTATTTGATCATTTTACGAAACGGAAAATACTGGAAACTGTAGATCCTGCTCAACAGGATGTATTTACCAGGGAGGGGGTGAGGTAATCAGGTAAACGGAGTGATACGAAACGAGACGAAAAGAGACGAAGAGGGACGGTGGGAACTGAAAAGAGACGGCGGGAAATGGAGAGAGACGAAGATATACGAAGACAGGCGGCGGGAGACGAAGAGAGGCGGCGGGAGACTGCGATTGAAGTAAAGTGACAGACAAACATTGAGAATTTAGATATAGTTAGATAGATTTAGAGTTTTGAAGATTCAACTATGATGAAGAGAACTCTGAACGTGAGTCAAGCTTTAAGCTTGTTTTTTGACATGGAGGAGGAAGAATCTATGATGTTGCCCTCTGTGTCGTAGTTGACAGAAACCGCTTTGAAGCGTGGCACGCAGATAAAGACAGAAAAAACTGATTTTTGTACATAATGTGTATATATATATATTTGTATTATATTTATAATAACACTTTTGCCTTATCAGAATGAAATCCCATGCTACCTCAATCAAACTTTCACATTATCATAGTGACATCCCATGTATATATTTCCAGCTTTTAAATGGTTTCGTTGTGTATGTTTGTGTTACCTATATGAAAAATAATATCATTTTCAAAATCTGTTTTTACATTTTTACGTGATTTTGGGTCCAAAATGTTCATATAATAGAAGATCACTGCTCTAAACAAAGTCAAAAATACTACATCCATACGAAATAAATATAATTAATTATGATGAATACGTAAGTCTTGTTCATTGTTTTTCACTTTTATTAAATGTTTGATATTTCCGGTGAAAATTGTGGACTATCGGACATTCAAAATGCAGCATATGTTCACTCTTACATACATACATTTTCACTCTTACACACATATATTCTCCTTTTACATACATACATTTTCACTCTTACACACGTATATATTTACACTCACACATTCATACATTTTGCTCTCATATTATCATATTTCAATGCACACATTCATATATTGTCACTCACACATTCATGCATTTTGTTCTCATATTCATATAATGTAATGCTCATATTTATACATTTTGCTCATGCGAAATCTACTAAAACAAAGTCATGGTGGTCAGCTGTTAAACACAACCGTGTATCTTAAGGGCTGTAAATATAATAAGCCTGTTGTCAATTTTAGACACAGGCTTATTATATTTACAGCCCTTAATAACATTCATTTTCTGGACTCAATGTGTGTCTTGGCCGTTTTCTTTGTTCCGCAAACGAGTGCTTTTTGTTTTGAAATCACTTCTGCGAGTTTCGCGGGGCCCCCCCCTCGCTCCACTGACCATTAGACCATTTAGTAAGGTAAAAAGCAAAAGGGCAAAAACGCCTCTCAGACGCTCTTCCGTTAACTTTTTTAATAAAGAAAAACAAATGGTCCGTAGATACACGTACTCATATAGCCTATGTATGTATACTGTAAGGAGAATATATGTGCGTGAGAGGACCAGTATGAATTACGGCATAGAAATATGCAAACAAAAACCTACGGGGGGGGGGGGGGGGGGGTGGAGAGCTGTGGAATGAGACCATTCCTCCACACATTCCGATGGCCAATTCGTTTTAAACAAAGAGTTCGCAACACAGGACAGCATAGGCAACATGGGGGGTGGGGGCTGGTGAACGGTCTGGTCAATGTTTGTACACAATCCCCAGGATGTGTCCTAATCAAACCAAAAGAGAAAATGCTGATATCATTCTCTCTCTCGACTCGCTGGTATCTCGAGCTGAGCGCTCATTGGTGTTCATACTGCTCACAGGCTGGGCTGCTGTGTATATCTATTGTATTCATACTGTACCCCTCCTCACTGTTTATTCATCATTCAAACATTTACACCTTCCTTTTTTCCCATCAAGAGGTTGAAAAAGATTGAGTCCTATGTTTCCAATTGGTTCCCAAATCTGAACATTGACCAGTGGCATAACATCAGGAGCCGGGTAAATGAGAGACTGAGGAGCCCCCGAAAAACAGATCCCGAAATAGCTTGTCCTGGTTTCCGCAGCAGATAGGCCTACAGTACGGTGTCTGTTATGTCAGTTATTTTAAATAAAACGTTGAAAACTGAACTTGATTTGTTCCTCTTTTTATTTTATTTATCATTTTCGGGACGGGGAGACGTGGGGAGACGTGTGTGATTAAAAATTAATTTGCAGAAATGTAAAGTGATCTAACTAAGTTCTATTCATATTCTTGACGGGAAGAGCCGTGTAAATGGGTGGCCATATATGCATTTGAAAAGCAATATAAATCACACAGTTATTATACAATAGGCTATAAAACCACCATCGATAACCATTACCTTTATCCAATTCAAACTGTGGACGCGAAAAAAGGAAGGTGTACATGGTTGGGCTGTACTGTAGGCCTACTGTATACATACAAAGGCCATTCAAGCTAGAGTTCTTCTGGAAATGTTCACATCAGGCCAGAGTCCTGCATCGGGTGACCCGCAAAAAAGGTGATTCGCGGGTGGTATTTTTTCAAACGCTTTTTTCCAGGTTCGGTTCTGGGTAAAACAAAGATGATGCGGGTCGGGTCGCGGGTATTGCATAATAAATATATTAAAATAATAATAATTTAGTTTAATGTTTAAATCCTCAGACTTCTCCCCCGTGGGACCGTGCATAATCATAACCTCTGCAGCGCATCAATCTGCTACTGTGTGGCGCCACATTCGAAATGGCTGAGGTGAAGCTCTCTAGTGGAGAAATACAGCATTTTCAATAACACTTCCTCAAGAGCGAAATCCAACGTCTGGGAGGCTTTTGGTGTCATCCTAGATGGAGAAAATAACCAACATCCCACGCTTTTTGAGACAAATATGCAACTGCGTGTGTTAATAATTGCACGTTTTCACTACTCATATATAGGCTAGGCTATGCGGGTTCGGGTCGGGTTGCGGATCTTGTGCCGACGGGTCGGGTCGGGTTGCGGAACTAATTGGCAATATGTGCGGGTAGCGTGGCGGGTTCGGTATTGCACGTCGCGGGGCGGGAGCGGGTCTTGAAAATCAGACCCGTGCAGGACTCTGCATCAGGCACCTTCAAGTTAAACAATACTACAGAAAACAATTAACACAGTAGGCCTAAATTATGTGGATTAAACCACATTTATTTCGTTAAAAATAAACCAAAATATGATTTTGTTTGAATGATTAAATGTAATTAGGCACCTTCAAGTTAAACAATCAGGTGCACACTTTAATGTGCCGCCACCTCCGGACTCGGCTTAAGAATGCACAAATGTGTTTAAATCGTTTATGTCAGATATGTAGCCTACTAAGTAGCCTAAATACATTTGTTCCTGCTCAAGATTAGATTCAACTTTATTGTTATTGCACATATTATGGCAGGTAGGCCTACTGAGACAACGAAATGCAGTTTAGCTTCTAACCAGGTGCAACAAGCAGCGAAAAGTAATGTGCACACTACTACAGTAAACAATTAACACAGTACATTAAACCACATTTATTTCGTTAAAAAGAAACGAAATGTGATTTTGTTTGAATGATTAAATGTAGGGTGAATTGCCCTAATGTGGGACATTTTTGCATTTCAGACTTCGGGGAATATATTGCGATATGAAGCCGATACAATAAATCAAAATCCAGTACCATTCCGAAATCCCCAGTAATATTAGACACTAATAATACAGTAACTATTAACACTGTACATATTATTGTTTGCCCGTGGGATTAGGATGATCTGTAGTGAGAGCCGCTGCATTTTCCTCCGGTCGGATGTGTGATATAAAAACAAAGCGATTATTTTTGTTGTTGTAAAACTCACGTGGATTAAATGCAGTGCATTCATTTCAACTAGCGAACATATGATACATTAAATGATTGTGAGGATGATGATTGCAAATCGTGTATTTGAGTCTGGATGCATTTCCTGATCTAAAAACATAGCGATGGTTTTGTACTTACGCCAACGTGAATTAAACATTATTTTGTTAAATAAAAACATGGTGATGTTTAGTAAATGAATGTCTCTTATTTAGCATAGAATATGATCCTATCCGTGACATATGGATCTTAACAAATATCCGCTATATCAGATACCTGTAGATCAGCTGTTTATTTCACATGAGTTCCAGTGTGGCAGCTTTTCACGGCTCCCCCTGGTGGATCCATGATCCATTGCAGCTGGTTTCATTATAATTAAATGTATTTATCAAGGGGGCGTTTCAAGTCCTGCGGGGGGGTTTTCCTTTTCAGCAGGGGCCCACCCCGTGCCGATCACGGACACGCACGGGTAGGCGTCTGAAACGAAGCGCTACATCTGTACAAGGGTGGATGCGCGAGTCAAGGTGCTCCATTTCTATAATTCCCTACCCCCTCTGAAACCTCTTAATTCGGACTAAATTGAGCTGGATGAACTTTCCTGTCGCGCTGGTGTTTATTGCGAGTTCATGTTTGTTTGTCTGTTTGTATGGGGGGTCTATATTGGTTTGTCTACCCGCCGTCTTGTGTATGTTTTGTAACAACTAATAATGAATCAGTCCATAGCCAGGGTAAAATGAACTAAACTTTAGTTATCTCACCAATTATTGCCATTAGCAGGAATCTCTGAATATGCAGCATAAGCTTACTGCACACACTTAACTGCCCCACAATGCATTGTAGAGGCGCTATTGTGCTTTTTGAGGTTTTCCTTTCCTGTCATGTGTTATATAGGTTTTTGGGTATTTAAATTGCCTGTTTCTGACACTTCGATCAGCTAAGAACAGGAAACTGAGGCTACAATTTGCACAGCCTCACCAAAATTGGACAAAAGATTGGAAAAATGTTGCCTGGTCTGATGAGTCAAGATTTCTGCTGAGACATTCTTACAGTATAGGGTCATAATTTGGCGTAAACAACATGAGAGCATGGATCCATCCTGGCTTGTATCAACGGTTCAGACTGGTGGTGGTGTAGGTGTAATTGTGTGATGGCCACTTCTAGCAGGATAACGCCCATGTCACAGAACATGTTTCTTTCGGCAAATTCAGATGATAAATACAATTTTGAAGCTTGTAACGGCATAACAACAATCGGAGAACGGAGTAACTTAACGTCACAGCAGGCATAACAACAGCCGGTGTTTCTCGTGAGTGTTTTCCCCGGGAAATAAACACAATACACATAAATGCAAAAATACACAAACACACACACTCGTACACACACACACACACACACACTTGCGAGCTTCCCCCAGACCAGTAATCCAAACGAAATATCTTCCCTCCGTAGTATTTTGATCATTTGCTCAGCAACTTCCAACAAAAGTTTCAAAGTCTCAAAATGCTACAACTACTGTCACAAACTGGATGAATTATGTATTTTGTTAACGGAGGATGAAAGCGTAATTAAGGAGCACTATTGGAGTGACTTTGATGGTTATTGGACTCAGGATTAATTCATTTGGATTCCCGCTGTATGAAAGAAATTAAAGGATGGCGCAAGTGGAAACAATTCACATGGAGGAGACCGATCTGATCGGAGCAACTGTGACAAATAATCCAACTGAAACCGGCATGGAGAATGACTATGTTTTAAAAATGCGCTTATCCAGACAAGCCCGGTTTGGACACTTAACTCGCAGAAGAAATATTTATATTAAAGACTAAATTATACATTTCTGTCTTTTTATGCCTATAATAGCTACTAACTTGAATTTGTGCCGGAGCCGTGTTCTGGTGCTCTCCGTCAGAACTGCACCCCTGTCAGACGAGACATATAACACGTGCAGCCTGTACTCCTACAAAAAACGACCATATAGGTCGATTGTTCAGCAGCTAAATACGACCCAGAGTCACGTTTTAAAGTGTAGCCCCTCTAGTGGTCGTGTAAGAAACAACATGCTCCTGTCGATTGAAAACGCTCCGGAGGGTCGTTTATTCACAAATAACCCCTCTGGAAAATCCTAAATTGTGGAATAGTTTGGCATTAAAATGCTTTTTTATTAGATTTCTAGCGAGGAAGTGTATATTGTACTTTTATAATCCACGTCCAGTGGATGTGTAGGATCTACAGTTTGATAGATATACGAAGATGATTTGAGGGTCTCGCCAGGAGAACGTGTACTGTATATGTGGCAACTTCCATGTAAGTTAGCGTGGGTGAAAACAGTATTTCCGGTCTCGAAGTTTTCATAATAAAACCGGAAGTATTCCCCACACTGTCAAATGATTACGCAGTGATATCTCCATTACTCATCCACTAAAAAACATCAGTTTATCCTTGTTAATTACACAATATTGATTGGTTTAAATTTGTACAATGCTTTGTGTTTTAACCTTCGATTCGGAGTTGAGACCGACAGAGTTTCCGAAGACACTACACTACCCAGAATCCCCCACGTATCGTTTGGGAACTACAACATCCGCCTTGCTTTACAAAACCCCGTGATTAGCCCTCAAGCTCTGTATGTGGATATGGAGGTGGCAGTGCGACAAGGTTACGCTGAGCGTCACAGCTTTTGTGAATGGAATGGAACCACGCCAGGACTATCCAAAACTGGACTTGACGGGTCCAGCCCGGCCCTCCCCCCCCAGAATTACACTTGCTGCCTATTGTGTGTTTCGCAACATGTTCTATGTCACGTCTCTACTGGGAAATGTAGTTTTAAAAAGACGTTTTCGTATTTCCACAATTAGAAGTTGCCAGTATTAAACTGTATACATCCCTGGAGGTTTAGGGGATACGAAACACATTGGTGTTATCAAATTTAAAACATATAATTAATACATGGGTGAAAATTGCTTGTGTCCATAATGGGCAGCATTAATACCACATGACAGCTGGTCTTATGTCTGTGACCCCTTCTGTTGTTAATTGATAAGCCTGAAACATGCACTTGTCAAGGTTCAGATGCACATTTAGCAAATATGGCAGTAGCCATCGATCATCTTAAGATAAGATACTTTATTGATCCCAAGTTGGGAAATGTTTTTGTTACAGCAGCATGTACTACTTTGTTCTACTCCACTACAATTCAGAGGTTAACCTGGTATTTTTACTCTACTACATTTATTTTTGTTACTTTGCAGATTCTGATTAATTATGTGAAATATAAACAACCCTTAAATCAGACTTTAGTTACACCTGAGTAAAATTCAGCCTTATCAGTTTGTCTGTTTTGCACATCCTCCTGTTAATATCTTTGGACGTCCTGCACTAAACTGTTTTATTGTAGAGATCACTACAGTATCTTCTAGATATTTTCCATTCTATATTTCTATCATTGACCCCTATTTTGTATGTAGGCTACTCTTAATATTTAAATGTTTTCATAAAATATAACTTATTCAACAACTACATTCAATAACGTGCTTTAACCACTAGGAGGTGCGGTTTAGACCAGTGGTATAGTTAATAAAACATAATAATATCGTACATAATATGACTATTCACAAAGGAAAATACAGTTTCAGTCTCTCGATGTGAAGCTTATGCATTGTACCATGAACCTGTATAGACCTGTAACAGTCAACTGCATGAGGAGTTGGAAAGGTAGTTCAGAAAATCAGTAATATCTTTAAAAACTACAAAAAACTCCCTTTCTATCAGCTGTGCACCGTTATGGTGTAAATACAGACTATCTACTAATTGGATCAAATATAAAAGTCAGCCGAATTAGTGTTGATACTGCAAGGAGACGTATTGTGTGAAAAGAAATGGAAGATGTTGTTTAATTGTTGATATATTTATGGTCCACGTCACGTATTCAGTTTTGGCGGCATCTCTTCCAGTTTGTCAAAAGGTCTTCAGATCAGGGCTCTATAAATACATATCTAGGGCAGATATGTAATATTTAATGCAGCCGAACCGTGTATTACAATGCCGTTATGTGATGACTTTCAAAGAGAAAAGCAAGAACACTCGGAATAAAGTATTATTATTATTTGTTTTAATGTTTTCCGATTTCATATCACATAAACACCGCATTGCGGCGTGATTTTAGCCTATCAAAACCTCTGAAAAAAGAAATGTGTCTCTCAGAATCGAAAGAGAAAAACCTATGGGAAAAACACAAAAGCATTGTACACAATTTAAACCAATTAATGTCGTATAATTAACTAGGATAAACTGATGTTTTTTTAGTGGATGTGTAGTGCAGATATCACTGTTAAATCATTTGATCATTGGTTTTATTATGAAAATGTCGAGACAGGAAATACTGTTTTCAACCCGTAACTTTACATGGAAGCTTGCCGCATATACACGTTCTCCTGACGAAATCTCAAATCATCTTTGTAATATCTATCAAACCATAGATCCTACATATCGACTGGACGTGGATTCTAAAAGTACAATATATACTTCTCGCTAGAAATCTAATCATAAAGCGTTTTAATGGCCAAACTATCCTACAATTTAGGATTTTACAGAGAGGGTTATTTGTGAATAAACAACCCTCTGTAACGTTTGCATTCAACGGGAGCACTCGAGGCCGACAATTTTTAAACGTAATTATAGGTCGTATTAAGCGCTTGAACAAACGACATATTTGGTCGTAATAAGGGCTTAAACAATCGACCCATTTGGTCGTATGAGTTGGAGGACTTGTTGAACACGTGATAACACGTTAGGCTTGTGTTGTGTTCAAGGACCCTGACCGTGGCCAGGAAAAACAGGCACTCACTTTTTGAATTATTTTGCGGTCTAAATAAAAAAAAAAAAAGTGTTCATAAATTACCTCCAGGGCCGTATCAAATGGTCTCGCAGGCCGTATAAGGTTCCCCACCCCTGATATAATGTGACATATTTTGCTTCATGTTTGGAGTACAAAAACAATCCTGATATCAGTAGAAAGCTAGGAATCTCCTCTTTCCAACAACTCAAAGTGTGTCTTCAGGTCAATGATTTAGAGCAGGTCACATATCAAAAGGTATCACCCAGATTTGGCAATCACCGGAGCCCGGAAAAAGACGACAGTAGTTCAACAGCTTATCCCCGCTGTTTTTAAGAAGCCAATAGACATGAAAGCCAAGAGACCAAAATAAATAACGGAAGCATATCTTTTTCAACGGCTATGCAATAGTAGAGGACCCCGGCTTTTATTGATTGTGATTGAAACACTTTCTTAATATTTAGTTTTTAATATTTTCAAGACATTCTATTTAGTTTTACAGCTTATTTAACCTTTTTGTTTGACATCAGCCATTATAGATAATACGGCCATTTGAGTGTGTGTGGTACTGTTTGTGGTTTGTTTTGAACTGTGTAATACAGTTAATTATTCAAAATGTTAAAGTTCCTTATTTTTATACTGAAACTTGCACTACTGTTCAAACATAAATAATAAACAAACCTGGAATTATGCATTTGGGACTTTTTTTGGCTTTTTCTTGTTGTACCGAACCGTGACCCCCAAACCGAGGTACGTACTGAACCGTGAATTATGTGAACCGTTACACCCCTAGTGCTACATGTTTCTTTGTAATAGTCATACAGATCTAAGCAATTGTTAAAAAGTATCTAAGTAGTTGCTCCCGATGGCATGGCCAACGGTGTGTGAATGTGTGTGAATGTTAGGTCCTAGAGTAAGGTACACTGCTCTGTATGAATGGGTGTGAATGGGTGAATGACATATAGTATGTAAAGCGCTTTGAGGGGTCGTAAAGACTGGATAAAGCGCTATATAAGTACAATCCATTTACCATTTTACCATTTAAGTACACAGATTAATATTCAATTAAAAATAAACTTTGAAATAATGTATTTCTAAATAGTAAACATCTCAATTAGCTGTTTGAGGCACATTACATGTCACTTGTTAGACACTTTTATCCAAAGTGACTTACATACATTCAGTACTGTGGGCAGTCCCCACAGGAGCAGTTAGTGGTGAGTGTCTTGTCCCGGGACACAGCGGCATGCCGACTGCACCGGGGTTTGATCGAAAACTAACTAGCCTCCATAAAGTAAAATGTTCAAAAACAGAAAGTTTAAAAAGAAATGTAATTATTAATTTATCAGATTGCTGTTTGTCTCCAAAAGTAAAATGTTAACAATCTAATTATACATATATCATAATATATCACATTTGGAGGCCCTTTTTCTGCATAACGTACACTTTTTTACTTTCGATACGTTAAGTACATTTTGCTGATAAAACAACTATTACTTATGTAAGATTTGAAATTAGTATTTTGTAGGGATGTAACGGAATCCGTATTCGTCACGGTTCGGAAAATGCAGTCACACGACGAATACGCCTTTTTTAATTTATCCATACGGGCGGTATTGCGCCTAAAGTGCACCTACGTATCATGCTATTGTTAGGCAATAGCATAGGTCTCAGATATACAAATATATTAAAAACATGTCTATGAAATGTTTTGCTCAAAATACCAAACAGATCAGCCATTCTAGCCATGCCTCATATCCCTCTATTTCACTTCCTGTTTCAAAAGTGCTGATTTTGGGTATAAAGCTTTAAAAAATAGAATAATTGATAAACAAATAAAAAAGGAGGAGGCTGAGTTTATGCGGGACCGGCAGCTACTGTCTAAACTAAATACTGCCGTGATGAAACGTCATGTCATGGATTATCAAGGATTATTTCTGAAACAGTAGGGAGCTCAAAGGCTTTCTCTCTTGCCGATTATACCACAAGGTGAGTTCCTTTTTATTTCCTGTTTCTTCACACACATCCTCTCCAGTACAGGTTAGCTCTGAGTGTTAGTGATGCTAATGTCAACACCGACCATATTACGTCCAAAATAGTCGGGCATTGTTTCTGATAGCAACTTTCTGATAGTGCCGTGGGTCCACATTCCGATATTACGTCATATCGGACGCAAATTTGGATCAGCTCCGTTGTACCCCCGTTTTTAGAGATTTAAGTACGTATACATATTTATGTATAAAAAATAGGGCTGTCAGTCGATTAAAATATTGAATCGCGATTAATCGCATGATTGTCCATAGTCAATCGCAAATTAATCGCACATTTTTTATCGGTTTTAAATGTTCCTTAGAGGGATATTTTTTAATACTATTATCAACATATGAGTGGACAAATATGCAAATGTTTGTTTATTATCATTTGATCAATGATAAATATTCTCATGAATATTAAACATAACAACCTCTGAACATTAGAAATATCCGCCTCAAGTCAACCTGCAGGGTTCGTACGGGTGCTTGAAATCCTTGAAAATGCTTGATATTTGTCGTGGTGTTTTCAAGGTTGGGAAAGTGCTTGAATTTTGGGAATGGTGCTTGAAATTGAGATAAAGTGCTTGAAAATGTAAATGCTTTATTTTTAGAATAAATTGCTGTCTGACTGAATAGTTCGCTTTTTAGATTAAAAGAAAATAATTGCTTGGCTTCTACATAAAACAGCTCCGCTGCGGCCTTCCCGCGGTATGCGCGCGACCTGCAAGTGTTTGTGTTACGTGTGACCTGGGCATTCTGATGAGAGATAGATGACTGTGTGCCAGGAGGTTGCCGTTTCAACGAGCGTTGGCTAGCAGAAGACAAATACAATATAAGACGAGGGTCAAGCCCACGAGTAGCCTCCTGCAAAGTGTGCAAACATAACGATGCGAGAGTCTGCGCTGACGAGCCATGAAAGGTACGCCGTAGTAGAGCATTTTAGATTAGGCTAATGTTGCATGTTACGTTTGTTTAAGCTAACGTTAGCTAGCTGAATAGCGAACTCGATTGAGGGATAATAATAATTGCAATCATTTCAGAGGAGCGTACCTATGTTAATATGTGCGTTACAGTCGCCATTGTGTGGTGTTCAGAGGATGAAGCACTCACGGCATTTCGTGTTATAGTCATGAAATATAATCTATTGATTCTACACAGAGCGATTTTGAAAGCAATGTATTTCTACTGGTAGTATGTTTCGTGCCTAAACCAAATGTGAGTTGCTCTATCGAAATCAGTCGCATTGACCCGAAGACACATTTTCGTTTGTATTACTGGTCTCGGGGAAGCTCGCGAGTGTGTTTGTGTATTTTTGCGTTTGTGTACCGGGGAAACACTCACAAGAAACATTGGCGGCTGTTCTGCCTGCTGTGACGTTACATTAGTCCGTTCTCTGCTTGTAATTATGCCGAAGCTTCAAAGTTGTATTTATCATCTGAATTTGCCGAAACAAGTTTAATATTCTGAAAGGCAAGCCAAGACTTTGTTTATTTGAAAAAGATGAAAACAAACTGTCTTTTATATAAAATTGAAGTATTATACAAGTAAAACTACATTTTGTTTCAATCCCATGTAATTGTAGAATGAACACAGTCTTCCTTTGCAGATGTATAAGTCAGGAGTCTTGAGTAACAACATGACCTATAAATATATATATATATATATAAATCATTGTACACATTAGTACATATTATTTTCCACTTGTTACCATTGTGAGTCTCTTTTTATGCAGCTCTGCGTGGCTACAATTCAGACTAATACACTACCAGAGGTGGAGAAGTACTCAGATCTTGTTCTTGAGTAAAAGTAGAAGTACTCAGATCTTGTACTTGAGTAAAAGTAGAAGTGCTCAGATCTTGTACTTAGTAAAAGTAGAAGTACTCAGATCTTGTACTTAGTAAAAGTAGAAGTACTCAGATCTTGTACTTAGTAAAAGTAGAAGTACTCAGATCTTGTACTTGAGTAAAAGTAGAAGTACTCAGATATTGTACTTAGTAAAAGTAAAAGTAGAAGTACTCAGATCTTGTACTTGAGTAAAAGTAGAAGTACCAGAGTGTAGGAATACTCTGTTACAGTAAAAGTCCTGCATTCAAAATGTTCCTCAAGTAAAAGTAGAAAAGTACTCATCAAAATATAGTGAAAGACAGTGAAAGTAGTCGTTGTGCAGATTGGTCCATTTCAGAATAATATATATGATATGTTTTATCATGATTGATCATGAAAGTGTTCTCAAAGCTGGTGAAGGTGCAGCTAGTCTGAAGTACTTTGTAGACTGCAGGGTAGCTTGTGGATTTACAGTCTGATTCAACACTTGATTAGATTTCACATAATTCATCTGTGAAGTAACTAAAGGGATTAAATACATGTAGTGGAGTAAAAGTACACCATGTACCTCTGAACTGTAGTGGAGTAGAAGTACACCATGTACCTCTGAACAGTAGAGGAGTAGAAGTACACCATGTACCTCTGAACTGTAGAGGAGTAGAAGTACACCATTTACCTCTGAACTGTAGAGGGGTAGAAGTACACCATGTACCTCTGAACTGTAGAGGGGTAGAAGTACACCATGTACCTCTGACTTGTGTTTACTGCCAACCTAAAAGTACCTCAACAATTAATCAATAATGTATTGAGAAGTTATTTGGCTGATTGTTGTATATTGGCTCAGCCAGGTATTATGGGAGGCCCAGTCTACATACAGATCACTCATTTTGAAATATTAAACTTAGTTTTCTTTTCTTTAATTTTTCATCCTCGTGTAGAAGGCTATCACGAAACACACATTTGGTTGTTTATCGCATAAAGAACGTCTGATTTATTGTGAGGTAGGGAAATAATCATTTGAGTATGTGTATATAAATATGTAATTTACAACAGCTGTAAGATGCTTGAAAAGCTGGAAAATGCACCTTAAAAGTGCTTGAATTTGACTTTGGAAAAGGTGTAAGAACCCTGAACCTCTCTCATACAATACAGTGTGTGTGTGTGTGTGTGTGTGTGTGTGTGTGTGTGTGTGTGTGTGTGTGTGTGTGTGTGTGTGTGTGTGTGTGTGTGTGTGTGTGTGTTAAAGCAAACATATTGTTCTAAACTGTATTAAAGTAAACAGGTATTACCTTGAACTGTATTGAAGTGAACATGTATTATTTGGGACTGTTTTAAAGTAATCCTATATATATAAACCTTCTTACTTACACTCCATGACCCAGACACCCTGCCACACACACACACACACACACACACACACACACACACACACACACACACACACACACACACACACACACACACACACACACACACACACACACACACACACACACACACACACACACACACACACACACACCACACACACCCACACACACACACACACACACACACACACACACACACACACACACACACACACACACACACACACACCACACACACACACACACACACACACACACACACACACACACACGTCCTTTTCAAGGTTCTTTTTGGGGCCAATATAATCTCAAGCACCAACATATCTGTGCACAATGTTTGATACCAATACATCTGTGTACAATGTTTGATTGTTTGAGAAAGAATAGTTTGTGTGAAACCTTCCCTGGGAAATTAAAGGAGTACAGTCCGGTGGAAGATAAGCAGTGACTCTCCGCCCCAAATATGTCCATATATACTGTTGTTTATTCATGCACGATGCCCCCTGTTGCAGACTGGCTGGTCCCGATATCTGTATCGCACGGCAGTGGAGCGGGGAGCCCGGAGTGCTCTGTATTTTCGTATTGTGTCTTTTTACTATTAAAATCAGATTATTGTTATAACTTTTATTCAGGTGTTTTGAACTCCTTTTATTAATCCGACCAGGCCCATCTAACGGACGGCGCAGAGCTGGGCTTTAAGCCACCACTACTGTGTTTGCTCCTACAAATTAGTGACCCCGACGGGATGAGTGCTGGTCTATAGGAGGACCACCGACAGCTAGCGGACGGAATTCAGTCCAGGGGAGGACACCTGGACACCACTGACAACTACACCAGGGCGTCCTACATGATACAAAGGTAAAACAGATACCTGTTGATTACCAACATCTGTGATTGGCTTTGCTACAAACATGTTAGAGTTGTCAGCGGCGTTCTCAGTGTTCTTAGTCACGGTAAAAAAAAATACAATACTGTAGAAAGTGTTTCTATAAGAGTCAGGTGGGGCATTCCTGACCTATGGGGCACTAGGTCTGTCTAGGTCTGTCTCTCTCGGCATACACGTGGTTTGATTGGCTAGATTTGCATAAACGGGATTTGATTGGCTGACGCTTCCAGCTCAGCTTCAAAAGTTGAACATTGCTCAACTTTTGAATCCTGGAAAATCCTGGAAATCTTCGCTTCGCTCCCCCACAATGCAGTTCAAAGTGACGTCATCCCCATTCAAAGTCAATGGGCAGATAAGCGTTGGAAGCGGTGGAAGATTCGTCTAAAGCTGCTGTGTGGACGTACCGTCACTTTAGAGCGTTTACCGCGATCCATCTTTGGTGTTATGAAGTGACTGAGCTCGTGAACTGTCTACGGGAGGGCGGAGGGAGCCCCGCTGCTGGCAACTGTGGACCTCTGTCACCTGTCAGTGCAAATTACATGATGCCGTTTAAAAAAATGAAGGGCGGTGCCGGCCGTCAGCGAACCGAGCCGGCCGTCAACGGCCATTGACGGCCGGCCGTTCTGTGATTCTCCAGAACACACAGATGGCCAGTCCGCCGCTGAATTCCACCGGGTCGCTGCGGCGCAGACGGACCCGGTGGGCTGTCTATCTGCAGGTCTCCCTTGAAAAAGAGATCATTGATCTCAATGGGATTTTACCTGGGTAAATAAAGGAATTGAATTGAATTGAAAGTGTAAAATGCGGAATATCTGGCCGATTATCGGGGCCGATATTCCGCATTTGACCGATTATCGGTATCGGCCTTTTTTTTAACAAATTGCCGATAAAACTTAGGCTCTGATGCGGCCGTTCTATTTAGTATATGGCTTCGCCCTCTAAGGCTATCACTATAGGGAACCGCAGTGACGCGTCCTAAAACCTGGAAGTAAGTTAGCATTTTTAGCACTTCCGGTTCCTTCGTCCAAAAGCAATGCATTTTCTCCATAGGGTTTTGGAAAATAGCTTGAAATAAGGTCTGTGGTTGACACACATTTAAGAGATATCTCACGTTTTGTTCTATGACATTAAATACATCAGCAGTGACCCCACTGGTGATTTTTGAAGAGTTTACGTGTCTGAAAAACAATGGTTGTTACCGAGTGGCTGAATAGGACTACAGAAATTGTCGAGGCCGTTGTACGTCATTACACCGAACACGTAAACACTCCAGCTAAGTTTGTTTTCCCCAGTGTTCTGCTTGAAAGCAAGTACCTGCCTATATCTAGTATCTGTATATCTATATATCTGACCATTAGAATCTGTATTTTTTTTTCAACACTGTAGTTTTACAAATTATAGAATAATTAATTACCAGTGTTTTCCAAGTTTACTCGGCAGTTCGTTTCGTTAGCTAACGTTAGCTAAAGCTAGCGCTACTAGTTGGCTACGCAATGGTTTGTTGCTTTGCTCCGGGTTGCAGCCACAGGTCTTTGCATGAAACGTGCTCGTTCTATCGTTTCCCGGCCAATGTATTCCAAAGGAGAGTCTGGATTCGTGCCATGAGGTAAGCTAACGTTACATTTTTGTCCATGTCACGGTGAAATGCAAATGATGGGTAGTGACTGTATCGCCGTTTTAGAGATGGCGCTGCTGAAAAGACTGCAACATAAGTAAAGATAATGAATAAATCCTATTAAAAACCCGTGTCGCTTATATGTTAAGTCTAATTAGTACAAGCAGCATAACGTTTCACCATGTAACTAAAGATTGTAGTCAGGGAAATCAGTTTGACATATTGAACTAATAACAAATCACCTCTGGCTGGCAGAGAACTCTCTGCTCCATAGCTTCTCTTGGACGTAAAATCACATGTACATTTTACATTTATATTCAATTTAATATTCCATCCCTCACATACTTTTGTATATATAATAACTTGTATTTTATTTTTATGCTGCTGCAACACAAACATTTCACAAATTGGGATCTATAAAGTAATATATTATCTTAATTAAGAAATCTAACTATTATAATTAGTGTAGCAGCTGACACCTATTTTCAATATGGATTAATCTACCATTTATTTATTTTAGTTCAATTTCGATCTATAAAAATGTCAAAATAGTGAAAATGTTCACGAGACTTATCAAAGTGCAAGGTTATATCTTTAGATGTTTTGTTTTAGCCTATGTACTGTATGTCTTAATGCTCTTATATGTGACGGTGTGACTTCCATGAAACAGCAACTAGGGCCACCAGGGTGGGTGGAGGGGGGTCCGGAGGACGGGTCTTGGGCTGACAGCCCAGGGGCACGGCAGAGGACCAGGAAGGGGTCTCGGACGGACGGCCCGGGGGCAAGGCAGAAGCTGAGAAGGGGGACTTGGGCGGACGGCCCGGGGGCAAGGCAGAGGCCGAGAAAGGGGACTCGGGCGGACGGCCCGGGGGCAAGGCATAGTCCAAGGTAGGGGACTCGGGCGGACGGCCCGGGGGCAAGGCATAGTCCAAGGTGGGGCACTCAGGCGGACGGCCCGGGGGCAAGGCATAGTCCAAGGTGGGGGACTCGGGCGGACGGCCCGGGGGCAAGGCAGAGTCCAAGGTGGGGCGAAGGCCAATCAGCTCCGGAGGACGAACAGGAACCGGAGCCGGTGGGACAGGCTTCGGCAGGATCCCCCACGGAGGAGTTGGCAGGACCTCCGACGAGACCGGTGCTGGCGGGACCTCCAACTGAACAGGACAAGGGGTTGGCAGGACCCCCGGCAGAAGACTTGACAGCGGGACCCCCAACGTGACTGGACATAGGGTTGGCAGGACCCCCGGCAGGAGAGTAGTCGGCGGGACCTCCAACGGCACAGGACCTAGGGCTGGCAGGACCCCCGGCAGAAGAGTCGTCGGCGAGACCCCCAACGGGACAGGACACAGGGTTGGCAGGACCCCCGGCAGGAGAGTAGTCGACGGGACCCCCAACGGGACAGGACATGGAGCTGGCAGGAACCCCAGCGGAACCTCCAACAGCACAGGACATAGAGTTGGCAGGACCCCCGGCAGGAGAGTAGACAGCGGGACCTCCAACGAGACAGGACAAAGGGTTGGCAGGACCCCCGACAGGAGAGCAGTTGGCGGGGCCTCCAAGGGCACAGGACAAAGGGTTGGCAGGACCCCCGGCAGGAGAGTAGTCGGCGGGACCTCCAATGAGACAGGACAAGGAGCTGGCAGGACCCCCGGCAGGAGAGTAGACGGCGGGACCTCCAACGGGACAGGACAAAGGGCCGGCAGGACCCCCGGCAGGAGAGTAGTCGGCGGGGCCTCCAACGGCACAGGACACAGGATTGGCAGGACCCCCGGCAGGAGAGCAGACGGTGGGACCTCCAACGAGACAGGACATGGGGTTGGCAGGACCCCCGGCAGAAGAGTAGTCTGCGGGACCACCAACGGCACTTCAGTAGGGACTTGAGATGGGACTAGAGAAGGGACTAGGAAAGTGACCTGAGGAGGGACTAGGGAAGGGACTAGAGAAGGGACTACAGGAGAGACTAGAGGAGGGACCAGAGGAGGAACTAGAGAAGGAAACTGGAGAGGAGACTAGAGAGGGGACTCGAGGAGGGACTAAAGGAGGGACTAAAGGAGGGACCTGGAGAGGGGACTCCAGAGGGGACTAGAGGAGAGACTAGAGGAGGAACTAGAGAAGGGAACTCGAGAGGGGACTTGAGAGGGGAACTAGAGAGGGGACTCGAGGAGGGACTAAAGGAGGGACTAGAGGAGGGAACTCGAGAGGGAACTCGAGGGGGAACTGGAGATGGGACTGTGGCAGCTGGGGCCACATCTGGGTCTGGAACCAAGGCTGCTGGGACCGGGACTGGGGCCGGAATTGAAGCCAGAATCCTGGCTGAAAGGTCCGGTTCTGGAGCCGGAAACATGGCTGTAAAGTCCGGTTCTGGAGCAGGGACCATGGCTGCTGGGACCGGCACTGGACCCGGAACCATGGCTGCTGGGCAGGGAACCGGAACACGGATCCATGGCTGTGTGTGGTGGTACTGGAGCACGGTACCATGGCTATGTGGGATGGTACTGGGGCACGGAACCATGGCTGCTGGGGCCAGAACTGGGTCCGTAACCATGGCTGCTGGGGGCTGAACTGGTTCTGGAACCCTGGCCCTTTGGGCTCGTGCTGCCAACCTGGCCTTGCGACCACTTGCTTTAGGAGCCGTTTGGAGGCTCCGTGGACCACCAAAGGCCAGACGAGTACCAGCGAATGGCTCCTGGACAGTAGCAAACACTGGGTGAGAAGCAGGGGCTGACGCCAGACGGACCACCCCAATGCGTGTGGTGTCAAAACAGGAGTTGGGAGACCTGGGTCTGTCAGGATCGGGAAAACAAATTGTGAGGTAATCCAAAAGCCTGGCAGGTAAGAATTTCACCAAACTTTGATTCCTCAGTGTAAGGTGGACTGCTTCTGCCAGAGCAGCATCTCGCTGCTGAACCCTGACCGCTCCTATCCATTGATCAGAGCAGGTAGCCAAAGAAAAAGTAAAATCTAATAACTCCTGCTCAAAATGATCTGCTGGGCCCATATTTATGGTCAGTTCGTAATGTTACGGTGTGTGAAGCAGGTAGGACCCAAATGCAGATTAAAGTAAAAATAATTCCTTTATTTCAAGGCTATATATACACAGACAGAACAGAACACTCACCGAGGACAAGCCAAATCACAAGACGAACCGACACTGAACACTGGGAGACAGGGGAATTTAAACACAGGGTAACTAGACACAGGTGGGAACAATCAGGGGCGGGGCTGACACTGATGAGCACAGGAGACACACAAGGAGTGACAGGTGAAAACAATCAGGAAATTAGACACACCAGGGAAACTAACGACAGACATGAAAACACAGGGAAAAGAGACCAGACAATATACCAGGAGGAAAATACCCATAACCAGACATACAAAACTACAAACGTGACAAAACATGAGCATCCTGACAGGACTCCCAGTTCTACTGCCATGCGATACAGATATCGGGACCAGCCAGTCAGAAACAGGGGGCATTTTGCATGAATAAACAACAGTATATATAGACATATTTGGGGCGGAGTTGTTACGGCTCTTCCGTCCCATTTTACTCCTAAGCGAATCAGAGAGTCCGTGGGGAGGAGTTGTGTCGGTTGCTCACTCCCCTAGGTGTTCTTACTGGTTGGATTCACTTCGGGTCGGGCCCAATACAGCGAATCAGAGTTCTGGAAAAAAGTATTTTTCTTCTGAACAGAGCGTGAGAGCTTCGGAAGTAAACACGGACAGAGTCAATCTTTATCTTGCACCTGAATTCACTCTTTTACTTTCCCAAGGAATATTTCACACAAACTATTCTTTCCCAGACAAACATTATACCCAGATATATTGGTGCTTGGGATTATATTGGCCCCAGAAAGAACCTTGAAAAGAATGTGTGTGTGCTGGTATCTGGGTCAGTGAGTGTAAGTGAGAAGGTTATATGTGACCTGCTCCATCGAAATCAGTCGCATTGACCCGAAGACACATTTTGAGTTGTATACACGGTTGGAAAGAGGATATTCCTAGCTTTCTAATGATATCAGGATTGTTTTTGTACTCCAAATATTAAGCGAAATATGTCACATTATATAATGACTGTCACAGAGTCCTCATTTTGAGAAAAAGGCCTTTAAAGTTTCCTCTTCTCTGGAATCCATCGATCTGATTGATTATTAGTGGAGCAAATGATCAAAATACTACGGAGGGAAGATATTTTCGTTTGGAGGGGAAGCTCGCGAGTGTGTGTGTATACGTGTGTGCGTGTGTGTGTTTGTGTATTTTTGCGTTTGTGTGTATTGTGTTTGTTTCCCGGGGAAAACCCTCACGAGAAACACTGGCTGTTGTTGTGCCTGCTGTGGCGTTAAATTACTCCGTTCTCCGCTTGTAATTATGCCGTTACAAGCTTCAAAGTTATATTTATCATCTGAATTTGCCGAAACAAGTTTAATATTCTGAAAGCCAAGACTCTGTTTAATTTAAATCAGATGAAAACAAACTGTAACGGATCCTGCCGTGTTATCTATGATTACTTTACTCTTACGTTCATAATGTCAGCCGGAGGGAGGGGGGCGGCGCTGCTGGAAGAGCAGAGTGCGAGTGAGAGGTGCCTGTCTTCGTCCCTTCACAAGCTTCAAAAATGTACTTATCGTGTGATTTTGGAAATAAAGGTTTCATATTCTGAAAGCCAAGACTTGGTTTGTTTAAAATCAAACAAAACACCCGAACCCTGAAAAAATAGTTTTTTACATAAATCCACGTTTATTCTGAAATGAGCCGTTGCGACTTCCGACTGATTTCGATAGAGCGGGTCACATATATATAGGATTACTTAAAACAGTCCAAAATAATAAATGTTTACTTCAATACAGTTCAAGATAATACCTGTTTACTTTAATACAGTTTAGAACAGGGGTGGGGAACCTTTTTCCTCTCAAGGGCCATTTCAATGTTTACAATATCCTCAGAGGGCCGTACGAATGATTGACCTCTGCTTAAAAAAACTAAAATCACAGCCCATTCATTTCATTCTGTGCAAAGAAAAAGCAACCTCTTAATCCAGATATCTCACCATGACTCGCGTATGCATGCACGCGCACGGTGTGGCATGACCACCGAAAGAAATGTACACAAGATGTGTGAAAATGTATTTAGTTTCCTATCCATGTGGACATTATTTAAGTGGGGGGGGACCTAACCTCCTCTAGGGGCATGCTCCCCCGGGAAGATTTTTTTTAAATGTTGAAGTTAAAAGCAACAATCTGGTGCACTTTGAGAGCAACATTAGGAGATCTATGGATACATCTCTCAACACCCATATGAAACAGAACTGGAAGCAGATTTATTTATCTTTATGAATATGACAAATCACTCCCCTTTCAAACTTTTTTTTACTGTCATACAGTATTGTATACCTGTTTACTTTATTCTCTTATTTTTTTATAATGATCATATAAAGATGTACCTTTACCTCACTGGTTGTAGAAAAAGCTTCTTATATTCGTTAGCATAGCTAGCTAACCAGATGCTAATAACAACAAAGTTATTGACTGTATAATCAGTATGACAGATGAACAGATCGCCACTGGGCTTTCAACTAAAGACACAGACACGCAGAAACTGCGGCATGTGTACGGCTCCTTATGGATACCGCAATTTCTGAAATGCTGGAGTGGCATTCTGGTGCTCTCCGTCAGAACTGCACCCCTGTCAGTCGAGACATATACCACGTGATGACACGTTAGGCTCGTGTTGTGTTCAAGGACCCTGACCAGGCCAGGAAAAACAGGTACTCGCTTGTTTAATTGTTGCGGTCTAGATTTCTTACATTTTTTTCTTTTTTGCGTGTGTTTATAAATTACCTCGAGGGCCGTACCAAATTGTCTCGCGGGCCGTATACGTATACGGACGCCGGAGATTCCCCACCCCTGGTTTAGAACAATATCTGTTTACTTTAATACCCAGAAGGTTGGTTCCCCAAAGCACTGAGTCTTGAAGACCAAGTTTTCATGACCCTCATGAAACTGTGTCATAATAATTACACATACCTTCATCTGGCTGCACTCTTTCACTGCAGTGAAAGCACTGTCAGAAATGTGATTGTAACATTTATAGAGGTTCTCCACAAATTACTTTTTAAGGACATAATGAGTACTGTTCCCAGCCGGGAGAAAAATAAAACCAGCTTGCCTTCTTCATTTCGGCACATCCAAAACTGCAGAATGATAGTGGATTGTACGGACATCAAAATTGCTATCCCCAAGCAAATGGATATCCAGAAAGAGACCTACTCTGCTTACCGTGGCATGCACTCCTTCAAACTACTGCTGGGGTAGCACCAAATGCTGTGATCACATACTGCAGCAAACTATACCCAGGATCAACAAGTGACAAATAAATAGTACGGGATTCTGGTGTTCTTCAGCATTTCAAACCTGGAGATCTGATATTGGCGGACAAGGGATTCTTAATCCGGAACATTCTTCCTGAAGGAGTCACTGTCAACATTCCCCCATTCCTCTGTCATGGCCAACTGACACATAGCGAAGCACAGGCTACAAAGCTTATCGCACAAAATAGGATTCACGTCGAGAGACCAAATGCTCGTTTGAAAGAATTTAGGATCCTAAAGTTCATTCCATCTCACCTGAGGCCCTTCGCAGATAAACTGGTGCAGGTATGTTGCGCACTAGTGAACTTCCAACGTCCTCTCATAAAAGAGGTGGCAGAAAAATAGTGTATTTTCACATGTAAACTAGGGCTGTCAGTCGATTAAAATATTTAATCGCGATTAATCGCATGATTGTCCATAGTTAATCGCGATTAATCGCACATTAATCACACATTTTTGATCTGTTCTAAATGTACCTTATATCAACATATGAGTGGACAAATATGCTTTATGCAAATGTTTATCATGAATATTAAACACAACAACCTCTGAACATTACAAATATTCGCCTCAATTCAACCTGCTGGAACCTCTCACACACACACAGTATTGTATTATTGTGTGTGTGTGTGTGTGTGTGTGTGTGTGTGTGTGTGTGTGTGTGTGTGTGTGTGTGTGTGTGTGTGTGTGTGTGTGTGTGTGTGTGGTGTGTGTGTGTGTGTGTGTGTGTGTGTGGTGTGTGTGTGTGTGTGTGTGTGTGTGTGTGTGTGTGTGTGTGTGTGTGTGTGTGTGTGTGGAGACACTGTGATGGATCGTTGGAGCTTATGTGCAACTCAAGGCAGTCCCCTGCGAGATGGAGTTCATGACTTTATGAGCTGTTCATGAGCACTCATGAAACATTCATGAACAACTCATTATATGTTCACTTGTCATGTTCATGAACCAAAATTCTTAAAATGCTCATGAACCATTTTAAAGAGCAGTTCATGAAATGTTTATGAACATTGTTCATTCATATAAAGTTCCTGTTTTGCTCATGACAGACTTGTATGAGCAATTTATGAACTTTTCATGATCCAGCCAATCACAACATTATAATTAAAACCCCAAAAAGTGTGCATGAGTATTTCATGAACTTTTCATGACTATGAGCATTTCATGAATTTTGGATGATTGTGGCAAGTTCAGAATATTTTGGAATATTCATGAGCATTTTATGAACTTTTGATGATCAGTGTGATGTTTTTAAAGACCTCTTGAATATTCATCTACTATTTGAACATTTCTTTCTTTTTTTAAAACTTTTAATCTTAAAACAAAACAATAGTGAATTTGAAACTGAACATTATCTGTATTTATTTTGGTGACATTCATATCATTTTATGGTTTATCTGTACTGTTTGAGAAGCAGTACGAGTAAGTAGCGCCAAGGTGGAACCTTTGGCAGGTGAGCGGTGACATCTGGGTTACCTTAGGGGGGACACTTCCACCCCTCCTCAGAAGCAATCCAGACGATCAACCGGATCCTGTGTATAATTATTGCTGCTCCACTTTTCTGTTTTCTACAGGTCAGTACATGATGAAAATGATCGATGTTAACTTGTGTGAATTAGATATGATGTTGGAGATGTTTAGGAGAGTGTGTCAGAAGGTTTTGAGCATGTTTGACATAGTAACGGTATTTTAAAAATACTAAACTGTCGGCAACAATAGATGCCATTTTCGCGGGCTTCAGCCGCACCTGGGTAAATGTGACCTGAGCGAAGGCTCGCAGGCAGGTTAGCTGCTGCGCACGGGTAATATGTTTTGTTTACCTGAGTGCAGTCTTGCAGGCACATTGCCTTGTTTTTTGTTTATTAACATTGACAGTGTATTTTTGTGATCTCCATAATATGTTATATTTGGTAAAGATAGATATATTGATAGAAAGTATTATTTGATAGCGTTATGTGTTTATAGATAACAACCTGTCCTTCACTGCAAACATAGCTGCTACAACCCACTGCTGCAGATACACGCTTTACAACATCAGGAGGATGCGTCCCCAGCTGACCCAGAAAGCGACGCAGGTTCTGGTCCAGGCTCTCATCATCTCACGCCTAAACTACTGCAACTCCCTCCTGGCTGGTCTACCTGCATGTGCCATCCGACCTGCAGCTCATCCAGAATGCAGCGGCTCGTCTGGTCTTCAACCTTCCTAAATTCTCCCACACCACGCCGCTCCTCCGCTCCCTCCACTGGCTTCCGGTAACTGCTAGAATCCACTTCAAGACAATGGTACTTGCGTACCATGCTGCGAATGGATCTGGCCCTTCCTACATCCAGGACATGGTTAATCGTACACCCCAGCACGTGCACTCCGCTCTGCATCAGCCAAACGACTCGCTGCACCCTCGCTGCGAAGGGGACCCAAGTTCCCATCAGCAAAAACACGTGGGTTTGCTATCCTGGCTCCAAAATGGTGGAATGAGCTCCCCATTGACATCAGGACAGCAGATAGCTTACACACCTTCCGGCGCAGACTGAAAACTCATCTCTTTCAACTCCACTTCGAGCAATAGAACTATTAACAAAGCACTTATGGACTGGCTTACCTACTGTAAAGCCAGTTGAGTAGCACTTGAAATGTTTTTGCTCTATGAAACCTGATGTACTTATATGATTCTGTTTTCTTCAAGTTTGTATTTTGTTGGTCGAACGCACTTATTGTAAGTCGCTTTGGATAAAAGCGTCAGCTAAATGCAATGTAATGTAATAATTTATATTGACTATGTTGAATTTCTCCTTGAGATACAGTAATTGACTGTGACAGACAGATAACTTAAACTTAAAGAAATGTGATGTTTGTAAAGTTCAGCTATTTGAATGTAACTGTTGTTGCGAGGTGGGGGTTTTTACAACCCAACTCCTCACCGCGTGTTGTTTTGACGAGTCCTGCTTGAAATCATAACAGGGAAGGAATTAGAAGAAACCAGGATACCAGTTAAACAATAATCCGTTTTAATTAAACAAAGTAGTATAATGCAATACGATATAATATAATACATTACTTATACAAATAATCATATAAGCAATGTGTGGAGTACTCCCGCCCTTATTCACGTCCTGCGGACATCCTATTCGTCTTGACAACGCATGAAGAGAGGACTAACCACCAGAAAAACATTTCCCTAGTGTAAAGAAGGGGTGGCGTTTCATTGGGGAGATACCAAAACGCTATCTCACAGGGAAATCAGCGTCTGGCAGCTTTGAAAGCCACAGGTGTTGGGAAGGCACCCCATTAAAACTCAAGGAAAATGTCCCTCCCCATTTGTAAAACTTATCGATGGTTTAACCCAGAAAACATTATCAGGGATAATCTTTACACTCCAAACAGAAATCACCCTTAATTCTGCATCTTCCTTCTTCACAAATAGCTTAAAACCACTCTTTTGATAAACAGGTAAAAAGTCAAAGAAAAACTATTGTGCTCATCTATTTCTAACAAAAAAGGGAACATTGTTTCAGAAATCTATAAAAAAACCTCTCTATATTGGAGAGGAAAAATGTACCTTTTGTTCCTTCAACTATTAACACACAGGAATGTATAAACTCACACATACTTATTCAAGATACATAGATTTCCTAAAAACCTGGCCTGCCAGAGATCTCAAACAGAATTTCCTCTCCCCACACCACACACCCTGTGCTGCATACCTCGACCTCCCCCACTGCAATAAAACTCATTTTTTACAGCCCTTTGTCTCTCGCCATTTTAGTCCTCACATTTATGAAAGGATCAAAACAGAGAAATCAGTATAAAACACAAACACAGGTATTGCTTGAACAGTATTCACTTAACTGCTACTATTTGATAATTACCAGGGAACTCAACAGACCTCTTTTAATGTCTGGAAAGTGCAACAAGACTTTCTGCCCTTTTACATGTATCACAGTTCTTTGGTACAATATCTCACATCAATTTCCACACTGTGTACTTTGAATTTTGAATAAGAAGCATTCCAGACGATCAACCGGATCCTGTGTATAATTATTGCTGCTGCACTTTTCTGTTTTCTACAGAAATCATTTATTGTTGCTGTGGTACCCAAGCTTTTGGGACCCGTAACAAAAAATGTTGTGCAGCTGAGTGTCAAGAACTGCTTCAAATAGTGATAGGATTAATTGTAGTGCTCCACCTGTATACATGTATGTTTGTTTGTTTGTTTGTTAATTTGAGTAAAGTTCCATTGTGATTGACATAATTGTTGTTTTCTATGGTTGCCAATTGACCCACAGTCAGTGGTTCATGAACAGTTCATGAACAGTTCATAGCCAGCCATTGAATTATATTCAGTGACTGGGTATGAACTGTTCATGAACGGTTCATGAAGTTGTTATGAACAGTTCTTGATATGTTCATGAACAATTCTTGAAATGTTCTTGGTTGAATATCCCTACACACTCACTGAAAACTCCATTTCATGAATTGTTCATGAACCTGCCTAAAACCATATTCCATGAATTGTTTTCATGAGTTTCATGAGTAGTTCATGAACTGCCCTAGTGCCATTTAATGTTCATGTCACTTTCATGAACAGTTCATCAACTTTGTTATGAGCTGTTTATGAGCTGTTCATGAATATGGTTCACTAATATTTCATGAACTTTTCATGACAAGTTCATGAACATTTCACTATCATCTCACTGGGGTATGCTCGGACGCTGCAATCATGTTGCGTGCACTATCCGTGCTGACTGTTCGTACAATGTCCCACTGTCTGCCCCTGCGAAATGAACCATTGTAGACCATAGTAGACCATGGTCTACCATGGTAGAACATGGTTCATTTAACCATGGTTGGGCTATGGCACCACAGTCAACCATGGTAGAGCACTGATATAAACCATGGTTTACCATGGTCACAATAAACCATGGTCTACCATGGTCTACCATGGACATAAACCATGGTCCACCAGACTGGAAATAATATAAATTAATACAAGCTTTTCAATAGTTTCAAGCATTTCATTTTAAAATATTTGTATAGATCATGTTAATTGCACTTAATTTCATCTACAGTACACTGTCACTCTATAGTTGCACACACACTCATTAAATGCTCATTAAACAGTTGGTGAAAATGTAAAGACTATTTTATATACATTCATCAGGTGACGGTGCCTGCATGAGCCTCATTAGAATGATTGCAGACCATGGTTTCTTGAGACCATGGTTCAAATATTCAAATGGTTGACCATGGTTTCCGGAGTTGACATTGTGACCATGGTAGGCTGACCATGGTTGACCATGGTAGACTGACCATGGTAGACCATGGTTTTTCCCCCATGGTACTGTGACCATCATGGTATTTTGTGGTCAACCATGGTATTACCATGGTTGGCAATGGAATACCATGGTGACCATGGTCAACCATGGTTACGTTTTGCAGGGGCGGCTACCTGCATAAAGTCAAGTGCTCGGCACAGTTGTCGGCGAAATGTCGCTCCTCTGTTTTCATTTAAACAGCTCCTTATATCCGTTAGCGCAGCTAGCTAGCACCAGATGCTAACAACAACAATACAGCAGTCGCGTAGCTGTGGGTGGGGTGGGCCTGGGCCCACCCACAGCCAATCAGCGTGTCACAGCGATTTTGATGTTCCTGACTGCTCTCGCGCTCTTTCTCAGCCAGTAGCTAGCGCAACTGTACAGTACCAAGTTGATTGCAAAATGGCGAAACAAACTAGTTTGTTTAAATTTCTAAAACGAGTTCGCACAGAGGATTGTGCTGAACTACAGGCGTCTACCTCCGAATCCATCCAGACACCGACTGCAGCTCCTCACAGTGATTCTTCCCAGCAAGCACCAGAGTCAGCATTCGAGATGGCTAACGTTATCACAACTCATCCTCCTCCACTCCCTTCCTCCACTGCAGCTGCTCTCGAAGAACTTACAGCATTGACCTCAGCCTCAGGTGGAACAGACTTAAAGTTAGCAGCACCATCAGACTTGTCAGGTATCGATGAGCCCCCCGACGCCCCGCGAAATGAACCATTGTAGACCATGGTCTACCATGGTAGAACATGGTTCATTTGTTGACCATGGTTGGGATATGGCACCACAGTCAACCATGGTAGAGCACTGATATAAACCATGGTCTACCATGGACATAAACCATGGTCCACCAGACTGGAAATAATATAAATTAATACAAGCTTTTCAATAGTTTCAAGCATTTCATTTAAAATATTTGTATAGATCATGTTAATTGCACTTAATTTCAACTACAGTACACTGTCACTCTATAGTTGCACACACACTCATTAAATGCTCATTAAACAGTTGGTGAAAATGTAAAGACTATTTTATATACATTCATCAGGTGACGGTGCCTGTATGAGCCTCATTAGAATGATTGTCGACCATGGTTTCTGTAGACCATGGTTTCTTGAGACCATGGTTCAAATATTCAAGGGGGACATGACTGCAAATGTAATATCAGAAAAGATGTTACAAGTGCTGGAGGCACTAGAGCTTGATCCCGCATTATGTGTTGGATTTAGTTTTGATGGAGCATCAGTGATGTCCGGCAAAAGAGGTGGGGTTCAAGTAATTCTGAAGAAAACGTTCCCCCATGCTGTTTATGTGCACTGTAACCCCCTAAACGCACCAGGAGCGTCTGCGCTGCGTTACGGCCGTGCCGCGGCGTTTGCAAAGATCGCGGCCGCGTCTCGAAGCATCCCAGAAGCTCCTCGTCGCAAGGAATTTCTAAAATATAGGATGAATCCTATTTTTGACGCGGCGCAGCGCGGCGCAGGCAGAAAGTGATAAAAATCACCTTGTTGTCTGCTTTGCTGGCTGAGGGGGTGCACCCAAAACCGGCTCCTTCTCCTCCCCCCCACCACCGTCTTTCAAGTAGGAGAATACATGCCAGCGTTCTCCTCCGGTTTACAGGCACTGTAAATTATATATATATACAATAATTATGATGATGAATGCATATTTTTTACCACTAAAATACAGCAACACATCTTTGATTCATGTCGTTTATAACTGGAATATTACAATTATTATTAACTGTGTCTGTATTCTACAACACAACAACATAGGAAATAACAACAATAAACACGATTTAAACAGACACAAACATAAACCATTTAACTACGTAGCCTACTTACTTGTAGAATTACAAATGTCCAGGAAATATTTCAAAATCAACAACAACTGCGAGGCTGCACACACGATGCTCCGCTTCCGCAACGTTTTGAAACACGCCTGGTGTGTTAGGTCGCAGGAGGAGGTCGCAGGAGGAGGTCGCAGCGTGGCGCAGCCGCAGCGTGGCGCAGACGCTCCTGGTGTGTTTAGGGGGTAAATCGCACCGTCTCAACCTTGTGCTTTGCGCAGCATCCAAGGCATCACCCAGCGTCGCAACCTTTTTTGATATTTTGAACTCCTTACATAATGTAATGACTGGGTCACATGCAAAGTTTATAGAAATACAGAAACAGCTCTGCCCACATAAACCAGCGCTAGAGCTTGAGAGGGGCTCCGCCACGCGATGGAGTTCCAGGTCTGGTTCAGTTAATAAGGTTTTGAGTCTTTTTGATGCAATATTAGAAACGCTTGCCGCATTTTCTGAGTGCACTGGTCAGACGAAAATCGAGGCTGACTCTCTCTTACAACAAATCCAGAACAAGACATTTGTATTTCTTCTCGTAACATTTAATATGTTGTTTGAAATGAGTGACTTCGCCACGAAGGGCCTGCAATCCGCCACTATATCTATAACAGATTGCATACATCTAATCGAGGGACTTAAGGAGAGCTTCACTGCATGCAGGAATAATTCCAAAAATGACTTGGACAAAGTAATGAAACTGACGGAGGATTTGATTTGAAATACGACATTTTGAACTGGGACGTCACTGCCTCCCGAAAGAGGAAGATGCCAGCCAGGTTGGGTGACTCTCATGTGGAATCAACAATGGGCAAAGCGACCGCTGGGAGGGATAACTCTGATTTAAGAAGATTATATAATGACATCTTGACAGGCAGATAATGGAGCTAGACACTCGTTTCCAAGCAGACTCATATGGGCTGATGAAAGCCGCAGCGGCCTGAATGCCCAGTTCCGAGACATTTGGCGAGATGGCAGTAATACAGTCACCCAGTGCCCACCTTGGAATAACAGTGGAGGCTGCAGAACACACTGTTTTTGTACAGCAGCTAAAGAGAAAGGAGGAAGATGGCAGGCTCTTTCCATCACTCATGGAAGTTATCGACACCTGCCCAAGTGACATATTTCCAAATATGAATTGTCTGCTGAGGGCACTCGTTACTCTACCGATGACCAGTTGCTCTGTGGAGAGACTATTTTCTACAGTCAATCGAATCAAGACAGACAACAGGGCATCGATGGTGACTGGCCGTCTGAATAGCTTATCGCTCCTGTCATTTGCAAGAGAACTGGCCGAGACTTTGCAGCATGACGAAATCATCTCTGTGTTCAATACCAAGCCCCGGCGTCTCCTGCTGTGATCATCAAAAAGGTAGGCTAATTCACATTTCACTAATTTGTAATGTCAATATAATATAATTGCTTATATTTTTTACTTTTTATTTGGGTGTTATTTGGATTTTGTATCCAGTCATGTGGATGCGGGATAAGCCACCATTCCAGTCATGTGGATGACAACACCACTGCTATCATCGTAACGATGAGCAGCCAGTTCCTCTTCATGAAGCGTTTGATGTCCATGCCTCGTCGTTGTCTTTTATCCATCAGTTCCATTTTGTTTATCTACTCTTCTCTCCTCCGTCTTCTATACGAAGACGCGCAATGGGGTCTCGCAGCAGACACAAAAGACTGTTGCATTTGTAACAACAGCGCAGCTGCGGTTGCAGAGTGACTATTGTGTGTGTGTGTGTGCGCGTGTGTGTTCTAGTCGCAGTATCGCCGCTCTGTATGATATCGATTCAAGGATGCCGTCGCTTCGCAGACTATAGCGACTCCGTGTGTGCGACTGTCAAGGATAAACAACCTGAGGCCGCCGAGCCTGTGTATTCTGTGGCCGCCGAACCAGTCATGTGGATGTCAGTTTTACACACATTCTAACCCCCTAATCCCACCAGGAGCATCTGCGCTGCGGCTGCAGCGTTTTTAGCGATCGCGGCCACTCTAGTCAATGGGTGCTATTCCACCAGACCCTCTGCGCCACGCCGCGGCTCGAAGCGTCCCAGAAGCTCCTCGCCGCAAGGAATTTCTAAAATATAGGATGAATCCTATTTTTGACGTGGCGCAGCGCAGGCAGGAAGTGGAACGTTCATCCGGCCCAGGCCCCAAATAAACTCGTGTTTAAATCAACAACAACTGCGATGCTGCACACACGACGCTCCGCTTCCGCAACGTTTTGAAACGTGCCTGGTGGGTTATGACGCAGGAGGAGGACGCAGCGCGGCGCAGCACAGACGCTTCCGGTGGGATCAGGGGGTGAGGCCGCCGTGCCTATGTTTTTGTTTTCACTGCTAGTTTATGCTTATGCTTATGTTTAATTAGTGCATTCAAAAATAAATAAAATCATTAATGAAGTTTGAGCTCAGACCCCATGCTTAATGAGTCTCCACCTGGCCCACCTACATTTCTCCAGGCCCACCCACACAATAATTCCTGGCTACGCCACTGCAATACACGTAAGGTCTCTCTCTCGCTCGCTCGTGCCACACATACACACACCCTCCCGGTCCTCCCGATGGCCAGTCAGGGCCTGCCGGTGAGCGTGGAAGTGTGGTCTGCCGCAAGCTGTCAGCATCAGCTTGTAGATGGTATTTTAAACTTGATGCGCTCTGAAACTACGTGGCGGCTGAGGAAAAAAAATACATGCGTTAATCGCGTTAAAAAAATTAGTGCCGTTAATTTTTTTCTTGACAGCCCTAATGTAAACACATATGTTTCATACACATCTTTTCAACTCTGTAAGCCCCCCTCCCCCCCTCTCAATCAACTTCCTCTTGACTGACTTTTCTGTTTATTTTATTTTACTATATTTATTTGTTTGCCTGTCCTTGTTTGTCTACCCTCCCTCATACTGTAAAGCGTCTTTGAGTTGTAGAAAAGCGCTATATAAATAAAATGTATTATTATTATTATACTTTGTTTTACATTTTGAGTTCATCATTACTCTCAGACTGTCTTTTCATTGGGTGCATTTTATTTCTTTTATTTAGATTCTGCTGTTTAATCAATCCAGAAACATGTTTCATACTTTGTTTTACATTTTGAGTTCATCATTAAACTCAAACAATGTCTTTAAACTGGGTGCATTTTATTTAGGTTCTGTTTAATACACATGTTATGTGACTCTGTGCTGATAATATCTTCAAATATAAATCTTTAAACTGTCTTTTTACCTTGAAAATGCTGGCCTCTCGGGGTAGGATCATGTTTGTTTTCTGTCTTTCTCTATCAAAAACGTTACTCCAAAGAATGGTTTGTGATTTGGGATTCAGAGGCAGGCTTGAATCAAGAAACCACAATAGTTTTCTGCATGGACTGCCTTTTTTTATTAAGAAATATTATTTTGTAAATATGTTATTCTCTGTAGTCAGAAACCTAACACTCTAACAACCACAACATTGAAAAGGTGAGTAAATGTAAATTAAAAACGATTCACAATTTCTTAAAATTACTATATTTGAAAATGATAGATTTATGATATTTTTCATCGAACATATGAACGACTCAAACAAGGATCGCAGCAGCTACAAGAAAGATCTTCAAAGGGGAACCATAACATCCTGAAGATGAGTTTTCTCTAAAAAAATGTTTTTATTTTAACAGCAGTGCTCTCTGAACAAGTAAATTAATATGCCTTTTTGTTTTTCTGTCTTTTTCAGAAAATAACCACAACAGTGACAAAGGTGATTATTCCGGCAATGCCAGCTTTGGAAGTATGTGGGCCTTGAAAAAGTCCTCAAGAGCCAACAGGTTAGGTTGCCAATTGTCATCTCGGGCTATCGGAATGATGACACTGTCTTTCGTAGTCCAGACCACAAAGTAGCAAGTCTCTCTTGCAGTGAGGTGAAGCTGACCTTGCACTTGGTGCCAGTAAGGATGTTCCTCACGCAGGCTGAATGTTTCTCCCTCCTTACTGACACAGAAGCCCTTGATTTGCAATGCTTCACTAATTGTCATTTCCCTGGCTCCGTAGGGACACTTTACCTCCAGCACAGCGGAAGACCCTACCAGACCATCTGGAGATGCCCCCAACACTCCTGATTGGGAGAGCCACAAACCTGACTCATGGACCTGCATCTGGGTTGCAGTGGTGAATGCCCTGACGCCCTCACATTCATTCATAGTCCCCCACTGTACAGACAAAACACCATCAAGGGCCTGTTGTTGCCCTAGCACCCTGGCAATAAGGGAAGCAGTCACACGCTTTGACCTCAGGACATCTCCAAAGTTGCTGGCAGTCAACCTTCCTTTCCTGAACAAATGCAAGTTTGGGTTGGTTCGCTGACCAGTGGTAGCCACCTGAATTGCCCTCTGTTGCTCCTCAGACAATGCCATGCTTGCCACAATTGCCTCAGGTCCCTGATGCAGATTTGAGAATTTCAGGAACAGTAAGTGTTTCCAAGCTGTAGTGTTCCTCTTCTGGCTCGGGGGAGAGAAGCCAAGAAATTCCTGAGAACCTGCCCCCGAGTCTGTCCCTCAGCCAGTCACGATCTTCGGAGGTGGGCTCTGTAAATTCACAATCTACATTTTTCATTTAGGGACTGAAAGAAACCTTCCGCCCCAACTTGGATGTTTCTTTATGACCATTGATTGACAGTTTTAGAATTAACCTGCTCCATGTCTATAAGATACTGTTTGATGAATGTTGACATGTTTCTAAATATTGATTGAATTATAACAGGGATATAACGAGGATGCAGACTCAGTGATCAAGTTCTCACGCATTACATTCCACTACATGGGTTTCCTAGGAAAGTGAGGTCAGACAAGGGCAGCCATTTCAAGAACCATGACCTACGCACAGTAGAACAGTCATTAGGACTAAGACACAGTTTCGGAGCCGTCTATCACCCCAATCTCAGGGAAAGGGAGAAAGGATGAACCAGACCATCAAACAGAAACTCAGCAAAGCATGTGAGGAGACGGGAAATGGTTAGACGCCTTGCCTCTGGCCCTTATGTTAATCAGGAGCTCTATTAACCGAGGGGACTCGAGAAGCACTTTTTCTTTATGGATATTTTACTATCACTATTATCACTCCCCTTTTAAACTGTATTCTTGTGTTACTGTCCTATAGTATTTCATACCTGTTTTTTATTTATTCTCTTATTCTTTAATAACTATAATGATCATATAAAGGTATTCCTCGCAAATTTACTTGTTTACATAAATGGTGACCAAACCGTTTTAGACCCACTGAGATAACCTACACTAAAGTGAACTATCTAAACACTGAGAGAGTCCTTACCACACTGAGCTGAGGTTATACGATCCTCTCAGTCTGACAGGAGAGGACTCTCTTACACCTTGGTGTAGAAACGGCTCTTTATATCCGTTAGCATAGCTAGCTAACCAGATGCTAACATCAACATTCCACGTTACCGCTTGCGCACTCACAAAATGCACTCGTGCCACACACACACACACACACAGAGCCGAGCATGAATGAAACACAGAGACCCAGAAGTAGGCTACTTGTACTGTACTGTATATCATATTATTTTCGATGGCTTTACTGTATAATCAGTGTAACAGATGAACAGATCGCCACGGGGCTTTCATCTAAACACACAGCCACGTAATGATAACAAAACAAAGGTCGGGGGTCATTGGTCAAGCAACACACCAATCAGAGAGCACCAGTGAGCACAGCTCAGGCTGTGTTTTATATTTGTATTCTTTATTTCTGACGTATTTCACACAAAAAACCTTTAGGGGAAACGTTTTCAGTTATAAGATTTTTTTTTAAAAACGCAAAGTGGCAAGGCTTGCCCATCCTGCGTTGGGGGGGCACAGTGACTCATTTGGGGGGGCATGGCCCGCGAATGACCCCCCATGACGCCGACCCTGGGCATTCCTCTGTCCGAGATACGCCTCCTACACACGGTCATAATAAACCCATGAGCGCTGTTATAACGCCTCATGTGAACAGCACTGCACACACGTCCACTCATCCCCTGAGCGTGTACGTGCCTCATGATGAGAGCCGGAGTGACACGCAGCGTATGGAGGCTCCCTCGCAGCCCTTTCGCCTCACTGGCAGCGGTGGCGAGGGCAATGGCGTGGCGAGTCACCATGACGACCATTACAGCACATCACAGAGAAGCCAGAACGGGGGAATGAGACACATCCTTGATCTGTCAGTATTCCAGGCTGAGCACCCCCTGCGGCAGCGCCCGCAGCGCCACGGTGTGCAACAGAAGCCTGCTGGTTTTAACCTGTCGGTTAAACTGCAGAGCTTGCTAACTAAGCCAGCTGCCACTGACCTGTGAAGTAAAGTGTTACAGCAGAAAGTGTAATACAGCGTATTTCTGGTATATTCATTTTATTATGTCTTTCTTCAATGAAGAGACGGAGGACGAGGTCCCGCTCGAGGAGGCTTCCCTCTCCTCTGCTCAGGGGTCTCTGCAGGACGTAGAGGACGGCTCCATGGCGGCCATTATTCGTACGGCCCTGGCGCACCTGCAGATTCCGGTTCCGCAGGCCGCCGTGGTTCAGGCTAGTGCCTTCTTCAGGCGTAACCCAGCCCCTGTCCCCCTCACCGTTCCTCCTTCAGATGAGTACCTGAGGGAGCTCCAGGCATGCTGGAGGGACACCAGGGCCCTTTGTCACACTGGCTCTGATGCCCGGACCTTGGCTACCATGCAGGACCTGGCGAGGGTGGGGCTGGGTGGCATGCCACCCATTGAGCCTGCCATCGCCTCCCTGATTCTGGCTCCTGACGAGGCTTTAAGGCCTGAGGTCAGGTACCCTCGGCCTCAGTGCAGGGTCACAGATGGGCTGCTCTGTAGGGCCTACGACGCAGCGGCACGCATGGGTCGTATCGGTAACTCCCTCTCCCATCTAATGCTGGCCGTCTCCACCTCGCTGGAGCAGGCTCCGGCCGAGCCTTCTTTGCTGGGCCTCAGTGATGCATCACTGCAGGCCTTTGCCCTAATGACTAGGGCATTGGGACGAGTTATGTCCTTTCTGGTACAGACTCGTCGCCAGGTTTGGCTGGCCCAGTCACCACTAACGGAGACATGTAGGAGAGTCCTCCGTAGTGTGCCAGTCGAGCCAGGGGAGCTGTTTGGGTCAGCTGCCCTGGAGGCGCTGGAGCGCGCTGCCCAAGCTAGGCAGACCAGGCAGCAGCTCTCGGGTCTTCGCAGACCCGTGGCCACTCCCGGCAGGCCCAGGCGGCCTCGTGCTTCAGAGCCGTACCGGCGCCCCCCAGGGGGCTCCAGGGGCCGGGGGGCTAGGCCCTGAAGTCCCGGGGCCGGTCGTCAGCTGTTTTTCCCAGCAGCAGCTCAGCTACTGGGCTGCCTGTACTTCCGACCCTTGGGTGGTTTCCACCCTAACCCAGGGCTACGAATTGCAGTTCCGACGCCGGCCCCTAGCCTTTGGCCGGGTCAGAATGACAGTTGTCAAGGACCCGGCGAAGGCCTTAGCTCTGGCCCAAGAGTTGTCCGTCCTCTTGGCCAAGGGCGCAATCGAGCCAGTGGACCCCCTGCTTCAGGGCGGGGGGTTCTACTCGGCGTACTTTCTTGTGAGCAAGAAAGTTGGCGGATTCCGTCCAGTTCTGGACCTCAGAGGAATCAACAGATTCCTGAAGGTACTGCCCTTCCATATGCTAACCACAGCAGACACCCTTTGTGTTGTCACACAGGGGGAGTGGTTCACAACCGTGGACTTGAGGGACGCCTACTTCCACGTGCCAATTGCATCCCATCACCGGAAGTTCTTGAGGTACGCCTTTCAGGGCCGACATTATCAGTTCCGGGTGCTCCCCTTTGGTCTCTCCCTCTCTCCAAGGGTGTTCACCAGGGTTGTTGCGGCAGCGCTCGCTCCCCGGCAGGCACAGGGCGTGAAGGTCCTGCCATATCTGGACGACTGGCTGGTTTGCGCCCAAGTGGCCCAGGATACGGCGTGCCTTTCATCCCACGTAGCCCGGTTGGGCCTAACAGTGAACACCGGGAAGAGCTGCCTGGACCCTTCCCAACAGGTCACTTACCTGGGGATGGTCCTAGATTCGGTCGCCATGAGGGCCTACTTGACACCTCGCCGTGTGGATGACATTTCCCACCATCTTCGCATCTTCAGACTGGACAAGAGGGTGCCTTACATACAGTTCCTCCGGCTCTTAGGCAGACTGACAGCTGCCTCAGCCGTTGTGCCCTTGGGCCTGTCGTCACTGCGCCCCATGCAGATGTGGCTGCACAACTTTCACTTGGACGCCAAGCGGCACAGGCACAAGAGAGTCTGGGTGTCTCAGCGGTGCCTCCACTCTCTGTCCCGCTGGAGGGATAGGGCCTATCTTCTGATGGGTGTGCCCATGGGCGCCATCCCATCCCGCCGGGAGACTGTCACTGTGGATGCGTGTCTCTCGGGGTGGGGTGCGGTGTGGCAGGGCAGGACTGTGCAGGGTCAGTGGTCTGCCCAGGAAGGTGCACGCCATATAATGTGCTGGAGCTTCGGGCGGTGTTACTCGCACTCATGCACTTTTTACCCCAACTGGCAGACAGGCATGTGCTCGTTCGTTCGGACAACATGTCCGCCGTTGACTTCTCCCACTTCTCCCACTGGTGTGTGAGTAAGGCTGAGAATCCGGGACATTGCTCCGTGGCCACCATTTTAGAGTTTCTGCAGTCCCTTCTGGATAGTGGACGTTCTCACTCCACTTTGAAGGTCTATATGGCTGCTATCTCTGCCCGACATGTCGGAGTCGATGGCGCCACAGTGGGGCGCCACAGGTTGGTGTCCCTCTTTCTAAGAGGGGCTCTACGGCAGCGTCCCCCTAGCACCCCAAGGGCCCCGGCTTGGGACCTGCCCCTAGTGCTGGATGCCCTATCATCTCCTCCCTTCGAGCCCCCGGCCCAGGTCGGGTTTAAGTGGCTGTCCCTGAAGGCAGCATTTCTGCTTGCCATAACCTCAGGGAAGCGAGTCGGAGAGCTTCATGCCCTCTCCGTAAGCAGTACATGCCTGAGGTGGAACTCCGATGGCTCGGGTGTCACCCTCTGGCCGAATGTGGCATTCCTGCGTGCTTCCACTAGCCCACTCCAATCAGCCTATCCAGCTGGCACGCTTTAACATTCCACAGGAGAGCGGCACACCTGAGTTGCTGTGCCCTGTGCGTGCCCTGCGGGCGTATATTGATGCTACGGCCTGTATACGGCAGTCAGAGCAGCTCTTCGTTTGCCATGGCGGCACTAGGAAGGGTCGTGCTCTCTCGAAACAGCGGCTGTCCCACTGGGTGGTTGATACCATCACATATGCCTATGGGGCCAGTGGCCGCCCCCCGCCATCAGGGGCCAGATGCCACTCTACAAGAAGCATCTCAACATCGTGGGCTGCCCTAAGAGGGGTGCCCCTGGAGACCATCTGCGCCGCGGCGTCATGGGCGTCTTCTGGCACATTCTCCAGGTTCTAACGGGTCAATGTCGCCACTCCTCACCCTCTGGGTGTGGTCTTGTGGCCAAGCTCCGCTGCTTCCAGCTAGGTGAGTAAGTGCTTGGATTCTTCATGACATGGTTGGTATAGGTTATCCAGTGCTAAAGCACCGCCTCTGGCGGTCATCTGGGACTCATAGAACCGTAGTTACAGCCGTAACTATGGATCTTCAAGTTCCTCAAAAACACTAGTCTGAGGACAAGGATTTAATATAAACATTTAATAAATCAACAGTAGGTGGCGATATATGCTCCAAGTGGAAGCGAGTTGCCATTAAAGAAAAAAGAAGAAGAAGAAGAAGTAGTAGTAGAAGAAGAAATATGCTAACGCTACAAACAGGCACAATACTGTTACTCTGTTTTTACTGACATATAACATTTGATTTCACCTTGCTCTTATTTTTTTTAACGCACGTTCAAAAATGGGAACATTTCCGGGAGTTTCAACCGGGTACCAGCCACCGAAAACGGGGACTCTGCCCGGAAAAAGGGGTAGTTTTGGTCACCCATCCGACTCTGTTTACAGCTAAGCACACACGCTAACATAAAGACTACAAGCTCACTTGGGGTGGAGGCTTTTTTACATGTTGCTTGACTGCCTGCCCACATATCTGATCTAAACGTAGTAACGTGTATTGGGGAAGATAATTATTTAAAGTTATTATTTAATAATTGTGACATTTATTGTACTTTTTGATGGATGAATGATGCTCAAAGTGAGGGGGCAAATAATACAACTCAGGGGGCAATGTTACAGTGGGTGAAAACAATGTTTAGGGATATGGTACAATTATTAGTAGACATTAATTATGGTAAAACCATTAGTAGACATTAATTGTGTTTAGATTGCATTTAACATCTAAGGCAGATAGTATGATTAGGAAAATAGAGTGGAAAGGATTGGATTTATTTTACCTCAGTGTGTTAGAATTTTCTATAGGTAATGCGTCCCGAGATCTCTCTCTTTCTTTCTCTGCCTGTCAGACCGCTACGACCCCATCTTCCAAGCAGAAAAATTACCTCACCGTAAGAGACTCCTCCTTCTCCATCAAACAGACAGAGAACCAGAGCTGAACCAACAACGACGAGACTGCATCCAGAACCATCTCCACCTGAGGCATCCAGAACCAAAACAGCATGCTGACATAAAGAGGCATACTGTCATCGGTCCCTCAGACAGGACATGAAGTTCCAAGCTGAGCCACGAGATTTGGCACAAGAGCAGAGTGTGGGACATGAGAGCAGAATACGCCCTCCATGCAACAGCGAAGAGACTGTAAAGGATGAGATGAAATGCAAAGCAGTTGGGTCACTGAAGAGAGTTGCAGCGAAAGGATTCAAGAGCGGATGGACTGAGGAGAAGGCAGGACGGAGGAGTTGGCGTGGTCTAGCAGAACGTGAGGGGGTCGTGGCTTGACAACCAGAGGGGGAGAAAAGGAAAACGGGAGTGAGTGAGTTTACACATAAAACACACTTATTGACCAACGACAAATACATAAAGAAAAATATGTATTAGCCATGAATTAATCAATTGGTAGATTTAGAAAGTAATAAAGAGGAAACTATAAAAGTAAAATGAGAAAATAATCCTAAAAACACACTGAGGGTAGAACATATTATTCAATCTTTTCATCATATACAAATTATTCTTTAAGAGATTCCAATTCATGTGTGAATTTGGGGAAGATTTAATTTGTTACAATATAGTTCTACAGTTTAAAGGGATAGTTTTAGTAACCAATCTATACAAGTAGACAAATCTTTATTTGTATGTTAAAGGTAGAGCTAGTACCAAGCCAAATATAGTATTCCAATCTAAAATATTGATTGTTATATCATTGTAGCATAGTTATTACCATAGGAGAACTGTTAAGGTGGAAATAACATTTGTTTGTCGTCCAAGATGTAGAGTTTTAAAAAGACACTGGGCAAAGAGCGATTGCAAATTTTAATTTTGAAAAAGTAATATACAGTAATTGGGAGTAATACATGCGGGCCCTTGGATCACTCATTGTAATGGTGCATGTTTTTGACAACCAAAATTGTTCAGGGAGAAGGGGTCGCTCAACCCACCCTGCAGATGTTTTAAATCTTACTTGCAGCTTCAGAGGGAGCGCACGGCACCAGAGTATGAGTTTTCAAAGACAAGCGCCACCAGCTCCTAATGGTCATCCATTTAAATCAGTGATGATCTAGAGAATGTTATTTAAAGTAGAAATATATCTACCATAAGTGAACATTCCTAAATTGAACTACAAACTATTGACGAAATGACTTCTGTTTTTAAAATCCATGATAAAGGAGGGAGTAATTATCACATGCTCGGACACCCAAGGTTCCACACACTGTTAACCTGTGAAGCCCCAAGGTCCCCGCCGGCGGGTACTTTCTTTTTCACGACACTGTGTCTCAGGGGATGTTAATATTTAAGAACCTATTAATGTGTTATACCAGATTAACGGGAATAATCTCAGCTAACTGACGATCCAAACCATTTTTACCAAAACAAAACACAAGTCTCATAAGAAGCATCTAAATGACCCCTGAGCGAAAAATGCTAACGCACTTTGGCACAGAACTCAAGATAAAAGATACCCTTATTACTTATCGTAGCTGCACATACAAGATATCCGATTAAAGCTTAGGTTCCACAGATTATTTGGGTATATATATCATCACTTAGTGATCCGAACTCTTGACAGGGGAAGCAAACATAGACATCAGAGATGGTCTCACCGTAGCTGTAAATCTGATCAAAAGACGCGGGTGAATCGGTTAATCCATAGGTTGATAATGTTTCTGGGTAATCATTTTTTTTATTTATGATCCATAATTCAATTTGTATGTAAAAATCGGGGAGTAAAAGTTAGCTGCTAATGGTAGCCACCAGAGTTATCGCAGCTTCCGGTCTTGGCTATGCGGCAGTCTCACACACACACATTACCAAATAAGGAGTATGTGGGAGTTCCCCTCGATTCCATTGGCTCTAACGGTTAGAAAGAGATGTCAATCAGCAAAATCGACCAAGGGGGGCCAGAGATATGGAATATCCACCCAAATGACCCCAGAAGTGTTTTTCGTGTTGCTAAATCTCTCTAAAAAGGTCAAATTTCACTTGTTTTGCATCAATCTTGATACAGGGTACTTATTATATGTTTGGATTCCTAACATCCCGTCCACACAGCGGCGTGCGTTGATGCTTGCTGGTGGGCGTGTCTGACACTCGACCAACAACCAATCACATGAATCTCCCGCCCCTGACACACAAGCAGCGGTTTGATTGGCTAGAGCTTGTACTGGCATATGATTCGATTGGCTGACATTGCTCAACTTTTGCAGCGAGCCACGCTAGCAACGCTCCGTGTCACTTCCCACGATGCAGTTCGGCTAAAAGTGACGTCACCCCATTCAAAGTGAATGGGCAGAAGCGTTGGAAGCTTCAACGCACGCCGCTGTGTGGACGGGCCGTAAAGCTTTTAGTCTACCATCCCATCATTCAAGGGTGGTTTTCACTATAAGTAATTTTTTTTTTTGGACGAATTATTTTTTTTTGGACGAGCACAATAATTTACATTTTTTTGCTATGTTCAATCTGAATTTACTTTAAAATAAAAATATCTATATTGATTCTGACACTTCTACATCCAACTCATACCTTAAATGGTATGAAAGGAGGGAGGGTACATTTCTCATGAGGATACAGTTACAAATGCTAGCAGAATAAGACAACCCACCCCCATAAACAGGGATGGATGTAAAAGATGAGATTGTGTAAGATGATGAGATTGTAGATGATGAGATTGTCCAAATCATGTGAAAAGCGAACCAGCTACAATGCTAAAATGGAGTGAATCTATTTCAATTTATTTTACACTATTCCAAGATAGTTTATTGTTATTCTTTATTATTTTATACTATTCTAATATAGTAAATTTCGTGTTTTGTATTACTTTGCACTATTCTAAAATGGTTAGTTCCTTTTATGTATTATACTGTTATAATTGTTGCGATTCTCAAATGGTATGTTTCTTTATACTTTGTAAAAACAAGTGCCTTAACACTGAGCGTGGTATGATAACGGTTTCTGTGAAAGGATTTTAATTATTCACGATTTATTATTATTATATTTTCGCCTCTGACGTCGCCCCTCGCCATTCACGACCTAGCTGGTTGGTGTGCTACAGTATGGTAAGCTAAGCTAACCTGTGGTAACACGTCGATGGCAGGGAACTAAAATGTTACATTATGTGGTTCGGTGACTTCGGTCACTCACTCCTAAAAATAACTTCAATAGTTGCTAACTTTAATGATTAATGTAATTAATAAATAACTCTAGTAACCTAAACTTACCTAAATCAATGAGCTTCTTTCTCTGTCTGTCTGTCCGTGTGTGTGAAAGCGCACCATCTGATTTATACTGCCTCCCAAACCAACAGCTAGACTGAAGTGAAGCTTGTACATCTAATAATTTTGCACACAAACTATTAGCTTTGTTCGTTATTCTCGCGTCCAGGAGAGAAGCTTAGGATAAATGAAACCAATGGCATAAGGTTCAAATGGGTACTTTAATTAAAAAACAGCCGCGTTCTCAGGGGTCTCGAGAGCCAAGGAAAGCGAGCCCAAACACGCACATCAGCTCCTTAAGTATCGGTTGGCGCTGGGGGTCCGGCCTCCACACGTCTTCAATGTCCGTTGTTGCGCATAACAGAGGACTCAGTTCACGGCAGTTATCATTTACGGTAGTCCCGGATGTTGTCATATGCTACCCACGTCTGTAAACAAAACGTATTCAAATAAACTGTACCTTCATTTAATATTCAGCAATAATAATATCTCAACGTCTATAGATGTAGTGTTAAAATCAGTAGGTTTCGGTGTGCAACACTCCGTGTCATTTCACTTCTATATTCACCTCTGTAGGAAAAGGAATATTAGCCACATGCTAACTGGAGATGAAGGATTTTCAGAATAAAAGCTTGGCATTAAGATTGTGCGAGAACTTCTGGTTTTTCAGAATAAAACAGCATTTGAGCTGACGGTATGTTTAAACAAAATTAGGCCATAAACCATTGATTTTAATTTCTAACAGAACCCAAAGCTATATGTAGTTCAGACCTAGTTATAGCTACTAGTAGAACAAACGTCTTTGTAAAATAATAATTCATCGCATCACAACGTAAATTCAAGGCTCTTTCACTTAATGATATAGCTTTGACAGAAATGTAAAACATTTGTAGCCGACGTTAACTGCTAATGTTATACTTTCCACAGTCTGTCAAATGCCATATTACTATTAATACAGATCCCTATTGTGCTGTTATCACAACTCATTAAAAAAATATAGGTTACAGAATTGTCTAATTATATCAATATTAGGGATGTAACGATATATCGAATATCGCGGTAAATAAATGTCTCAATACCGTCGTGAGACTGACAAAATATAACGCAATCTTTTTTTTTTTTTTTTAAACCTTTATTCAACCAGATGGTAGGTTACAATATGGACATAAAATAACAGATAACAATAAAGAACATCGTATTTACAGGGCTACATGTACATACCTAGAGACATTGACAAGTACCAACAGTATATTTATATCTCGCCCTGTCAATAAGCCTCACCTTCTTGGCAAAAACGGTATTGTTTTTGAAGTGGTGGAGAGACAATGCACAGTTTGACCCACTGCTGTTACCCATGGCCAAAGCATATCTCTCTGTCCCAGCAACATCAGTACCAAGCAAGAGAGTTCTCATTCATAACACTCGTTCGATGTCTCACTATGGGATGCGCCTCATCGCGGAGCAAACAGAAGCATCAATCTCATTACGCCAATCCTGATTGGCTGGTGATCTTGACGTCAGCGTCAGGGAAATCACCCCCTATAAGTAGCTTGCGCCACAACGCATGCGTCATTCAAACACCTCTTCTCGCTTCAGAGCACATCTCTACAGTAGCCGGCAAGCTTCACTGTCCACAGACTGAACCCAAATACTTTTTCGGTCGCCGGGCGCTCGCCGGCTACTCCTTCTGCTTCGCAGGAAGACGGTAGTACTAACGCTGTTAGTATTTTAAAAATCGACCGCGCCCTTCTCTACCCGAGAAAGTAAGGTAGGTCCGATTTTTCAAGCTAGCAGCACACCTGTTGCTAGCTCGCTCCCTCTCTACCGACATCACGGTAGCGAGGACGTTTTTTCTTTTCTCTTCTCCACGGAGGGGAAAAGGATTAAAAAAAAAGGAGCATACTGCCACACCAGTCAGTATTCTCCGGGAATAAAAGACCCACACCGTCCTTTTTCTCCGGATTAAGGACAAGGTGGTAATACCTTTTTCTACCATCCCACCTGTCGAGAGCGGGCCCTCTCCACGCCACGAGGCGACCAAGATGGACGCCCCTCTCCCTCACACCAGAGGAGTCAGGGACTCGGTGGCTCGACTCGGTGGCTCGACTCTGCGGCTGCGGGTTGAAGATCTCGGGCACAGACACACACCAGGTCTGTTCGTCCTGCCTCGGGTTGGAACACGCCCGAGGCGCTATCGACAACCCCGGCTCAGGCGGACATTGTGTCCGCTTCACCGTTAAGAGCCTCCGCCGACGGTTAGCAAGACAAGCTAGGACCCCCCCATGTCCATGGACCCGCCGGCCAGCAGTCAAGACACGGGGGCGTCCGCCACAGAGAGTGAACCCCTCTCCGTGTCGGTCTGGGGCTCATTATCCGCGATGGCCACAGGCCGGGACCCGGTGACGACAAGACACACGGGAACGGATTCCCGCGCTTTACCAAGCTGGGGCTCCCGGTTAGACCTCACCATGGCAACAAGGTCCCAATCCAGGGTGCCTCCTCCCTAGACTGCGACGGAATGGAGAGGCTCGGCCTGCTCCGCATACCGCCCATGGAACCGCTGGTAGCGGCCCACCTTCTACCGAAGGCGGGCCCGTCACCGAGCAGGAACCCCACGCTGCCAGCAAAGTCGGACCATTTTCAGTCATCAATGACTGAAAAGACCTACAAAGCGGCAGCGCTGTCCGCCAGGGCCCTAAACGTGTCCTCGCTGCTAACCGCCTACCAAGCAGCCACTCTGGACGAGATGGCAGCAGTCACGGACATTTGCCTACGTGTCCAGCACTGCGCCGTCCAGGCCGTGCGGGCAAGGTAATGGGGATTATGGTGGTGCAGGAAAGAGCGAGATGGCTCAACCTCACCAACCTCCCTGACCGAGAAAAGGAAGATGTGCTGGATATGCCCATCGTTCCCGAGGGAATTTTCGGCTCCGCTCTCGCCTCCATGCAAAGGAGGTGCGAGACGAAGAAGAAGGAGGACGAGGCACTCCACCTCTGCCTCCCTCGAAGGGTCCAGCCGCTGCCTTCGCAGCAGCAGTCCTTCACCCAAGCTGTCTCGAACTCTGCTCGGTTTAAAGCACCGGACAAGCAGAGGTCGCAGCCCACCCCGAGTCCTCAGCCCAGGCTGGAGACAAGGGCAAGTTGGCCGAGAAAATCTCCGGTTCCGGCTGCAGCTCAGGCTCAGCCAACCCAGAATTTCGGCCAGCAGTCGAGGAAGAAGAAGCGAGCGGCGTGACAGCCCCTCCTTCTCCCCTCTGTGACAGAGCTGGAAGTTCATTCCCCAGCTCTGAATGTGTACCCGCCGCCTCGAGAGATGCCTAAACACCATCCTCAAGTCCGCACAAACACATGTCACACGTTGATTAATTTCTCTGTCATAAAACATTTGCCGCTGACGCATCCAGGCTTCAGGCCGAGGGCGCAGCTCAAAAAAATGAAAAGAAAATCAATGAAGCCAATATACAGCCCGTCAATTGTTCCCCTTCTGAGAGCAGCTACGGCATCTCTACTGACGGGTCTGAGAAGGCACCACTGCCACGCGCAGTGCCGGCTGGGGCTTTAAGGGCACCACCGTCACGCGCATGCGCAGTGCCGGCTGGGGTCGTGAAGGCACCACCGTCATGCGCATGCGCTGTGCCGGCTGGAGCTGTAGAGGCACCACCGTCACGCGCATGCGCAGTGCCGGCTGGAGCCGTAAGCGTGACATATCAGCTGGCTCTAAGGAGCATACAGCAGGAGATACTCACGACATCTGCCTGGGCTTCTCAAACAGTTACACTTTATCTGTTTTCACAAGCCCAGAGAGAGTTAACCCATATTCTGGAGAGAGAGGTTCTCTCTCTCCGAGAAAGAAGGGTTTTATCTATAATGCCCGCCGAGCAGAGTCAGATTACGCAGACAAATGTCCTCGTAAAGCACCCGCTCAACATGGGTCTCATAATAAAACTAAACCCCGCGCGCCACAGCGTGTGGAGAGTATTGGTTATTATGTAATGCGTAGTAAGTAAGTAAGTACAACTTTATTTATATGGCACCCTTCTCAACACGGATGTACAAAGTGCTTTACAGTACAGTACACAGGACACAATTCACAGTACAACTATAAAATGTAGAATAAAAGGCATACACCCAACTTTTCTAGTACGGGACGCGCCTACGGGTGCTGTCCTTTCACGGAAGGTGGTCACCACGGACGCATGTCAGACAGGCTGATAGGGTATTTACGAAGGTCGCCCGGTGAGAGGTCCCTAGAGCAGAGACCTCCAGCGGGCGCACGTAAATCACCCGGAGCTTTTAGCGGTGGTTCCCACCCTAAAATGCTTCCTGCCTTCTCTCAGAGGACACCATGTCCTCGTGAGGACAGACAACACGATATCGTGTATGAACCGCCAAGGGAGGTTGCGTTGTCTCCAGTCACACACACTGGCACACAAACTGATCCCTTGGAGCGGCAGACGTCTCCTCTCTCTGAGAGCGACACAGGTACCGGGAGTGATGCACCTCGGGACAGAACTACTGTCCGGAGGTGCACCACTCTATGCAGACTGGACTCCACATCCAAGGATCGGGAGTCCGCTGTGGGTGCGTTACGGCAGAGCCGCGTTAAATCTGTTCACATAAAGAAAAAATGCTCAATGACAGCTGTTCTCTTTAATGCACGATTTAAACGCGCTGTTAGGCGGGGACGCACTCGTACACGATTGACCTCCGGGTCCTCTGTACTCGTTCCCACCCCTGGCTCTGTTACCCCCAACTCTAGCCAGAGTGAAGGAGCAACACCACACACTTATCCTGATGGTTCCGCCCTAGCCTGCAACGTACGGAGATATATCAGCTGTTGTGCGGGCAGCCATGGCAGCCCCCACCACGCAGGGACAGATTGTCTCAGGAGGGGGGGGGCGATCCTTCACCCACGCCCAGAGCGCGGGGCACTATGGGCCTGACCCGTGAGTGGTACAATCTGAATACAGTGGGACTCCCTCAGAAGGTGATAAACACTATTCAGAGTGCGAGAGCTTCCTCCACCAGGTCTCTTTACAACTGTAAGTGGAGGGTGTTTGAGGAGTGGTGCCTTCAAGAAGGGCACATCTCTTTTCAATGTCCTGTCGGGGTGATTTTATCATTCCTACAGGACTTGATCGATAAACACCGAGCTTTCTCCACGATCAAGGTGTACCTGGCTGCTATTGCTGCATGCCATGTGGGCTTTGAGGGTAAGATGGCTAGCCAACATCCTTTGGTTTGCCGTTTTATGAAGGGAGCGCGCAGGCTCCTCCCTGTCTCCAGGTCGCTGGTGCCCTTATGGGACCTGGCAGTGGTTTTAAATGGGCTCAGAATGACCCCATTTGAACCCCTGGAAGGAGCTGACATGAAACATCTGTCACTCAGGACAGTGCTGTTACTGGCCCTGGCATCGGCCAAGCGGGTCAGTGATATTCATGCACTGTCTGTACATCTTTCATGCACTCAGTTCGCCCCAGGGCAAACGAGAGTGTTGTTGAAGCCCAACCCTGCCTTTACGCAAAAGGTGGTTGGTTCGTGTACCCCCATTGACATTGAGGCATTTCCTCCGCCGCTGGTTTCCTCCGGGGAGCAGCAGCAGGATCTGTTGTGTCCAGTCCGGGCTTTACACACATATATGGACAGATCAAAAGAGCTTCGTCTTAATGACCAACTCTTCGTGTCCTGGGCTAAACCTCACAAGGGTAAGCCTGTTACTAAGCAACGACTCTCACACTGGATTGTGGAGGCAATTGCTTTGGCCTATACGAGTCAGAATTTGAAAGCACCTTCGGGTCTGCGGGCTCACTCGACTCGGGGCCTGGCTACATCCTGGGCTTTGTTCAAGGGTGTTTCCATCCAAGACATCTGTGCAGCGGCGAGCTGGTCCTCGCCGCTCACTTTTGTCCGCTTTTACAGGCTAGACGTCTCTGCTCCAAGCGTGGCCCGAGCAGTGCTGGGCACCTTGTTGAGTCGGGACTCCACCTGTTAATTTCTGGTTGATCGGTGATCTTTGAGATAAGCTCGTCTGGCAATACGGGAGCTACAATTTACCATAGTGAGACATCGAACGGAGTGTTATGAATGAGAACTATAGGTTACTTACGTAACCCCAAATCTCAGAGTAACATGAAGTGAGATGTCTCACCAGACGGCCCTCCTTGCTATGGTGAAGCGAGAAGAGGTGCTTATTTTGAATGACGCATGCGTTGTGGCGCAAGCTACTTATAGGGGGTGATTTCCCTGACGCTGATGTCAAGATCACCAGCCAATCAGGATTGGCGTAATGAGATTGATGGTTCTGTTTGCTCCACGATGAGGCGCATCCCAAGTGAGACATCTCACTTAATGTTACTCTGAAGACTGGGGTTACGTAAGTAACCTATAGTTTTTTCCACTGCAGGGGATATTGTAAACGCCCAAACATCCCAGCTTCTACCTCGAAATGTGGACATGCTCATATTCCTAAAAGATAACCTTGATGATGCTGAGTGAGTGAGTTAGTGAGTTAGAGTTGAGTTACTTGAAAAACTAAAGTGAAATTTGATTTATTCTATTGCAGGGTCTGATTATTATATTGTTGACACTTTCAAATAGCACTATCCTACTAAAATGCTGTACAAATCAGATTTATTATTTAATAAAGAAAACAAATTCAAGTACAAAAAAAAATTTTTTTTCTTTATTTTTCAATATCGCGATATTATCGTACCGTGAGTTTTTGGTATTGTTACATCCCTAATAAATATAGGTAAAATATAGTGATAAAATATAGGTTACATACCTTGTGTTTTGATGTGAGAAATGACAAAAAGATGGTTCCAGAATGATTCAGAAGTGGGAAAATTAATAAAGCAACCTCTGGGTTAAAAATAACCCAGGTAGGTGTTCAACTGCAATTGAAGCCCTAATAACCCCTTTGACCCAGCATGAACAACCCACCAGTGTGTTTACAGTACCCACATAACCCAGCAATGTGTTTATATAAATAACCCAGCATTTTTTAGAGTGTCGACACAATTAAAACATCACAATAAATACTGTATAGATTCATGTACTATGAGCCATATTCAAAAACAGGGAAAGTGATCAGTGACTATGTAAAGAGTCATTAATCGAGAGCAACAGATTCAATTCATCCAAGTTTCTTTGACCCTTATTCTCACTAGGAGCAGCAAACTAGAATGTTAGAAGGCCAAAGGTGATGCTGACCTAAAGATTGACTTGCTAGAATGTTAGTTGCAGTTTGTATTCGATATGTTGCATCGAATATGCAAGAAAGGATAAGGATGGATTTTTCCAATTAAATTTGTATAAATGTGCAAGAGAGGACCGGTTGACTTGAATAAATACAATTTCCCCGACAAGAAACAGTTACTGATATCTTGAGAACCCGCAAAGCTTCTCAAAAAATGTTCCTAATCTATCACAGCCCTCTGCTGTGACATTCAATATTGCATGCATTCCAATTAGTTTGCAATCAGTGCCGCAAACTTCAGCATTTGCAGATTTAACGCTCATTGGAACAGGATTAACATTCCAGTGGAAAGTGGGCACTTAAACGTACAAGGAAATTCATGTGACCGTTGTGGCACAGAGCTCCACGATACGCTGCTCTGTGAGCAAAAAACATTAAGAGCTTTAAACAAAGAGTCTCTCTTTGGGATTTGGGCCTCTTTCTTCCCAGACAGGGATACTCAACACTAAATATACATTTTTCTTGCCACAAAAAAAAATCATTAGAATTAGTGGTTTAGCCGTTTATATTTATCAAATTATGATGCAATATTTAGATCAGTGTTAACCAAGGGGTCGGGACGCCCACAAGATAAATCTAAAGAATCACAAGTGTAGGAAATTGAAGAGACAATTGACATAAATGTATATATTTGTTAGACTTTTGTCTTAGATGGTTTTCCATCTTCAATCTATCAATGCAATTGAATGATGAACATCACTCCTCAAATGAACTGTTGGCATCAACTCTGGGATTTGGGGTCACAAGAAAACCTACATTTGAATTCATGGCTCAGAAACCAGTGATTTACACAGAGCTGCTTCAGCTGGGTGGATATTCCCAGGATCAGAGGTCCTAAGAGCTCTGGAGGACAGCTGCAAACTATTGTTGTTATGTGGGCAGGATTTATCAGCACTGCAAACATCATCAATATTCAGTATTAAAATACATTTAACCTTTCAGAACTTCTATGAGTGAAAGGATACACTATTGGGTATTTGGCTTCAGAAATCCATTATGTATCACATATCATTTCAGCACAAACAGCGAAAACATATTTGATAAAGGCAATCACGTGTTAATAAAATAAAATGAGTACACATCCATTTAGCAAGTAGCAACATTCTAAAAGTAGGTGAACATATAAAAGCAGTGAAGTAGCAGCTAGTACAAACATAACAAAAGTATAAAGAGTACATGTTGCATAGTATTATTTCACAGTGTTGTTACAGACTTAAGTAGTGAAGTAATACTTAGCGTTCAATCTCATAAAAAAAGAGGCTTTGGGAAAAGGAAAATAATGATCCCACTCCTCAGATTTCTTGTGAAATTTTGAAGAAATAGAATAAAGTTTTAAATCAATGTGGACATAATCCACGGCCCTGTGTCAGTGTGGATGAGAGTCGGTCTGTCTTCAGCCCCCCCTCAGTGACAGCATAAATGGGGGCAGCTTTCTAGCACTGCTTCGAGGAATGCGAGGATGGAAATTTAAATCCGAGGCACGATGGCATTCCCCACTAGATTTGTCTCTGACACCACACAGAGAGCACGGCAAGCATCAGCAGGCTCAGATTCCGCCCCTCTTCCTCCCTCCCACAGCTCGTTAAAGCTTCTATCAACACGCTGTTGTTGACACTGGAGGTTAAAGTGAGCTTGTTACATTCTTGTTCTCTTTTCTAACAGTTTAAAGAAGGCAAAGGAGACGCACAGTATTTTATGCTGGAAACAGTCTGCAAACATGGATTTTGTTGTTTATTTCAGAGGGTTGGTTTCTTAGTACCAGTTTCCCAGACGTCTAAAGTAACTACATTTACTCAAGTACAATTTTGAGGTACTTGTACTTTACTTGAGTATGTCCATTTTGCGCTACTTTGTACTTCTAGTCCACTACAGTTCAGAGGTAAATGGTGTACTTTTACTCCACTTCATGAATTGAATACCTTTAGTTACTTCACAGATGTGGATGAATGATATGAAATATAATCAAGTGTTGAATCAGACTTTAGTTCCACCTGGAGTAAATCCACCAGCTACCCTGCATAATGCAAAGTCATAACAACTAGCTGCACCTTCACCAGCTTTGAGAACACTTTAATGATCAATCATTATAAAACATATCATATATATTATTCTGAAATGGACCAATCTGCTCAATGACTACTTTTACTTTTGGTACTTTAAGTATATTTTGATGCTAATACTTTTTTCCTTTTACTCGAGTAACATTTTGAATGCAGGACTTTTACTTCTTACAGAGTATTCCTACACTTTGGTACCTCTACTTTTACTTAAGTATAGTATCTGTACTTCTCCCACCTCTGTCGTTTCCTGAGGGAACCTGCACACTTTTTTTGAAAATAATCTATCAATACTAGTTGTAGTATTACAGTACGTGACGGCAGAAGTACTGAAACCTTTTACTTAAAAATAGTGATACTACGTTGTAAACATTCTAATACAAGTAATCTAAGTAGTTTTCAAAGTAAATGTACAAAAGTATTGGCATCAAAATATACTTAACCCTCCTGTCGTGTTCGTTTTCCCCTCCTTACTTTGGTGTTCACGGTCAAATTTGACCGGTCCTGTTTTAACTGCTATTACATTAACACAAAACACATTAATCATCACCACATTTAATTTAACCTGTTAAGCCCCAAGCCTGTTTTTCAGGTCTCAAGCTCGAAAATGAAATTCCCAGAACAAATGACCATATCTTCACTTCTAAAAGGGGAAAATTAATAATCTTTTTTCTCAAAGTAATGATAAACCTGTGAGTTGGATGTAGAAAAGTCAGAATCAATATAGATGTTTTTTATTTTAAAGAAAATTCAGATTGAACATAGTAAAGAAATGTAAATGATAGTGTTCGTCCAAAAATCCTTTTTTACTTATAGTGAAAACTACCCTTGGATGATGGTAAGGTAGACTAAAAGCTTTAGGAATCCAAAGTACAACATGTACCCTGTATCAAGATTGATGCAAAATAAGTGACATTTGACCTTTTTGCCCCCCTTGGTCGATTTCAATGATTGACATCTCTTTTTAAACGTCAGAGCCAATGGAATCGAGGGAAGGTTCCACATACACACACAGGTTACCAAATAAGGAGTGAGAGTGACGCGTAGAAAAACCGGAAGCTGCGCTAACCTCTGGTGGCTACCATTAGCAGCTAATTTGTATTCTCCGATGTTTGCATACAAATGGAATTATGGATTATCAATTCTTTTTTCTTATTCTTTCATTGCTATAACCTATCGATTAACCTTCAGCCGCGTTTTTTCTCGTTTTAATGCCATTGAACACGACTTTTGATCAGAATAACAGCTAAAGTGAGCATATCTCCGTGTTTTGCTACCAAATGCTACGTCGTGTGTTGTCTGTATTTGCTTCCCCTGTCACGAGTTCTGATCGCTCAGTGATGATACTTATATTTCTATAATCTGTGGAATCTCATGATGTTATCTAAGCTTGTTTTTGCAGATCGAATAAGTGTATCGATCGGTATAGCTAGAGTTCTGTGCTAACGGCATTAAGATTTTTTTGCTCTAGGCAGATTCAGAGGCTCAGTGTTAGTCTTGTGTTTTTTTTTTGCAAAAAATGGTTCATATCATCAGTTAGCTGAGTTTCTTCCCGTTACATGGATGTGAAACATTCATAGTTTATTCAATATTAAGAAGCCCTCAGACGCTGTTTCCTGCAGATGATGCGTTTTTCCGGACGGGGGCTGGGGGGGAAGGGGTTCAACAGGTTAAGGCAAATATTACAACCCAGTCTCACGGCATTTCGTGTGCACCAACACGACTTTTAATCTATTGATTCGTGTTCACCAACACGATTTGCCCCTTTTTTTTGTGTTGCACAGCACGATTTTAAAAGCAATGTATTTCTACTGGTAACGTGTTTCGTGCCTGCAGGCTGCAGCACGTCTTTTTCTCCGGTCGGGTCGTGGGAGACCGGAAGCTGTGTGGTTCATAAAAACATGTTCTTACTCAATATCAAGCCACAATTATTGCTTTTATTTTAAATCGTATAATTTCGGACTTTTGTTGCCGTCTGTGAGGAAAATAAATGGGGCTCAGAGCCTCAGGATACTGAAATCTGTATTTTTAAATATTTGTTCCTTCTAATTCGTTATTCTTTTCAAAATAACACACTGTTATTTACTCACCAATAACACACAATTATCCTTGCTTTTATTCATTGGTTTAATTCCATAATCTCGGGGTTTTTTGGTGTCCGTCAAAATAAAAATAACCGGAAACAGACGTAGGCCTATAAGGGACATTTCGAGCATCATTGCGATTGTCAACATTTCTGAGTTTAGGATGGCCGAAGACACTACACTACCCATAATCCCCAGCTATCGTTTAGGACTACAGTCCCCGTAAGGTTACGCAGAGCGTCAAACAGCTGTGTGAAATGGAACGAAACCACGCCAGACTATCCAAAACTGGAATCGAACGCCCCCCCAGAACTACACATACTGGCTATTGTGTTTCGCAAAATGTTCTATGGGACGTCATATTCTGCACATTTCTTATTCTATCTACATACATAAGAGTATAATTCATATGTATAATATCAGTTAAAATAAGTGCTTCAACATAGTTAACATTGCAGGAAAGCAATATATTAGATGTTAAGTACTTTGTAAGGGTTAATATTTATCTGTAGATAGATACCCCCAAAGTGTTTTTCTTATTTAAAAGAAGACCTTAATCTGTTATTTAATGTTTAAATAAAGGTTAATCCGTTTTTCTGTTTTGCACCTCCTCCTATTAATATCTTTGTACATCCTGCACTAAACTGTTTTATTGTAGAGATCACTTATAGTATCTTCTTGATTTTTTATATTCTATATTTCTATATTTATACTTTCCCCCTATGAAAGTATGTACTCTTAATATTTTTTTAATCAAATATAACACATAAAAACAATAATTCAATAACGTGCTTTAACCACTAGGAGGTGTACACAAGGTACACACAGCCATAATAACTTTGTATTATTAGTGTGTATGTACAACATCTGAAGATGTATAGTTTTATGCATGCTTTCACATCATTTTACAGCATATTGCTATACTATTTCAGACTCAGTATTTACATTCTTACATTCAAAGAAAATCAGTAATATCTTTAAAAACTACAGTCCTTTTATATCAGCTGTGCTATGCCATATTATGGTGTAAATATAACCTATCTATGAATTAGATCAAATGTAAAAGTCAGCCGAATTAGTGTTGATACTGCAAGGAGACGTATTGTGTGAAGAGAAATTGAAGATGTTGTTTAATTGTTGATATATTTATGATCCACGTCAAGTATTCAGTTTCGGCGGCATTTCTTCCAGTTTTTCCAAAGGTCTTCTCATCAGGGCTCTATAACTAAAGAACTACGGCAGATCTGTAATATGTAATACAGCCGAACCGTGTATTACAATGTCGTTATGTGATGACTTTCAAAGAGAAAAGCAAGAGCACTCGGAATTAAGTATTATTTTATTCTTTTAAAATGTTTTCCGGATTTCATATAATATAAACACCAAATCCCAGCATGCATTGCGGCTAACACATCCAATCAGCGAGCTTAAAACCATAGCTGAGGATCTTGGGTAATCGCTCGAAATGCCTATGTCTGTTTCCAGTTATATTTATTTTGAAATTCAGTTCCTGACGGACGCCAAAAAAGCCCGAGATTATGGAATTAAACCAATAAATAAAAGCAAGGATAATTGTGTGTTATTGGTGAGTAAATAACAGTGTGTTGTTTTGAAAAGAATAATAAATTAGAAGGAAAAACAGATTTAAAAAAATACAGATTTCAGTATCCGAGCCCCATTTATTTTCCTCACAGACGGCAACAAAAGTCCGAAATTATACGATTTAAAATAAAAGCAATAATTGTGGCTTGATATTGAGTAAGAACATGTTTTTATGAACCACACAGCTTCCGGTCTTCCACGACCCGACCGGAGAAAAAGACGTGCTGCAGCCTGCAGGCACGAAACACGTTACCAGTAGAAATACATTGCTTTTAAAATCCTGCTGTGCAACACGAAAAAAAGGGGCAAATCGTGATGGTGAACACGAATCAATAGATTAAAAGTCGTGTTGGTGAACACGAAATGCCGTGAGACTGGGTTGAATATTATTGAACATAGTGAGAACTGCGACCCTTTGTCTCTGCATATTGACTGTAAAAAACATGTTAAAAGTGATTATTTCAGTGTGACAACCAAAAATAGTAAGCTACAATTGCACTAACTTTTGATAACAGTTAAATATTATTTTAATAATACATTTATTTCAATGTTGATGCATTTAGAACGGTTTATTCATAACCTGATTCTCTTTGTAGTACACTGTTGAATTTAAAAAACACATTCAAATAAAACAATCATTATATTTATAGCCCCTGAACAAACAAACACCTCTTTCTTAAATAACACACTTGCTCTGCAATAATATGATTCTTGATATTTCTGTTAGGAAAGGACATGCCTGAGAGACAGGACTGCTTCACCATTTTCTCTTTCTCTGAGGGTCCAGAAGAACATCCAAGAGGGAAAGGAAAAGCTGATGTTATGAGATTTAAGAACAGTACAGGACATTCACTAAGAGACACTTATATTGTAGAAAGACCTGCACACTAGGGATATTAAGATTCATCGGTGCACCGGCATAAACGTTCAAGATGCGAGTGCACCGGTTGAAAGAGTGCACATCGGCTACAGTTTGGGTTGAACTCGCGATGCATCGATTGTAGCGTCTTTGCATCGGTAAATAAACGATTAATTCATATAATATCCCCTCATCCTGTCAGCACTCAGCAGAGACGATCATTGCTTCTTTACTACGGTGGCCGAGAGTCTCAGTTATCAACACACATGGAAGTCGAGGAGAAAGAGAAACACAGCGCACCGAAAAATACCTACAAATCAAACGTTTGGCAACACTTCGGATTGTTCAAGAAATACGGTCAACTTGAAAAATCGCTCGCAAATTGTAAACGATGCCGTGCCGCTTTAAAGTACAAAAGTAGTACGAGGAACTTAGCGACGCACATAAAGAGGTGACATGGGGTCTGCGGCTGAAAAGAGAAACCTGAAAGTTAGACATATGAGTGAAATCACTCAGTGAGGCGTTCGGTCAGAGAGAGTGGTGTGTAGTTTACAACAGCCTGTGACGGCCAATAATAGTTTAAATGTCTTCCTTACTGTAAGCAGTTATGAAATACCTGTTTGTGAAAGGTTATTTGTATTTTGTATTGTTCATATAGAAACCACTGCTTTCTGCTCACTGGTGAGTTAGCCTATGAATGAGTGTTAAGCACATCAGAGGCCTGTACTACGAAGCTGGTTCAACCTAACCTGGATATGTTTGAGTTAGCCGGTTGGCCTAATCCAAAACATACGCGCTCTCGCTAAACTGTACTATGACGCGGGTTATCAAGTGGACCGCTCTAGCCAGCCGTGTCCTATCTAGTTAGGTGCGCATTCACATGAAAGGGGTGGTATTTGGAGCATTCGACCAATCACAAACATGGAGAAGCGTACTGACAGCGCAGCGTCATACTTCCTGAATGAAAATTCAACTATAATATTAGACATATGAAGAAGTTAAACTTTAAACATCCATGATTTAAACACTTTATCCAGGATAAAAGCCACAGAGCTGCACCTGCAAGGTGAATACAGCTGGTAAAAGAACAAGTGTTTGAATGCTTACATTAACAGGTTTATGATATCACTGACACGAGTGGATCTGACTTTAATTACATTTGACTCGAGTGTTTCGTCAACTTAATGTGTTGCTTAAAACAATACTTCTGCATACAGTATGTGACACTGTGAGTGCTGCACGGCCAGATACGGCTCAGCTGACTCAGATAAGGAGAGATATGATACATTATGAAGTGATATGCCGCGGACTGTACTTAATGTTACTCTGATCCGGTTACTTATATTGTGGCAGATATTTAAGTAAGCTTTCTTAACGCTAATGTTATAATAGTCAGATTGCTCTGAAGATGGGAGGTGATATTCTATTAATGTTCACGTTCACACAGTCGGTGATTTTTGCCGGCCGTCTTTCCTGCAACGGCAGCTTTTCTGTATTTCCTTTCTCCTGTAATATGACTTTATCGCTTTAAACTCTGCACACTGTGCTCTGATTGGTCAGCAGGCAGTGCTTTCACTGAGTTGAGCTCTTAGCTTGCAACCTAACCTGCTCCGGGGCAGGTTAGCCGCTCAGCATAAGTTACCATGGAGACCTAGCCTGCTAAAAAGAGAACCAGCGTCGTAGGACCGGAAACCCCGAGTTTTCCCTGAAGTTAGCCGGCTAAGCGAAAATCCTGCTTCGTAGTACAGGCCTCTGGCTGGCAGTTGTATGGGCATTGCACTATGGTAGTTGTTATTTGCACATTGTTAATCATAGGCAATGCATCCTTAAATTGTTTAACTGTGAGGTGTTATACAATTGGACTGTACTCTGGAGAGTTTGTTAAGGTAAAAAGGCTAAAAAAGAAACAGCATGATGGGATGTGCAGTACCAAATATGTAAAGCACTTTTTTGCTAATTTATGATTTGCTGCATATAAGGAATAAAACAAAAATCCTCTTTCGTACCATATTGAAGTATTATTATTTTGCATCGTGTTGAATCGCATTGTATCGCCCCGTATCGCATAATTTTGAATCAAATCGTATCGAACTGTATCGCAACAGGGGTGAATCGTATCGTATCGCATCGCCTGGTGTTTCAAATATATCGTTAATGTATCGTATCGTGGCAACGTATCGAGATGTGCATCGCATCGGCCTCAGTGATGGAGATGCACATCCCTACTGCACATTGAATAGTTTTGTAGTCTAACAGGAACTTAATGTTTGTGTTTTGTGTTTTACGTTGCACCTTGACAGTGTGATTATTGTCAGGTCTATAAAGTTTGGCAAAAAGTCAGCTGATCAAATGCATTTGCCTCACTTTATAAGCTTCACAATACTTGTGCCTTGTACCGCAGAGTTTGCAACGTCACAAATGGTGCCAATATTCAGCCGGATGTGAATGTGTAATTTAACATTTTCAGTAAGAATAACGGAAAAAAGGAGTGCAAATACAATTTATTGAAATGTGAACTAAAAGTTATCAAGCATGAACCATCACAATTTTTTTAAATAAAAACTAAACAATATACATAAGTTACACTAAATGTAAACATGTCAAATAAAGTGACAGGCTAGGTCTGTGCAGGTGGTAACAGCTATGCCCAGCATGGGCTAAGTTCAGTAGGTGCAGCTGGTGCAGGTCCTCCTCCTTCAGGCCTGGTCCTCCTCACAGGGAAAGACCCTCAGCCCTCTCTGGCCAAACCCACAGACAGGATGTTCATAAAGCTGAGGTTTCCCGCAAAGTTTCTAGTCATCCATCCTGTGAATATGAGAGGGGAAAAAATAGTGTAATAAATGCTTTGGACAATAAGAAATATAAAGTTAACTGTTGAGTTGCTCAGTATTTTAGATTGACAGGGTTTAATAACACAAACAAAAGGAGGCACCGTAAAATAAAGATTGGTCTTTCAATAAATTGTGTTGATTTTGTCTTGAATTGTTTGTCTAAAGTCAAGTAGCTAGAACTGTTACTTATAGTTTGAATGAGACAGTCTGGTTATAATGTTTGGAGGAGGCATCACAGGTAATAGCACCATTTGTTGTGTTCCTTCCACAACAAATGCACACAGATTGATGTGTGTGTATTTATTTATCTACTATTTCTTGAATCATTACTGTCAGTCCAAAACAAGAGATTTTGTTTTAGTAACTTGTTTTTAAAACATTATCTCTTTTCCACTACACTATTGTAGGAGCCAATTAATTGTGGGTATAAAGGTAGGAACCTATGTGTGTTGGTGAGAGGTTCCGCCGGAAGGCCCATACAGTTTTTGACCACACACGGAGAACACACTCACAAGGAGCACACACGGAGAACACGCACACAAACATGGGATTAAAAACAAAGCAAAAGGTATTGTGTAAACCATAAATATCGTGTGGTGAATGAAACAAAGAAACCAGTATAAAGGGAAATAAATGGACTATTTCGAACTGGAAACGTTGGTTCTGACTTTTATTCGGCAGCAAACAAGGTGTGCGTCAATTACACCCACCAAGCGGATCCTCAGAGGCTTAAAGGGTTGGCTTAGCCTCTACAAATAGTCAAAAACTAGCCGTTTTTGGAGTAACACAAGAAGAAATGTTTTCGTTGCGTTTATCGAACGCTGAGAGCTCACCTTCTACCGGACGCCAAGAGGAGGAAAACAACACGCCGGCTGCTCAGCTGTTATCAGCCACCTGACGCCGAGAGGAGGACGGCTACAACTCGTTTGCTCATCTGCTGCACAGGAAGGCGACAGGAGCAACGCGCTGATTGGTGCCGGGAAGCTTTTCGCCGCTTGGCACGGAACCACGTTCATCTAAGGAGGCATGGGCGGCGCCAGGATTTTTTTGCTGCAGTAGCTTAGCAGTTGCTATATGACAGCACAGCGTTGCTAGTTAATTTTCAAAATAAACAAACAATACCAGTGGGCCAAGCACAAGCCTGTTCATATTGTAGCGTTCACCGCTATTCAAGATCACTCAAGCCTTCAATGTCGAAAACGTTCTCTTTATTTACAGAACCAATCTACGGAGCCCTGAAATGTTCATTGAGAGAAAAATAAATAAAACGTGGCCACGCTTTAGTAACTCGTGCGCACGAGTTACTAAAGCGTGCGCACGAGTTACTAAAGCGTGCGCACGAGTTACTAAAGCGTGGCCTCGTTTTGTGTGTGCGTGTGTGTAGGCATTTGTTTATGATAGTATCGTTCGTTCCGGTGCACTCCGGCAGGACTATAGCACATCGAGATTAAGATTAAACGAATTTCTTTCACTTGGGAATACACATAACTATGGAGAACCAGATTTGTGTAAATTACTGTTCGTGGTAATTTGAAAAAAAATGCCGGTGGTGTCGGACACACACAAACACACCGAACACGCACACATCATGCGCCCCGGTGACAGGACATCTCCTTCATAAAACGAGGGTAATACTCTGGTAGTTCGATGTGTGTGTGGTTGAACGTAGCAGCCTCGACCTCTATCCAGCGGTTCTAATGAAGGGCAACGCAGTGAAGTAAAAGGCACCGCTCTTTGCAGCTGGTGCTGCTCTTCTCAATTACACGTTACTGCCTCCAGTGCCCTGTACGACGAAGCCGGTTCAACAGACCCTGGATATGTTTGATTTACCCGGCTTAACTAACCCTAACAAACGCGATGTCGCTAAGCGGTCCTACGAAGCTGGTTATTAACTCAGCAAATCAACCAGGGTTTCTCTGTCCGGTTGAGAGTGCATCCACGTAAAAGAGACGGGGTTACCAACATTTGACCAATCACAAACATGGAGACGCGTGCTTACAGCGCAGCGTCATACTTCATGAATGAATAGTGTAAATAGCAAATCCTGCTTCGTAGTACAGGCCACTGGTGCCACAGAGATTTCATAAAGTGACGGAGGTTTTCCTTCTATAAAACAGCTGTGGGCAGCAGATGAGTCACGGACAGGAATCCCTCAATTTAAATAAAACGAGGCCACGCTTTATTAACTCGTGCGCACGCTTTATTAACTCGTGCGCACGCTTTATTAACTCGTGCGCACGCTTTATTAACTCGTGCCCACGCTTTATTAACTCGTGCGCACGAGTTACTAAAGCGTGGCCACGTTTTATTTATTTTTCTCTCAATGAACCCTCCAGGGCTCCGTACCAATCAATAGTGTAACACTCATGACTTTCACGTACCACACACCGGAAAACGCACACACATACACACACCTGGAACGGGCGGTCTCTCCCTAACTCTCACCAACAACATTGCCTAAATAACGCACTTTTCCTCCTCTCTGGCCTCATTCTGTGACTCTCCTCCTCCTCATTCTCAGTTCTCTTCTCCTCATTCATAATTCCCCGTGTTAGATCTCACTGTCAGCACGCCTCGAACAATGCGCCATGTCGGAAAATACAACACATTCTTGATTCATTTAAAATGACCATTTGTAACTGAGAGGAGTGACTGCTCATTTCTGCCGAGATGCTCAAAGGGTGAGACACTGTGTCTGAGAATCACTGACTAGCAGAATTTGTATATTCTGGAGTGGAGCTCTGCAGAGAGTAGGGTGGAGGAAATGAGGGCAGTGGATCATCACAGTGCGGGGAGGAGCAGCGCTAGTTCCACTGCAGCTCGTGGTAGCAGCTAGCTGGTCCTGCTGCTGCGGGTGCAGCGGGTCAGTTGGCGGGGGCACCTGCTGTTCTTCGTGGTCCCAATCCTCCCGGTTTTCATAGTGAACATCGGGATCCTTGTGGATAGCATGGTTGTCCGGCTGGACCGGCTCCGTTGGAGATCGCGGTCGTTTACGCTGACTTGTGACTGTGAGAAATGTTTCCATTTTCGATCTACTGAGAATTAGCCAAGTAACAGTTCACGCAGTAAATTACAACGACCCGCCCCTGATAGATCCCGCGAAAATGTATCATATTTATACACATTCTCGCGGGCTGCGAGAATGTGTATAAATATGATACATTTTCATATCAAAACAATGGGGTTGCTAAGCCGTTGCTAGGCCAATTGTTGGAGTTGCTATAGCAACTCCTAGATACCCCCTGGCGCCGCCCCTGTAAGGAGGTATGTGTAGCGCGCTACAACCGGTTTAAATGGCCATAGGAATTAAGTTGTGTGCACACATAAGGGGCGTAATTCCAATGCATTGGTTGTGAAAGGGATGAACAATAAGCGCTTGTATTGTACTGATTGATTTGTGACAATCCGTTTGACTTTAAGACATTCAAATATGGAGGAGCGCGCTGCGGACATACCAGCAGCTGACAGCGCGTCCGATTACGCGCTGCCAGCAGCTGGCAAGCTGGATAGCGTGGCCAGCTGTAGTGATGCGCAAAGCACTAAGCGGGTAGTTAAACTCTCTGCCAAAGCACTTGCGGAAAAACTTGAGAGGTTGCAAAATGGTAGAAAGGCTAAGCTAAATAAAGCTAGCAAATTAAGAACAAATATAAAAGATTTGATGTTAAGTGCTGAACATGCTAAGGTTCAAAATGCTCTTGATGGTTATATCTCTCACAGGCTCCGCCCTCTACTGGACTCTATGGGTACTCTCTTACCCCGCAAGCATTCTCCCACTGAGACTTCTATAGACGTAGCCGGCCCTGGGCGGGCCTACCTGAATGCGCGCGCATCACACCGTATAAAAGGAGGCCTCGCCTCCTGACTATCATCCTTTTCTCTTCAGCAGCGGAAGTGATTCCACGAGAGACTGCGACGTTTGAAAGAAGAAGAAAGAGTTATCATACCTCCAGGGAGTCGCCACTGCTAGAGACCCGGGCCTGTCCTTCGTGCCCTGTCCCCCACCACCTTGCTTCGAGTGGTTGGGGGACCAGGATATGGCTGAGGCGGTGCCATTCACGTTCGCCATTCCTTCCAGGTCTGGCGTCCATGGAAGTCCATCGCCCAGGGCTGTACTCTCCCTGGATGATGATCGTGGCGGCGGATGTGTGGGCTACTCACTTATTGCGAGAGATGCCCCCGCCTCACCAGGTCAGAGCGATTATTGGGCCGCAAGGCCCAATAAATAGCTTGGTCCACGGGCCTTGCCCCAGGCCCGGTTCCCCCAGGGACCGGTGCTCGGTGGCTTCACGTGATATAGGGTCGCCCCTACTTCATCACAGGCCGCCACCGCTGCCCGCCGTGTGATGTCCCTGGGATATCACGCCGCGTGGCACTTTCCAAAGAGGATCGTGTTGATCTCCTGGGAGCCCCTGTGTTTACGGAAGGGCTCTTTGGATCGATCTCTTTGCTCACGGGATGAGGATTAGTCGCAGCGTAGCTGCTTCTTGCCCATTCCCAGAGGAAGAAACACTGTCCTACACTCCCCGCCCCTGCTGTAAAACCCCAGTATAGGGAGCCAGCAGGTGGGCGTGTGCACGTGAGTGGAATAAACCGAGTGCTGTCAAAGCACTGTGCGGGTTCAAGAGACGCTATTGCCGGCGTGCTGTTGTCAGAAAACACACCTTGCCTAGTATAATGGCTCCGATTAATGCATTTCACCGTTGCAATGGGAAATACAGCGTTAATACGTGGGCGCGCGGCCCTCATGAGTGGCCGCGGTGCGTTCAGGGACCCACGCAGGAGAACGGTGGTTTACGTTTGTAAACTCTAGTTCTGGAGGGAGGGGTGTGTGTGTGGGAAAAATGCATTCAGTAAAGACTATTGCATTTATCCCAGAGTAAGAGTAATTTCCCTCCACAATTTCACTTTCCCCCATAATGTCCATTTCAAAGAGACGGCATTGTGACGGCGCGCGCGGCCCCCCTCCCCCGAGGGCGGGCCACGGTGCGTTCAAAGATCTCAGTAGAGAGGTGAGACGAAGGGAGAGGTGCAGGCACGGAGATCCCGTGCCCGCGGCGCCCTCCACCTCTTCGGCCCACCCCGTGGAACCAGCGTGCCGGCACTCACGGGGACGGGTTTTCCGTCTTTACGGATCTGGCTTGCGGGGGGAGAACATCTCTCCGCCCGGGACGAGGGGGCGAGTCCCGCCTCCTCCCTGTATAATGCACAGATCACTACGTTTTCTAATAAGAATGAGGTTGATCTGTATCCAAATCTAAGTGTATTTTGTTTCCACAAAGGCTACACTTAGGCCTACACACAATGTTAACCGTACAAATTCCCCATTCGCTGCCCCAGCTGTAGCTCCTGTAAAGGAGGTGGCTAATGGGCGTGCGCAGAGAGGGATGAACCGCAGGGAGTGCTATCTAAAGGAGAGCGCTATGCGGGTACAGGGACATTATGGCCGGCGTATTGCTGTCAGAGAACACACTACGCCTAGAGCAAAGACTCCAATGCAGTTTACCCGTAGTGGTAAAGGCTGCATTATGGCGGAGTCCGCACTCACACAAGAGCGCGTGGCGGTGCGTTCAGGGACCTTAGTAAAACACACTACGCCTATAAAGACTCCGATTAATGCTGTTTACCGTAGTGGTGAGAACAACATTAGGGTGAAGCGCGCGCTCACACAAGAGCGCGCGGCGGTGCGTTCAGGGTCCTCAGTAAATAATCGGCCCTTTCTGTGTCAACCCTCCAGGGGCAAATCTTCCCTTCGCGGGGAGTTTTTGCGGTGGAACGGGTCACCAGAGAGTATCACAGCTTCATAGCTGCTGCCCCACAGCTGAGGGCTTGTCCATTAACACAATGTTCTGGGGAATGGAAACTCAGCTGTGTGCTAACAAGGTGGAGGGACAGGAGGACGCAGCGTCCCACTGTACCACATGTCTATACACTGTACCACTGTATCACATGGACCACTGACTTGTGGGTGTCCCACACTCACCTCTTTTTATGGGCATGCGAGAGGTAAATCTGTTCTCCCAGGAGACGGCCCCACAGCTGAGGGCATGCCCTTTAACACAGTGTTATGGGGAATGGAAACTCAGCTGTGTACTATCAAGGTGGATGGACAGGACGCTGAAACGGGGCTATTCACTCCAGTTCTGCAGCGTCCCACCCCCTTTTATGGGCATGCGAGAGGTGAAGCTATCCTCTCGAGAGGGGATGAGTTTCCTCTCAGCAGAGATTCAGGCTCTGGTGCAGAAACAGGCTGTGTCTGTTGTGCACCCTCAGCGCAGGGAATAGGGTCTTTATTCATAGGTCTTTAATTCAGACCTATTCAGATCTCCGCGGCCTGAATGGCCACATTTCCCGCAGGAAATTCGGCATGCTAACTATGAAACAGTTACTGGGGCTGGTGCAGCCAGGCGATTGGTTCACCACCATCGACCTGAAAGACGCGTACTTTCATGTAGAAATTGCTCCAAAGCACAGAAAGTATCTGCGTTTTGCCTTCCAGGGAATAGCCTACGAGTACAACAGGCTGCCGTTCGGCTATTCCCTATCCCCACGCACATTCAGCAAATGTGTGGCCACAGCGCTTCAACCGCTGCGCGCACACGGCATGAGAGTTTTCTTTTACATAGACGACCTCATAGTCATGGCTGGGTCACGGGAACAGGCAATGTTTTGCACAGCACACTTTATCACACACATAACTAGATTAGGCTTCGCGATCAATTGGAAAAAGAGCACCCCCATACCTCACCAACGGGCGTTGTATTTGGGTGTGGTGCTCGATGCAGGCACGTTGCGCGCCACCCTGTCAGAGAGCAGACGTGCGTCCCTTCTTCAGGGGGTACGCAGACTGCGACAGGGGGCAACAGTGACAGCTTTTACTGTCATGCAGACGCTGGGTCTCATGGCGGCTGATCACATGATGGTCCCGTTAGGGTTACTACATATGCGCCGCCTGCAGAAGTGGTTCTCCAGCCTGCGCTTGGATCCCAAGAGGCACAAGCGGCGGCTGGTGACCATACCCCCCTCAGTGAGGGGCAACCTCCGGTTTTGGGGGTCCCCGGATCACCTCTGGAGGGGGTCTCCACTGGGACGGGTGACCTCCTACATCACAGTGTTCACGGATGCATCCGGAACAGGATGGGGAGGGACCTGCCTGAAGAGGGCTATAGGTGGGCGCTGGGCTCTAACAGAGTCTCGACACAGCAACCTCCTAGAGCTACGGGCGGTAGTGTTAGTCCTCCAGCATTTCAGGCCCCTAATTCAAGGGAGGCATGTAATGGTCAGGAGCGACAACAGCACCACAGTGGCTTATATCAACAGGCAGAGCGGAGTCCGCTCCGCCGCCTTGTTGACCACAGCGGAGAGGCTGTGGTTATGGGCTTCAGAGGTGGTGTTATCTCTGAGAGCCCTCCATATCCCGGGACTGGAGAACGGGGGAGCCGACCTCATGTCTCATTCTCCCCCTCCTGAGGAGAGTGAGGCGAGAACGTCTGTCAGTCATCCTAGTGGCTCCGGATCGCGTTGGGGCGCCGTGGTACTCAGAGATGACACAGATGAAGGTGGGCCAGCCCTGGGCGGTTCCCCAGTTCTGGGGGGCGATGTCTCAAGAGGCGGGTGCAATTGGGGCGTTACCCACTCTCGGCCGTCCTCTCCAGGCTTGGCTCCTGAGAGGGACAGGCTGAGACAGGGTGGATTGTCTGACAGTGTTATTCAGTCTATCCAGGCAGCTCCAGCTGGATCCACCACAGCCTGTTACAGGCCAAAGTGACTAGGATTCCAGCGATGGTGTGAGGAGCGGAGAATAGAGCCCCTATTTTGTGAGTTAGGCTCTATTTTATCCTTCTTACAGTTACTGGTGGACAGAGGGCTTGCGCATTCAACAGTGAAGGTGTATGCAGCAGCCATCTCGTCCTGCCATGAGGGATTTGGCGGCAGGTCAGCCTTTAGTCAACCACTGATGTCGCGGTTTTTACAGGGGGTCAGGAGGCTGCGCCCAGTAGTGCATGCCTCCACCCCACAGTGGGACCTGCCCCTAGTGCTCGAGGCTCTGGCCTCGGGGCCGTTTGAGCCTCTGGAGCTCTCCTCTCTGAAAGCATTGTCGTGGAAAACAGCTTTGCTTCTTGCCTTAACGTCAGCCAAAAGAGTGTCCGAGTTAACCGCTCTGTCGGTGCACCCGAGCTGTTTACAGATTCGGGGTGACCGGAGCGGCGCGACACTCAGACCGAACCCCTCCTTTGTGCCCAAGAGCCTAAGGAGTGCGTTCAGGTCAAGGGCTATTCAGTTAGGGGGTTTTAGGCTTCCCCCCATGTGGGACCAGGGAAGCTAAACTGCACCTCCTCTGCCCGGTGCGTGCGCTAGCATGTTATGTAGAGCGCACTGCCCTTAGACGCACCGAACAGCTGTTCGTGTGCTTCGGGGGCGGGGTGATCGGGAAAGCTCTGTCCAAGAAACGCCTGGCAGGCTGGCTCTGCGAGTGCATTGCACATGCCTACGGACAGGCAGGGAGAGCCTGCCCCACGGGTGTTCGTGCACACTCCACACGGGCTGTGGCTGCGTCAACAGCCTTATTCAACGGTGTGAGTGTGGAGGATATATGCACAGCGGCGTCTTGGTCGACGCCAGGCCCCTTCATAAGGTTTTATCTCTTGGACATGTCGGGCTCTTTCTCCTCGTCTGTACTTGCGGGAGCAACACAGGACTGGTAGGGGGGAGGGGGGTTGTGGGTCAGTTGGCATCTGACCCCCTCCCCGGACGTAATGCGCCTTCGCTGTTCTTGGGCCTTCGGAGGGTCCCGGGAGGGGCGGGGGTGGCGCACTGGGCCCTTACAGGGCTGGAGGGCTGCTCTCCTCCTGCCGAGAGCAGGAGGGGGGGAGCCCTCCACACTTTAGTCCACACATTCGACACGGGGTCAGTGTTTGAGTGTGGGGCAGGGGCTCTGGCGCTCTCCCTGTTATCCTTAGGGATTCAGGGAGGCAGGCGTGTAGTTAGCCCTTTCGGGGCCGAGGGGGCTCTCCCCATCCAGGGTGGGGGGGTCCCCCGGCACTGTTTTTTGAGCACACTTTTTGCACTGTTTTTTGAGCACACTTTTCGCAGCAGGGTGTGCTCTGTCAGCCACAGCCCAGATTTCTCCTCGGTTACAACCGGGTTAAAGGAGAAGGTGGGGCAGCAGCTGCTGACCATAATAGCCGGTCAGGGGCAGTAGGGTGGAATATTGTTGGACGACAGTGCGCGTATACATCGCGGCTCCACCCACTGTACCCATAGAGTCCAGTAGAGGGCGGAGCCTGTGAGAGATATAATGTTGGGTTACGTAGTGTAACCCTTGTTGTATTAGCACAGGCGGAGCCCTCTACTCGGGGCACTGTCTGTCCTATTCCGCTCGCTGAAGAGAAGTGTAGGATGATAGTCAGGAGGCGAGGCCTCCTTTTATACGGTGTGATGCACGCGCATTCAGGTAGGCCCGCCCAGGGCCGGCTACGTCTATAGAAGTCTCAGTGGGAGAATGCTTGCGGGGTAAGAGAGTACCCATAGAGTCCAGTAGAGGGCTCCGCCTGTGCTAAAATAACAAGGGTTACACTACGTAACCCGACGTTATATTAAATTGTGTGTTGAAGCCAGGTCTATGCATGACACTGTAATGGGTTTATTGCCACATGATGAAAGGGAAATACATGAAACATGGTTTAAAGCGAAAATGATATTCAATGATGAATTTATTGTCCAAATCAAGGTGTGGGTTTGTGAAACCAAAGGTACTGGTGATAATAATGATGAAATTAATCCTGATGACAGTGTTTCTAATGTTGGTGAATGTTCAAACAAAAGTGACAGCAGTACAAAGTCAAGTACAACTTCATCTGCACAAATTATAGCAGCAGCAGAAAAGGCTGCAATTGTTGCTCGCATGGCAGGCTTAACTGAGAGTCATGCACTGGAGGAACAGGAGCTACAATTAAAGCGGAAAAAGGAAAATCTTGATTTGGAAACTGAGCTAGCTGTATCTACTGCTAGGCTAGCAGTTTTACAGGGTTCAAATTCACGACGTTCCTCTCTTGCACCAACAAATGGAATGAACTCATACCTGGAAAAGGAAAAAAGGAAACTGGCATCGTTAAACATACTTAACCCCCTGGCAAAGGAGTATGATTCCACATCATGGAAAATATCCTCCAGCAAACCAACAAAGATGGACATGGAACCAAAGCAAGCTGAAAGGCCGTTTGCATGTAAGGAAGATGCTTATGTATAAAAGCAACATTATCTGGGAACATCACATGGGTTGATAACTGGTGAATCAACAGGAAAATCACCATCAGCAAATCAATCTAATTCCACCTGAAGGTTTATTCACGATAATGCAAAAGCTAAATGAAATAACAGCTGCACTGGTTCACCAGCAACGTTTACTGTCTCTACCAGCAAGAGACATTCCTATATTTGATGGAGACCTGTTTCAGTACAAGGCTTTCATTAAAGCATTTGAACAAGGAGTGGAAAACAAAGCCAGCAAAGCCAACTGCTTGTACTATTTAGAACAGTTCACAAAAGGACAGCCACAGGAACTGGTTCGTAGCTGCCAGCACATGGCTACATTGTGGCAAAGGGTCTTTTGCAAGAACATTTTGGGAATGAGTACAAGATCGCTGCTGCTTACATAGGAAAGGCTCTAGCTTGGCCAACAATAACAAAGGCAGAAGACATTAAAGTACTACACGCCTATGCTTTATTTCTGTGTGGATGTGCTAATGTGATGGAAGAACTTCAGTACATGCAGGAGTTGGATATGCCCTCCAATATAAAAATGGTTGTCTTCAAGTTGCCATACAAACTAAGGGAACAATGGAGAAACAAAGCTCATAACATCATGGAAGCCTCAAACAACAGAGCTCATTTCATTGACTTGGTCAAATTCATTGAGAGGCATGTACGAGTCCTTTCTGATCCGATCTTGAGACATCGAGGATTCAGGACATAAATCAGTTGCTATAAAATCTTCCAACATGTTTCAGCCACAATCAAAGAACAGAATGAAAGGAAGTAGTTTTGCCGCTACAGTATTCCCAATGAGTGAGGTCGGAATTAAAACGACAAATAACTCAAAACCACAGGAGAGCTTGGTGTGTCATTGTTGTGATCACAACACTCACGTTTTGGACAGATGTAAGCAGTTCAGCAAAAGGAAGCACAGAGACAAAATTCAATTTCTAAAGGAGAAAGGAATTTGCTTTGGATGCTTGTGTATTGGACACATAAGCCGGGACTGTAAACAACGCTTGATCTGTGAGGTTTGTGAAAAGCAACATCCTACTGCGCTCCACATAAATACATCTAATGTGGAATTGGGACAAACCGCTAAATCACAAACCCCCCCTCAGACATGTGGACGTACAGGGGCCGGAAATGATGGCTGCATTCTTTCAATTATTCCAGTGCAGGTCAAGTCCACAAAGGGAAGTGAGATTATACAGACCTATGCATTTTTAGATCCTGGAAGCACAGCCACATTCTGCTCAGAAGATCTCATGCACAGATTAAACATCACAGGAAAAATAACTAATTTTCTTTTGAAGACTATGGGACAGAAAAAGGTCGTTCCAGCCAGAGTTGGGTGTAACGCGTTACTTTGTAACGCGTTACTGTAATAATATTACTTTGTCGGTAACGGAGTAGTGTAACGCGTAGTGTAACACTTTTATAATTCAGTAATCACACTACAGTTACTAACATTGTCCTGACACGCGTTACTTCGTTACTTTCTAAAATCAGTCATAATCAAACCTCAACAAACACCTGCAAAGAACACATGCTAAGGTGAAGCTAACGCACATAGCTGTTGTTTATTTATATCACACACGTCGTCTATTCTTCTTCTCTGTTTTCCGGTTGTTGCCTGTTTTGAATGACGAATACACACTACCGCCGCCTGCTGGTAAGGAGAGTTATTGCCACTCACGCATGCGCATTTCGTACGTGCTCGGTGTGCTCCAGTCTGGCTCCAGTGCAACACATGGCCAACACGCAGGAGAACACGCTGACGCAACAGCGTGAGCAGAGATAGACTGCGCAAAATATACAGATAGCAGGAGACAGAGGACAGCCATGGTCAGATAGGAAAAAAATCAGGATCTGGATCAGTCTTATGCGACAATGGAAACTGAACTAAAGAGAACATTTGAAACTTTAGCAGTCTGCGTGATCTGCCTGCAGGGAGGGGCGGGCCGGCCCTGCGAGTAAAGTAACGAGTAAAGTAACAAATTACTTTATGTAGAGAGTAACGAAGTAGTGTAATATATTACTTTTTTTTAAAGTTATATGTAATATGTAATATATTACTTTTTTTTAGTAACGACCCCATCTCTGGTTCCAGCTTACTCCTTATTTGGGATGGAGGTATCTGGTCTTGAGGAAAATAACTGTTATTCTCTTCCAGAAGTCCTCACACAGAAGCAAATTTGCCAGTAACCAAAGAACACATTGCTACAGCCGCAGATGTGAAGAGGTGGAATCATTTGTCAAAAGTTCATATCCCCAGCATAAATGCCAATGTTGACATGTTGATTGGAACCAACGCTCCCAAGATATTGGAACCTTGGGCAATTGTCAACAGTTGTGGAAATGGCCCATACGCTATAAGAACAGTGTTGGGATGGGCCAGCAATGGTCCTTTACATGGAAGCAGCAATGGCAGCGATGTTGACATGGTGCAAGCTTCTGTTGTGGTGAATAGGATTTCTATTTCCAAATTGGAGCTCATGCTTAGCAGTCAGTATAATCATGACTTTAATGAAAAGCCCTCGGAGGAAAAAGAGATGTCAAGGGAAGACCAAAAATGTATGGAAATCATGAATACATCTGCAACACTACAGGACAACAGGTACAGCCTGAAGTTGCCCCTTAACCTGTTAAACCCAGAGCCTGTTTTTCAGGTTTCAGGCTTGAAAATGACATTCCCAGAACAAATGACTATAACTTCACTTCTAAAAGGTTTATATGAATAATTGTTGTTATCAAAGCAAGGTTACATCTGTGAGTTGGATGTAGAAGTGTCAGAATCAATATAGATGTTTCTGTGTCAGAGTAAATTCAGATGGAACATAGCAAAAAAAATGTAAATCCCTGTCTCCGCCTATAGAAAATCCATTACTTATAGTGAAGACAAACCTTGAATGATGGGTTAGTAGCCTAAAAGCTTTAGGAATCCAAAGTATAACATATAACAAGTACCCTGTATCAAGATTGAGGCAAAACAAGTGACATTTGACCTTTTTAGACAGGATTATGAAAATAAAGTCCAGGCGGAATAGGCTTTGGGCACATTTGGGCACATTTGGTTCCATCAGTGCCATTTGACCTTGTTCAGGTACCAGACTATACAAATCATTGTATTACATTGAATCATCACTATAGGTATTCATTCCACCCAAAATAAAAAAATGTTAAAAATATTTGTGTGTAAGTGTGTGTGTGTGTGTGTGTGTGTGGCTGTGTGGGTATGTAAGTGTAGCTGTGTGGGTATGTGTAGGTGTGTTTGTGTAAGTGTAGCTGTGTGTGTATGTAACTGTACCAACGCACTATACAATAAAACTACACTGTAGGTCATTGTGTGTAGGTGTACTTGCACAATAAAAAAAACGGAAACATAGGTAACATTTGACTCCAACTGGGGCAGATTTATTTCAAACATTTTACCAACACACTATAGGCATGTAAAACAAACATTTTACCAACGTACTATACAATAAAACCACACTGTAGGTTTGTAAAAACAACAAATATTTTACCAACACACTACACAATAAAATCACACTAGGTATATAAAAACAAGTATTTTTTTTTTAAATAAACACTCGCAAAATGTTATACCTACCTGAACTTTATACCTACCTGAATGTTCCAGTATTTAGGTCGTGCCACTCCCTGAAACAGTTCTTTTTGACAGTGAAGCACAGAGGGACCTGGCACTTCCTGCAGTACACAGGTGTCTTCACCCTTTTGAGTCCAGCATCTAGGCACCTCCTGCAGTTCTTCCTGACCTTGGTGGCATCTTCCCCATAATACTCGGGCATGCATGTGAGTGGTGGAGGAGGGGGTGGTGGAGGTGGAGGGGGTGGTGGAGGTGCAGGGCCTTCAGCAAACTCCAACAATTCTGCAGCAAGCTGCTCCCTGAAAGTCTTCTGGGTGTGTGGCTTTGTCCTGCTGGGGTCACACCTCATCTAACAAATGTGGACAAGCAAAGAGATTAGATTAATTCACTGGCTTATACTTATAGGATAATATTGGACTATAAATGAATAATATTACACCAAATAAATAAGTAAACACATGTATATTCATTCACTGGCCATTCATTTAGAAAATGTAACTCCAAAAAGACAAGTAACACCATTTAGCATTTAGCCTAATCCTTCTTGGCTAAGCTAACACTGTGATGCAGTTCCACCAAACACATAAGTAATATATAAAAAGGATAATATTGGACTATAAATGAATAATATTACACCAAATAAATAAGTAAACATATATATATTCATTCACTGGCCATTCATTTAGAAAATGTAACTCCAAAAAGACAAGTAACACTATTTAGCATTTTGGCTAATCATTCCTGTTGGCTAAGCTAACACTGTGATGCAGTTCCACCAAACACAAAAGTAATACACAAAAAGGATAATATTGGACAATAAATGAATATTACACCAAATAAATAAGTAAACACATATATATATATATTCATTCACTGGCCATTCATTTAGAAAATGTAACTCCAAAAAGACAAGTAACACTATTTAGCATTTTGCATAATCATTCCTGTAGCTTCTTGGCTAAGCTAGCACTGTGACGCAGTTCCACCAACCACATAAGTAATATATAAAAACAGAGAGATTACATACCTTTCCCGTGGTGGAAGTTCAACATCCGAGTCACTACTGTCCGGATGTTAATTACTACAGTAAAGGTGTCAGATGAATGTAGTGGAGTAAATAGTACCTAAGTACAGTGCTTTAGTAAATATACTTTGTTACATTCCGACACTGATTCCAGGATATATCCCTCAGCTATTTACTCTATACCAGAATAAATACTCAACTTTACTTAAAGGGCACCTGTTACAGCCGCTGTTTTCCTTGTGCCATTAACTCTGTTTGTGTGTGTATATGTAAATGAGCTGTGCAGTTCCTTTGATGTCACTGGCCGTCCCGTCCTCGCAACATCCGTGGTGATTGGACTGACGTCATCCAATCCCCGCCCGCTTCTGCCACTCATCCGGGGGAGGAGTACAAAGGCCGGGCAAGGACATCATTCGAGAGGCTCTGTATTGTGGGACAGACGCCTCCACCAGCCTCTCGTTGTGTTGCCGCCTTATTCTGTGCATGTTTAGACTGCTTAGCAGCGTGTTAAGCAGGTTTTCTGTGCAGCCTGTCCTCCTACAAAAAACGACCATATAGGTCGATTGTTCAGCAGCTAAATACGACCCAGAGACACGTTTTAAAGTGTAGCGCCTCTAGTGGTCGTGTAAGAAACAACATGCTCCTGTCGATTGCAAACGCTCCGGAGGGTCGTTTATTCACAAATAACCCTTTCTGGAAAATCCTAAATTGTGGAATAGTTTGGCCATTAAAATGCTTTTTTATTAGATTTCTAGCGAGAAGCGTATATTGTACTTTTATAATCCACGTCCAGTGGATGTGTAGGATCTACAGTTTGATAGATATACGAAGATGATTTGAGGTCTCGCCAGGAGAACGTGTACTGTATATGGGGCAACTTCCATGTAAAGTTAGCGTGGGTGAAAACAGTATTTCCGGTCTCGAAGTTTTCATAATAAAACCGGAAGTATTCCCCACACTGTCAAATGATTACGCAGTGATATCTCCATTACTCATCCACTAAAACACATCAGTTTATCCTTGTTAATTACACAATATTGATTGGTTTAAATTGTGTACAATGCTTTTGTGTTTTTAACCTTCGATTCGGAGAAACAAATTGTTTTTTCGGAGTTTAGACACGACAGAGTTTCCGAAGACACTACACTACCCAGAATCCCCAGCTATCGTTTGGGACTACAACATCCGCCTTGCTTTACAAACCCCGTGATTAGCCCTCAAGCTCTGTGATTGGATATTGGAGTGGCAGTGTGACAAGGTTACGCTGAGCGTCAAAGCTCTTTGAAATGGAATGGAACCACGCCAGACTATCCAAAACTGGACTTGGACGGGTCCAGCCCGGCCTTCCCCCCCAGAATTACACTTGCTGCCTATTGTGTGTTTCGCAACATGTTCTATGGCACGTCTCTACTGGGAAATGTAGTTTTAAAAGACGTTTTCGTATTTCCCACAATTAGAAGTTGCCAGTATTAAACTGTATACATCCCTGGAGGTTTAGGGGACACGAAACACATTGGTGTTATCAAATTTAAAACATATAATTAATACATGGGTGAAAATTGCTTGTGTCCATAATGGGCAGCATTAATACCACATGACAGCTGGTCTTATGTCTGTGACCCCTCCTGTTGTTAATTGATAAGCCTGAAACATGCACTTGTCAAGGTTCAGATGCACATTTAGCAAATATGGCAGTAGCCATCGATCATCTTAAGATAAGATACTTTATTGATCCCAAGTTGGGAAATGTTTTTGTTACAGCAGCATGTACTACTTTGTTCTACTCCACTACAATTCAGAGGTTAACCTGGTATTTTTACTCTACTACATTTATTTTTGTTACTTTGCAGATTCTGATTAATTATGTGAAATATAAACAACCCTTAAATCAGACTTTAGTTACACCTGAGTAACATTCAGCCTTATCAGTTTGTCTGTTTTGCACATCCTCTTGTTAATATCTTTGGACGTCCTGCACTTTACTGTAGAGATCACTACAGTATCTTCTAGATATTTTCCATTCTATATTTCTTTCATTGACCCCTATTTTGTATGTAGGCTACTCTTAATATTTAAATGTTTTCATCAATAACTAAATAAATATAACTTATTCAACAACTACATTCAATAACATGCTTTAACCACTAGGAGGTGCGGTTTAGACCAGTGGTCTAGTTAATAAAACATAATAATATCGTACATAATATGACTATTCACTTTATTGTGAGTTTAAAACAGAACGGTAAAGGAAAATACAGTTTCAGTCTCTCTATGTGAAGCTTATGCATTGTACCATGAACCTGTATAGACCTGTAACAGTCAACTGCATGAGGAGTTGGAAAGGTAGTTCAGAAAATCAGTAATATCTTTAAAAACTACAAAAAAGTCCCTTTCTCTCAACTGTGCACCGTTATGGTGTAAATACAGACTATCTACTAATTGGATCAAATATAAAAGTCAGCCGAATTAGTGTTGATACTGCAAGGAGACGTATTGTGTGAAAAGAAATGGAAGATGTTGTTTAATTGTTGATATATTTATGGTTCACGTCACGTATTCAGTTTTGGCGGCATCTCTTCCAGTTTGTGTGTCTCTCAGAATCGAAAGAGAAAAACCTATGGGAAAAACACAAAAGCATTGTACACAATTTAAACCAATTAATGTCGTATAATGAACTAGGATAAACTGATGTTTTTTTAGTGGATGAGTAGTGCAGATATCACTGTTAAATCATTTGATCATTGGTTTTATTATGAAAACGGCGAGACCGGAAATACTGTTTTCAACCCGTAACTTTACATGGAAGCTTGCCGCATATACAGGTTCTCCTGACGAAATCTCAAATCATCTTCGTAATATCTATCAAACTATAGATCCTACATATCGACTGGACGTGGATTCTAAAAGTACAATATATACTTCTCGCTAGAAATCTAATCATAAAGCGTTTTAATGGCCAAACTATCCTACAATTTAGGATTTTACAGAGAGGGTTATTTGTGAATAAACAACCCTCTGTAACGTTTGCATTCAACGGGAGCACTCGAGGCCGACCATTTTAAAACGTAATTATAGGTCGTATTAAGCGCTTGAACAAACGACATATTTGGTCGTAATAAGGGCTTAAAACAATCGACCCATTTGGTCGTATGAGTTGGAGGACTTGTTTCTGTGCTAGGTACACTGATTAGCAGTGTGTCGTAGGGTTTTGTGTGTAGTATAGTGTGTGTGTATTGCTTAGACCCAGGTTATCTTAGTGCCTGTAGATCAGCCTTTGTGTGCGTATTGCTTTGACCCAGGATAGATTGGCGCCTGTAGATCGGCAACAGCTGTGTTCTCACCCAGTCTCTTTTTGTTTATTATTTTGTTCCACTTTAGAAGTGAGGTACTTTCTTTCCTTTTGTGTATTACTGTGCAGCTCTCTTTTGGAGTTCTCCTTTTGTTTAATAGTAACAGTTTGGCCCTTTGTTTGTGCCAGACTGTTTGTGTATATTATTGTGTTCCTTTATAATTACAAATAAACCACTTGTAACGTATACCAATTCTACTCTGGTCGTGATTCTTCCCTTTGGAACCCCTAGACCCAAAAGGGAACGTAACACGACCTATCATGCAAAATGCACTTTTGTATGTCTTTTATACATGAATATGTGTCCCTGGTGTGTCAGGGAACTCACCAAGTGTCAGAAAACACAACCCTCTCTCTTTTCCTCCATACCCAAATCTCTAAAAACGGGGCTACAACGGATCTGATACAGACTGATACAGATTTGAAATTGTTCTGACGTCAGAAACGGGGTGCTCCGCCTATATGGGCAACTCTCCACCTATCAGGGGAATAAGAGGTTGCGTGGCATGGTAACAGCATGGTAACAGCATGGTAACATGACGCTCGTGCATCGCCCCCCTCCTTTGAAGGGGGGCATGGTCAGCTGCAGCTCATTTGCCACAGAATCAGCTCTTGCAAAAACAGGGCTGGAATAGAGCAAATAGAGCGAAATGAGGCATGGCTAAAATGCATGATCTGTTTGGTATTTTGAAAAAGAAACTTCACAGACATGTTTTATATAGGTATGGCCCTACAATATATTATTCAAATATAGCATGATTACGGAGCCCTGGAGGGTTCATAGAGAGAAAAATAAATAAAGCGTGCGCACGAGTTACTAAAGCGTGCAAACGAGTTACTAAAGCGTGCGCACAAGTTACTACAGCGTGCGCACGAGTTACTAAAGCGTGCGCACGAGTTAGTTAGGTATATAATGTACAGCACAACAGACCAGCCTTTCTCCCCGAAGTATGAAGAGGACGACTTCACCTGCTTGATCGGTAAGTTAAGTTGATTATTAGCTTGCTATTAAACATTAATTGCTAGCTCAGCAACATCTAAATCATCCTAGAAAGAGTAACTAATCATCAATGCAAAACTAAAAACTCAAATTTGGATAATCGATATGTCCATCCCACAGGGACTCATTTATCAACACTAGCCCCCTAGGTGTGTGTGTGTCTATCGGTGTGCTTGTAGCGCTAGTTGGCAGTTTTACATAGGAGCTAGCCAAAAATATACGTAAAGACAGTCAGAAACAAATGCGATTTAAAATGTGTCTGACGATCATTGTGTATGCGAGAGAACATGCTACATTTCACAGCAACACATGTTGCAACATACCTTTGAGAAGCATTACGTTGGCTAAGTTAACCTAACCGTGAGACTGTTTGCTTACTGGTGGCTCTTGGCTGCGTCTTACATGGGTTTGTATTAATGTTAACCAACCAGATTCTGTGAATGACTTTACGCAGCAGGGAGTTCCCGGTATCTTAGACTTTGTATTTGTCCATCTACCAACATAGCCAACTTGCTCAATTTAACAAGCTAATACCGCTAGCACGAGCAGCTAGGATAAGCTGATATAAATGGTGTCAACAACACTAGTTTTTCAACCAATGACTGTTCGTGGATGTAGTGATAAAAACACTTTTGATTGTGCATCAAGTGTAATGTTCTTATTTGTTACAAATAAGACGCCGTCTTGAATCTTTAGACTAGCTTCACTAGCCACTTTATTAGCCAACAACCAGTACCAACTCACATCTTGTTCTACTCACTTCGATGTCAATAGATGTTATACTGCCACCTAGTGGTAAGTAACATATATGCATTGTAACTATGCATAAACGTCTATCATTACATCAAGTGTTTCAATGGATTTAAATGTCACCATAACATACTTTACAAATCCACAGTTCTTTGCAATCGTAAACGTTGTGAATGTTTGCAATTTATACTTTAATCCTCTTTCTAGAGCAGACAGTTGAAACAATGGATGCTGAGCTGAGGGGTTTCTTAATTAAGCGGAACATTTCTGAGGAATTTATCCAAAAGCTGGAAAATGAAAAGGTAAGCCTTTAAATGCCATATGTAAATATGTACCCGTCCCCTTTATGTGTGTTGTTATTCTCAATTCTTTCATTGAAGTGTACTGCTCGATTTTTGATTTGATTTATTTCGAACAGGTAAAACAACAATACAAAAAATAAAAATGAAAAGAAACAAGAGAATTATGCACTTTACAAACGTAAAGGTGTGGTAGGTAATTTTGGAGAAACCAGCTCGAGTGCGCTATAATTAGAAAATACACAGCCGGAACAAATCTGCCACTTCCTTACAGAGCCCCTCCTCCAACACACACGAACGCGCACATGACCAATGAGGGCACGAGATAAGTTTGTGCACTGATGGAAGGCTGGCAGGCAGGTAGGCCATCCAGTTACTTTAGCCGGGCCAGATGATTGGTCGTGCTTTTTACAGCGCCACAGCTTCCACAGATGACATTTTGTTATGGATTTTTTGTCAAAGCACTTCAGATATTCATTGCTATCGTGATGTTAAGAGCATTCCATGGAATATAACAAAAAGTGTATCTCGAGCCGGTTTCTCAAACTGACCTACCCCACCTTTTAAGCAGTATCAAATTGATAAACAAAAATATTATTGACTTACAAATATACAAACAAACGATCTACCTAATTACATATCCAAAAAGGAGTGGGGAGAAGTCAGTTGATTGTTATGCTGATTGTCATTGATTAGAATAGTGATATTGAGAATTCAGTTAAGCTGGGAATCACGTGAAATCTATATTCATATCTTGTGTGTTGAAAGAATGGCTAACTGAGGTTGCTCCGAATAAACGTCTGTGCTGTGTCCTTAAAATAACAATGAACCTCAGAAATTATTAATAAACTAACATGGGTTGAACTGCTAGGCAAAAGGAGCTATACTATACAATGACTATAATGAAATGCTAATACTCAAGTTGACCACATGGTGGCTCTCTCACAATATGTGCATTATTACAATACAATACAATAAGGAGTAATTATTCTTATTTAGATAATTGAAATAGTTATCATAGCCCAGTCAAAACTTATAGCAATGTACATTGCTACTGAACTGAAATATGGGCTTAAACTACAGTATATTATTTACTAAATTAACATACTCTGTAGACAAAAGAACACATGAACAAATGAGTAGGCTGCATATATTATTAGTAGCGCCAAGTGGCTAGAAGCTTTAAGAATGGCACGGAAACTTATGACACTGGACTATGACTTTGCAATAGGACATTATTGTAAATTAATAGCACCAGTGATTAAGCAATGGTGAATTAACTAGTTGCCTACATCCAGACAATCATCTTTATTCCTATTATTAGCTGGAAAGGCTTGGGCATAGGCAGTTAGCAAAAATAACAACAAGCGGATTGGACTACCAGGCTTAACTTGAAATAGCTCTCATTAAATGACTAACTATACAGAATATACTAACTGTATAAATTGCCCCAAAACAAAAATAATTACATTGAATGAATGAATTGCGTATGACCTTTCCATGAGGTGAAGAACAAGTCAAAGAACTGACAATAAATATTTTTGTTGAATCCAGAAAGCACACATTTTGGCCACAGTGAGGGTTAGTGTTGCTTACAAAAATCAAAAATGGATTTTCTTTTTTAATTAAATTATTTTAGCAGATTGTTGGAAATTTGGCAATACAAATACAATTGGTGAGATGTTGAACATTTTAGGAGAGTATTCCCAATTGAAAGTAAATTTGAACTAATGTGGCTCAATGGTTTTAAGAGTCAAGTCATTCATAATTCTATTATTTATTTCGGCACATTTATATGTAATTATAATCATGCTCCCAACGATTGTTTTTGTCTTTTTTTTCCAGATTGATGCATCAGTAATACCTGTAATGACGGATGCTGACCTGGCAAAGTACATCCCTAAAGCTGGAGATAGAATAGCTACTGTTGCCTTCTGCCGGCATAACAATTCATCGATAGAGACAATGCTCACAAGGCTGCGACAGAGATTGGTCTCTGGTGAGGCACCAGTACCCGCAAAAAGAAAGCAATGGGCAGGAAATACAAGTGCTAAAAAGCAAGAGAGACGGGTTGAACTTGGATGGATGGATTTCGATGGAAAGCAGAAACGGTACAGACAAGTGAAGGCAATCAATGGTGGAGGAACAAGACACCTGATCATCAGCAAGGACAAAACAGTAGTGGAAATCAAAGAAATGGCTGAAAACTTGTTTTTCCCAGATGGTTTTTAAAAGGAAAGAGAAAGCTCTCAAATTATTCAACTGAAATTGAATCTTCTCAGGTACAGGTCAGCAGTTCTAGCACTGTGGATGACTTGTATGAAGAAAGCAGAGTACAAATCCTTAGATTGTACCTTCGTACCAAAATAAGAAAAGTGGAGCTGTCCTCAGATGAAGAGGAGGCAGAGATGCAGTTAACCTCAACCCCAGTTGTAGATCTTACTGGAAGTGAGCCACATTATTCAACTGATGTACAGGGGATCGATGACATGGTTCATCAAGAGATCGATCTTGAGATTATTATTGGGGCTATGGCAAATGATGGTGTGCAGTTAGATGACACACTGCCGTGGAATGACCAGCCACCACATGGATTGGGCGAACCGCAACCTGCTCTTGTTACAGAGCCATGGAATGACCAGACAATGGATGAATCTGCTCCCGTTACACTGATTATCAGGAGGGGGCATTGTCTCACTGACCTTATCAAAGCCTTCACAAACCCAGACATTTTAAACACTGAGGTGTTTATAAAGATGCATCTACCCAATGGTAAACTTGAAGAAGGAGAGGGAAGTGGTTTGACCCGGGACTGCTTAACTGAATTTTGGACAGACTTTTATGAAAGATGCACCTTGGGAGGGAATGTAAAAGTTCCCTTTATTAGACATGAGTATCAGTCTGAAGAGTGGCAGGCAATTGCCAGAATCTTAGTAGTAGGGTGGAGGATTGCTCGCTATTTCCCAGTGAAACTGGCAGCACCATTCCTTGAAGAGGCACTGTACGCCACATCCACCAGTAGCTTAAAGGACACCTTTTTGCAGTACGTGTCTGAACAGGAGAGAGAGGTCCTTGTTAAGGCTTTGGAAGACTTCAACTCTGTTGACACTGATGCACTGTTTGATGCCCTTGAAGCACATGAGTGCCAGCAGGTTCCTACCAAGGACAATCTGATCACACTGCTTTCACAGATGGGACACAAGGCTCTCATACAGGCACCAATGTATGTAATCAAGTGTTGACGTCCCATTGTGGTGCACTTAGCAAGTGTGTTGCCACAAGATGCCCTGCATCATGTTATACAGCAGAAAACACCAACTGGAAAAGCAGTGAAGGAGCTCCTTCAGTTCCCAGATGAGATGACTCCACCCCAGACTGCAGTTGCCCGCTACCTGAAGAGATATGTAGGTGAAATTGATCTGAGCACCCTTCAGCTTTTCCTCCGCTTCTGCACTGGTTCCAATTTAATGGAACAAACTATTAAGATACAATTCATCGAAACCTCGAACTTCGAGCGAAGACCACAATCTCACACATGTGGCTGCCTTTTAAAACTACCTGTAGGGTACCACAATTATCCAGACCTCCGCAGTGATTTTAATAGTGTACTTACAAGCTCTGTATGGGTGATGGATATCATCTAGACAAGAAGGAGATAGCGTCTATAGGTTGCACCCACAATTTCTACTGCAGTTGGTTTTGAAATGAACATTTAAAGACAGGAGATAATGTTCAAGGTGCAAAAGGCTTTCTTTCAGCATTTAACATTTTCTTAGCTAGGCGCTAAGTTTATATATGCACTTTGAAACTTTAATTGATAGAGAAAAGTGAAGGACTGTGGGTGTGACTGTTTACATACATGTGGGATGTTTTCACTATAGACTCAAGTGGTTTGGTATTGAAATGCTGTTTAAAGTACTGAAGGCAGTACTTAAGCATACTATTTTCTTAGGAATTGGTATTACAAATGTGCTATATTGATACTTCAAACTGCATGGTGGTAGTTGTAGTGGGGTGGGTTGGGGGTTGGGGGGGGGGGTGCGGTTGTGGTGGTTTGTGTGCCAACTGCACCATTATCTGGTGCAGTTGCCTACTGAAAGAATCTAATAGTTTCCAGTTTGTGCTGATTGAATACCTCACAAACTCACACAACATTCCACATTTGATAATACATCTTTACTCATAGTCACAGTAGAAGTTATGATATCAAAGAAGATACATGTTCTGATACACAGGAGCCAGTGATTGTGTTCAATAGGCACACAACAGCTACTAGATAGCTGTATGCAAAAACATAAGCTGAGCTAAGTAAATATGCATTTATGTTTGATTGCTAGGGATTTGCATATTATGTTTTGCCTTCATTTGAAAATCCTTGCCCTGCATTGACATGATTGTTGTTCAAATCTGCATGTTAATTTGGAATAGAGTGATTCCAAAGGGCAGAATAACTATTGAAGGATGTTTTATTTTTATACAATATTTTACTCCAATGTGTTAATTGTTGTTCCTGTTCCTGTTGTACACATGTCCTATTTTAAGAGTCTATTCATTTGACTAATCTGGTCTTTCTGTTTAGCATGAATGTATTTTGACCAGAGTACACATTTAATAAGAGTTTATGGGGAAAGTTTAAAACCTCAACGTTTACTCAAGTTCTTATGTCAGTGCCTGTTTATTGGTGACATTCAAGTTTGCCTAAGTAGGGCTTAATGTTAAAATAAGATGCATACAAAAGCACTCCCTTTTGTATTTGTGTTGGTTTTGTTATTTTTCAATCATGTAACATTGTTACATTGTTATCAAATACTCCTTCACTGCAAGATCAGTAATGATCCATTTCTTTGTTTGTTTGTTCCACACAATAAAAGACGATTATTATGTGAAGCACATGGAATAAATATGTATCATTAAAGTAAGATACATTTTCTGTTCACTGTATATGACTTTACATGAAATATCAAAGGTGAATTAATGTTTACAACACATTGCTCGATACATTTACCATATATACATACATAAGCCGCGTTCACACCGCAGGACTTTCCCTGGTACTTTAGTTCTTTAGTTCCGTTAGTACCAATAATGTCGCGTTCACACCGCCGGGACTACTCAGTGCCGGGAACTCTTTTGGAACTCTTTTTAGTCCCTGCTAGAGAGGTGGTACGAACCTGGTGACAAAAGAGTGCCAATTTCTATTCTATTTCTATTGGCTGGGCGAATTGCAAACCACGCCCCGTTAGACTCTGAATTTGTTTTGTTAGGCAGCCATTTTTTCCCTCGCTACAAAACCACATCCACACCTGAGCGAGTAGTAGTGATGGGAATTCCGATTCCCTTCGGGGACACGAATCTTTTGATTCAGTTCACTTGAAAGATTCGTTCACCGGTTCGCGAACGACTTCTGGTGATTTGCACGTTCGCGAACGATTCGTCTTTGTACTTCATTCGTTCAGTGAGTCTTCACTACTGCCGAAGTCCGTACAAGAAGTTTGCTGGCGTACAATGTATGATATTAAAACACATTGTACACCTTGTGACGGCCCCAGAGCCTGTGTGCAGGTGTGTTACAGGTCTTATGGTGGGGTGGAGCTGAAGAGAGCAATCAGCGCGATCGCGGACATCTGGCCGGAGCCGAGGAGGTGCTATTAAGCCCAGCTGCCCGGAGTCACAGGGCGGCCCTGACTCTCCAAGCCGGCCGCAGGAGGAGTAACACGGCGATCCTCTCCCCTCGTCCGTCCGTCCGTCCATCCATCTTGTACTTTATCCTGAACAACCGCAATAAATGTGCCGTGGTTTTTGGAAACTGGTGTACGTCTTTTCATCTTTCCGTTGTGGCCTACGAGCCGGTCATAACAACCTCATCTGGCTTGTTGCCTCATGAATTATGCTCTGGAAATAGGCTACATATTATTTAAGAAATATAATTGGCCATTGTTAAATCTCATACATGTGTGCCTGACTATACATGTACGATGTATTACAGCAGGCTAAACACGTTATACTTTCAAACCCATGCACGTACTAAAGTATGCAATTTACTTTTCATGAACAAATCTTGCATTTTCTTTGGATTGTTGTTTATTTGTTTCAAAAGAACAGGTTTATAGGCAATACATGCAGTTATATAAATATAACCATAGCCCAGTGCAAATATATTTCAGAAAATGTAACGGAGGCCTATATATAGAAATACAAACATCAACATTAGTTTTGCAAAACAAAATATCAAATTTAAAACATAAATTAACAACTGAACAAATAATTATTCAACAACAATTAATTATTGCATAGATCTCCATTTGGCCCAGATCAAAGTGTATTATATCCAAACAATCAAACGTTAACTAGATGTATGCAATTTAAAATAACCGATTCATAGGCAATATATATGCCTTTAGTAGCAAATATACATATCAGAAAATATATAAATAAATGGTAACTAAATATAGAAATACAAACATTATCAACATTATTTTGAAAATATAAAATTACAAACAAATAATAGTGCAACAATGAACTATAAATATTAAACTGCATTTTTAAGAAATGCCATGGCAAAATGCAATCTTATTGCAGGTTTGAATTAAGAAATGCCATGGCAAAAGGCAATCTTATTGCAGGTTTGAATTAAGAAATGCCAGTTGGCGTACTTTTGAAGGGCCAATTCTATTGCGCCTTTCTGTTATTATCTGCCCAGTTTTGCTGAAGACTCTCTCTGAAGGGACAGATGTGGCCACAATGCAAAGCCTTGTCATCATGACCCGTGTTAGCCTTGGGTAGACCACACCCCGATGTTTCCACCACACAAGCGGGTTAGAAGACCGGGGTACCATAGCCTCTTCAAAGAAAGAACGGACCTCCATAATTGCCTCTGCAGTTGAATTGCGCGTGTTAATAAGCTGTCCAGAGACACGCTGATCAAACTCGGCCCACACTGCGCTCTCCCTTGAGGTACTCCCTGGCTGTTCAGCTTTGTGTTCCTCTTCCTCAGCCTGCTCATTGACGTTCACCTCACCTGCTGCGTTGGAAATTCTCTGAAAGGCCTCATCTGCTGCACGGTCATCGGTAAAAGCTCTTCTCTTAAACCTGGGATCCAGAGCTGTTGCCTCTGAAAGCAGCTTGTGAAATTCCATTCTATGGAATCTTGAAGCCATATCTGCATTCAGGGCTTCAACCATTTCCCTCACAGGCCTCGTCAACTTTTCGATGTGGAGATTGGAGGTTGTTCTTTGGAGGCCCCTTGCTAGGAGTATAACCTTTGAGGCAGTCACGTAGCTGGAAGAATAAAATATACAGAACATTTATGTTCAATAGCAACTATTAGACATATTCCTTTTTTATATTTTTAATAGTACTATTATTGTTATTAACAACATAGTATTTCTGCTCAAGTGTTATTCCTTGTAATTATTTCTTCTGGGATCTCTAAGATAATTATTAGATTTGTTGTCAATGAGTGGCTTCAAAATAAATATCATTAACAAATTCATAATGCAAAAATAGAATAATTAGGCCTACTACAATTTCTAAATCACAATCTTTCATCAATATAAATGTCTTACCTTTCACTACTAACTTCAACTGTGACTTCCTCAAATGGCTTTAGGGCATCACAGGCCTCTTTAATTTCCTCCCACTCTTCTGGAGACAAGGTTAGCAAACCTGGATTGACCAAAGCCAGTGTGGTGATGACTGCCTCCTTCATTTCATCAAATCTTTTCAACATGTAGAATGTTGAATTCCAGCGGGTTGGGCAATCTTGCTTAAGACACAGTTCCGGCAATCCCATCTGTTGCCGAGTGACCTTTAGTTTTTCTGCTGCAACTGTGCTTCGGTGAAAGTGTTCGACAATGACCTTTACTTTTTCCACCGCTGTTTTGATTGAATTAAGGCCCCCCCTAACAATTAAGTTGAGGGTGTGAGCAAAGCAAGCTAAATGCTTCCACCCTGTTTTCTTGATTGCCAGGATCATGTTGGCTGCATTGTCAGTGACACAAGCAACTACCTTGTCGCTGATGCCCCACTCTCTGGCAATGCCTAAAAGTTTTTCAGACAGATTGTCTGCCGTGTGCCTTTCACTGAATTGAAAACAGTCAAGTAGACAACTAGTTAATTCAAAGTCATCCACGAAATGACATGTAACTGACATGAAACTGGTGGTTGTACGGGATGTCCAGCAGTCAGTAGTGAGGCATACGGCTGTGGCTCTTCCTACCTTTTCCTTAATCTTCTCACAAGTCTTGATGTACATTTCAGGGATAATTGAATTAGACAGGGTTTTCCTGCTAGGCAAGGCATATGTAAAATGTAAAGCCTTTGTGTAGCCTCTAAACCCCTTATCTTCAACAATTGAAAATGGTTGAAAATCAAGAGCTATCATCCTTGCCAACTCCTCATCCACTGTCCTCTGCCTTAATGGACAAATGGGCCTGGAGACAAAATTGGTGAGTCTGCTCTGTGTTTCCTTTCCTCTACCTGTAGTAACATTGGGTGGTACATTGGTGGCGTTGCTCGCATCCCTGGTCTCTTCTGCTGCCACAGGCTGGGATCTGACAGGAGTCAATTGAACAGTGGGGTGCTTTGTCTTTAAATGTCTGTGGAGATTTGCTGTGGAACCACCTTTGGTGGATATGTGGACCTTGCAAATGGTACATGAAGAAAGTGTTGCTGACACCTGATTAAAATACGTCCACACACTGCTCCTTTTACGGTTTTCAGTCATCGTCTATTTATTTTTCACTTTATCTGATTCTGAGGCGTTATTTCGCAATACGGTGATGAGAGGGGGAGGGGGGGCGCGAACATATGCTAAAACGGACCAAACCATTAGAGGGAGGGGTGACCAAAGTCACCAAACGTGTTCAATGTTGTATAAGCATGGGCCTGTAACCAGGAACAACACTGCAACATGAAATACATTTACCTAAAATAAAACAGGATATATGTCTTGTTTCTACACAGCCTTTACTCGACTATCACTTTTGTAACAGCGCATTGCACTCGGCAGGTAATGGATTGACTGATGTCGACAACGTAAACAACAAACATGGATGCGCCCGGCCCCTCACCAATGAACTAACTTGCGACAACTTTTATGTCCTTAAAAGTTATTTTCTAAATACTTTATATTTGGACATTATACTGAAACAAAAATCGGAATGTATCACTCACTATATTTTATTTCTACTCAGCTACAGCTAGCCTACATAAAAAAGAAGTTGACCCTGGGTGAGAATGTATTTTTTTAATGTGTAGACAAAGACAAACACAGGACGACAAAGCCTTATTATCGAAAACTCTCACAAAACATAGTAAGCTAATATTAATAATTTTTCTAGAATGACTGAAGAAGCAAACGTTTGAATTAAGCAGGTAAAGAAAGAATATCTCTGTCAAAGAAAAAAATAAGAAAAAATTGAAAGAACTGGCGGAAACAGTTCTGAACTGTTTCCGCCAGTTCTTTAAGCTTTTGGCGGAAGGTTCAAACAACGATTCAAACAAACGAATCGTTTTGTGGGAGGAATCAGTTCACCTCGTTCACTTCAAAGATTCGTTCAAAAAGAACGAATCGTTCGCGAACGACCCATCACTAGCGAGTAGGTTGTTTGTACTTGAAAGCAGTTATGACAACACGTACAGCACCGGAGCGGTGGAATGATGAGGAAGTGTCGGCGCTTCTGTAAATTTACTCAGATGCAGGGATGCAGCAGCTTCTACAAAAAGCAGTTCCCAACTCTAAATGTTTTGAGCGATGTTCGCAAAAGCTATTTGAAATGACCATCGACTCGGGCACGCTGCTGTGGGAGCTCGCTGAAACGGCGGATTCAGTCGGCTGTGAAGTGAGCAACGACGACAACGACGAAGGTAAAATAAACTACTTGTACTGGGGTTTTTAATATGCACATTACTGGTCTCAGATGTACTTTTATTTGCTCAGTAGATCGAGGTAGCCATGAGCAGGCTGAACTGGCTAACACTGTTAGCCGGCCCTGAGCTGGCTAATAACATAACATCTAACTAGCTATTCTCGGCCGCCATGAAAACGTTTTGACTTGTGAATAAGTGGGCAGTGTTTTCTGTAATGTGCTTCACTAACTCATGGCACTACATTTGTTTGTTTCAGGCGAGGCGGGACAACTCGCTGGATTGGAAACGAGTGGACTTTCCTTTCCCGATCGCAACAGCAGCCGTTGCTCGTCTCCCTTTCCATCAACCAAACGCAAAAGTACGTTCACACACACACTGTAGCTCCACAATCACGTTTACTTCCTTCATGGTACAATTATGAATTATGAAACACCGTGGAAAACGTGTTTGCCTAGGCAGGCGTTTACACTTTTCGCGCTCACAAAATTGTAAACATCCGGGCTAGGTCACATGACTTCCGGTAAGAAAACGTAACGTGTGTCTCTCTCTTGTGTGTGTGTGTGTGTGTGTGTGTGTGTGTGTGTGTGTGTGTGTGTGTGTGTGTGTGTGTGTGTGTGTGTGTGTGTGTGTGTGTGTGTGTGTGTGTGTGTGTGTGTGTGTGTGTGTGTGTGTGTGTGTGTGTGTGTGTGTGTGTGCCTAACCCTATCAGTCGGAATAGCCCTAACAGCCTGACCGTGTCCCTTCTGCCTGTAAAACTACATGGTGATTAAATAATGTTTCCTCTTAGGAAAGCGCGCACAGGACACACATGATGAGAACTTCTTTGCCACCATCAAGACTATGGAGGACAGGCGTGCCATGGCCAGCAAGGCGATGCACGAGGACCAGATGATGCTTTTACACAAGGCCCAGGAAACAGAGACAGGGTGATTGCGATGATGGAGTGCCAGGATGAACGGGACGCAGTCTTGGCACAGCAAATGGAGCAACAAAAGGCTTTTCAGCAGGGGTTTCTGGGAGTGCTTTCAGAGCTAGTGAAGTCAAACAGGCCTTCCTCCCTGTAGTATTGTTTTAAATATTGACACACAGCGGTGTTTCCTGGACATGGAAACATTCAGGGCTTAGCCCACAGTTCAACTCTTACAGTGCTATTTTTATATATTTGTTATAAGTGTATTTTTTTTGGGTACATTTTATTTAAGTTGATTTTCTATTGTTATTATATATATATTACCACTGTTTTTTAATACTGACACATAACTTGCACTAAGGTGTGTCTGTTACATTGTTTTGAACTTCATCTTGGTGAAGTTGATGCTGAATTCACTATTTAGTAGATAATCATGTGACACTTTAACTTTGCACTACGGTCTGTCTGCTGAGCCTACCTATTGTATTTGCCAGTGTTATGTTTTGATACTGACACTTATTGATCTGCTGCTGATAAATAAAAGATAACCTCCATGGCGATTTAACAGATAATGTATCTTGCTTATTTCTCCTCTGACACTATCTTTACAGTGACCTGTGTTGTAGCATCCTATAAATCACATTTAAGTGATTATTCTGATACCATCATGTTTCATCGGTTATAAACTGGCGAAGCTTTAGTTGTGTCCCACCCACAATGTGGCTTTGAAATAGATAATTTCATTGCATTTCAAAACGGCGTCCATCAACACAAGCACTATTTATTTATTGAAAGAGAAATGGTTAAGTTTGTAATTACCAGTGTTGTGAGTTCAATATTTTAATCAATTATAGTAAGGGAACATCTTAGGAGTTAGTGTACCGAGTTCCTCTCAGGAGGATATATAATAAAGGTGTGTTAACTGCTGAGCCTATTTAATGTGCATACGACACCTGGCAGTTTTTTATTATATCGCCACACTGTTTTGATACTGACATATTTTCTTTGCACAAAGGTGTGTCTGCACTATTGCAATTGTGCCCGTCTTGAATGTGGTAAATAAAAGAGAGAACCAAATGCACTGTACAAAGCCTTCCATTGTCCTGGAAAGGTTTCATCAGCCATCTTTGCAGGGGGTAGGCTGAGTCACCAAGAATATAGTAACCCACATCATGTCCCCCAATATTCCTTGTTACATGAGGAAGTAGACCACCCCTATCCACAAAACTAACCAGTGAGGACATGCTGAACACTCTGCTATCATGCATGCTACCTGGTAAGCCAACAAAAACACTCCAAAAGAGGCCCCTAGCATCCACAACACCCTGCAGGATGAGCGAGTGCCAGCCTTTGCGGTTGAAATACTCGTTATGGTACGCCTTCGATTCCGAACCAGCATTGCACTTACAGCATCCGACGAGTGGGTCAAATCCCTAGTTGTCTGCAATAACCCAGTTACAAAGCTCGTTTTTTTGTTGTACTCGCCGTGAAGTGGTTTTGCGGCCTGCCAGTAAACCCAGAGAAGAAGAAGACGAAGTGACGTCAGCGTAATCGTGCCTCAGGGAAAGTACTGCGGTGTGAATGCGATTGGCACTAGCCCCCTGGCGGATTTAGTGCCGTGGTACTTTAGTGCCGTGGTACTTTAGTGCCGGCACTAAAGTACCGCAAGTCCTGCGGTGTGAAAGCGGCTATATACATGTGTATATCCTAAACTATTCAAAAGTATATAAAGGAGTCAAAATTAGTACAGTCTTAAACAGCAGCAAAATCCAACATTAATTCAGCAGTAATATGAATCCAGAAACATCATATATAATAATAAAACACTGACAGAGAACATTTTACTGCACGGTGACTACTTTTACTTTTAATACTGTTATTTACATTTTGCTGATAATACTTAAATACTTTTAATTATGTAAGGTTTTAAATGTAGGATTTAGTGGAATATTTCCACAGTTTGGTAGGGTTTTTACTTCAGTAATGGATCTGATACTTCTTCCACCAATAGCAGAAAGAACTGCAACATTCATGCAGTTGCCTCCTCAAATACTTGTGGGCGAATGATATCCCTCAATGATAGATATACGTCAAGTGCTTGTGACCTACTCATTGGGAACCCCATGCCTGATTCTTCCATTATGATTGTGCACAAATCAAACATGTCCTCGTCACATGGAACTGAAGTTAGGAACTTGCAGCTCTCTTTGCCAGTGGGTAAGCCTTCACTGAATGGAACAAGAAGGTCATCTGCACCCCACAAATGAGGTGCCGTATACATGATATTAGGTATTCCTGCGGGGACATTGGCGTTTGTAGAGGGCCTGATGCGATGTGCGTTCCAAACGTGTCTTATCTCATTCAAGTCCTCCTGCAAAAAGAAATGAAAAGGGGGATAAATTGTATGTACCATATGGAATAATAGCAAAAAACAAAGTTATCTGATACTCTCGTTGCCCACTGCACACACATCATTCAAGCTCCGACATAGCGCTGTTATTTCAGAACAATGGGCAGGGCTTTTTGTTGCGCGTTGGCAAGAGATTATTAGATTTGAACCTCACGGCATGCTGTACGCAATCTGATAAATAAAAGATGTAGATATCAAACACAAATTGATCGCTATAATAGAGCCGTATTAACAGATAATTGGCGTTATGTGTTACATCACGGTACATTCTTCAAAATCAGAGGTCTAATTGTGTGAGGCATTTTTAGCGCAAACACATATTCTAACGCATTCATTATGCATGCAGCTATCAAGTGTACACTGACAATTAAGCACAACTAAACTATACATAACATAACTTTGAGTCAATTCCTTCATCATAATACATCCTACGTTAAATGAATAGGTACACATGCATGCAACTATAGTAGGCCTACGTCTTAATTAAATTATACCCAAAGTGCGTATAAAGACTCACACAACTCATTCAACAACACCGTTAGCTATCTCCTAAATAAAAAGGCCTATAGGCTATGCCAGCTGTAAATATACGTTATCAAAAATGTTTGCCAATGTCTATATAGCCTATTTATAAGTTAATCATGTCTATGCATTAACATTGGACATTGGCAGGCTATGATTGTCTGGCAAGTTGTCAGAAAACGTAGTGCGGTTTTTCGTAAAACTGTTGTGTGACTCGTTACGAATGTTGGGCAGACTTTGTGTTTTGTTGCGAGGTAGGGGTTTTTACAACCCAACTCCTCACCGCGTGTTGTTTTGACGAGTCCTGCTTGAAATCATAACAGGGAAGGAATTAGAAGACACCAGGATACCAGTTAAACAATAATCCGTTTTAATTAAACAAAGTAGTATAATGCAATACGATATAATATAATACATTACTTATACAATTCAAAGAGTCATATAAGCAATGTGTGGAGTACTCCCGCCCTTATTCACGCCCTGCGGACATCCTATTCGTCTTGACAACGCATGAAGAGAGGACTAACCACCAGAAAAACATTTCCCTAGTGTAAAGAAGGGGTGGCGTTTCATTGGGGAGATACCAAAACGCTATCTCACAGGGAAATCAGCGTCTGGCAGCTTTGAAAGCCACAGGTGTTGGGAAGGCACCCCATTAAAACTCAAGGAAAATGTCCCTCCCCATTTGTAAAACTTATCGATGGTTTAACCCAGAAAACATTATCAGGGATAATCTTTACACTCCAAACAGAAATCACCCTTAATTCTGCATCTTCCTTCTTCACAAATAGCTTAAAACACTCTTTTGATAAACAGGTAAAAAGTCAAAGAAAAAACTATTGTGCTCATCTATTTCTAACAAAAAAGGGAACATTGTTTCAGAAATCTATAAAAAAACCTCTCTATATTGGAGAGGAAAAATGTACCTTTTGTTCCTTCAACTATTAACACACAGGAATGTATAAACTCACACATACTTATTCAAGATACATAGATTTCCTAAAAACCTGGCCTGCCAGAGATCTCAAACAGAATTTCCTCTCCCCACACCACACACCCTGTGCTGCATACCTCGACCTCCCCCACTGCAATAAAACTCATTTTTTACAGCCCTTTGTCTCTCGCCATTTTAGTCCTCACATTTATGAAAGGATCAAAACAGAGAAATCAGTATAAAACACAAACACAGGTATTGCTTGAACAGTATTCACTTAACTGCTACTATTTGATAATTACCAGGGAACTCAACAGACCTCTTTTAATGTCTGGAAAGTGCAACAAGACTTTCTGCCCTTTTACATGTATCACAGTTCTTTGGTACAATATCTCACATCAATTTCCACAGTTTATAGCCTGTGTGTTCAACGTAGGTTCATCTTGATGATGAATTTATGTCAGGTTGATTTTAAAAGTTGTTCTACAGTGGGTGTATTTGGCAGATCATTGCTGCCTATCAGTGCGTAAAAGTATGTGGATGGGTGTGTAACCGCGGCCGCGCACACAGCCTAAAGTTTAGCTGTTCTACTGATCAAATGTGCCCTTTAACTCAAATTGATCAAACAGCAAAAACTCCACAGATTCAATTTAAAGAAATACGATACAGTTGGCAGTCAACAAAAAGGCTTAACACAAGCGGTGAGTAGCCTAATATTTAGATTTGACCTGCTTGCTTCCCCCTCCCAACAGTGGCCGTCTGGGGAGTGGCTATATACAGGACGGTCCTGTATATAAGGTCTCTGAAATAAATGGCTATATACAGGACGGTCCTGTACACAACGCCAAATGGCTATATACAGGACGGTCCTGTACACAACGCCAAATGGCTATATACAGGACGGTCCTGTACACAACGCCAAATGGCTATATACAGGACGGTCTTTATCGGCAGAAAAATCGAGTCGCTTTTTATGTAGTCTATAGAAATATGGATATAATTGGTGTACAATTAACGTTTACAGCAGGATAAATTACAAAAATGTACAGCATACTACATACAATTCAAAAGACGGTTTCTCCGATTTCTAAAATAAAAATGCCGGCGTAGCCGATAAATGATTTGTGTGGCTTTCAATGCAAAATCACTATACGTCAACGAAATGTCGGCGTATTCTTTAAAAAAACAACTTCAGTTTTAATAAAACCGAGTAGTCTTTAAAGTATGCAGTGATATCCTTTACAAGTAAAACATTGTGCATTGGAAAATATAAAGTAGAAAATGATTGAAACAACATAAAAAGATAAGCCAAAAAAAAGACTGAAATCAGCATAAAAAGCTAAGCAATTGGCATGGAAAGAGATTTAATTGCCACAATTTTATATTGAGGGGAAACTCATTGAAAATAATGTTGTCGTGAGAATATTTATCTGTGAATCCTATCTCTACATTACCACCCGTGAAACTTGCTTAAGCATGCTATAATAGCCCGGTCTGTATATAGTCATTTGACGTTAGCTGCAGGACGGTCCTGTATATAGCCATTTCAGATATCTTATCCACAGGACCGACCTGTATAGCCATTTCAGAGACCTTATATACAGGACCGTCCTGTATATAGCCATTTCAGAGACCTTATATACAGGACCGTCCTGTATATAGCCATTTCAGGGCTTCTGTGCAGGACCGTCCTGTATATAGCCATTTCAGAGAGCTGTGTACAGGACGGTCCTGTATATAGCCATTTGGCGTTGTGTACAGAACCGTCCTGTATATAGCCTCGGCCAACTGTCTGCGCTCATGTAGTCGGTTTGGATACGCTGGATACCATTTTAAATAGCATAGTAGATGAATTCATAATAAATTGTTGTTCTTTTTTACTGGTTAAAGTATTTTTTGTAAATGTGTTTGATATTGATAATAAAGGTCATACTGTTGGGAGAAAATCCTTGTCTTAAGCCTTTTTGTTGACTGCCAACTGTATCGTGTTTCTTTAAATTGAATCTGTGGAGTTTTTGCTGTTTGATCAATTTGAGTTAAAGGGCAAATTTGATCAGTAGAACAGCTAAACTTTAGGCCGTGTGCACGGCCGCGGTTACAGATGCATACAACATGATTGACTCTCATAATAAATCCTGTGGTTTTTAAGTCTGTGCCCTACTTTTACTATTTCCCGATATTTGTATAATTTACATGGTTATGGTCTGTTTAACTGCAGCTAACAATTGTCAGATCAATGTCATATTGTTTTACCTGAATGATTGCCATGAAGCACAACTGGACAAGTGCTTTGTCCAGAAAATCACCAGTGAAGAGCCCTTCATCCTTGAGTTCTCCCAGTTGCTGGATCCAGTATTGAACCCCTTCCTTTCTCATCACTCCCCACCAGCTCTCTATTCTCTGATTTGCGGTGCTAGCTCCTGTTATATAACTCCTTTCTCCTGCTCTGTCATCTTCATCGTTTCGCCGTAAAAACTGTTGGATGTCTCGTAGCAGAACATTCTCTGTGCCCATGTCAGTGCGTAAAAGCCTTGGGTAACCTCCGACATCCTCTATTGCTTCGACAAAGTAGCTTCCAATTACTTTTGGGTCGCTGTTGGTGAAAGCTGCTTTTAGCCAGATAATCCGACGGGAATATCCGTCAATGCATCCATTAATGCATATTCCATAGGGCTTGAGTTTGTCGTAGCCATCTACGTGCCATATGAAATTAGGCCCTTGTGAAAAATACTTTCTCCGGCTGAGACGTCTTTTCAGGCGAGCTTGAGAGTTGACTGGGTCGAGCAGAGAAAGAAGGATCCTCACGTCTTCTTTCCGGATGCGGATACCTCGCTCCAAAAGCTTTGCATACATCCAGCGATATCCATGAAGTTGTCCAGGGCCTCCCAATTGACCAACTATATAGTCGATAGCAACTTCCAAATCAGCATATTTCCGACGATTTAATCCACACGCTATCAATATTCTCCTTAATGTACTTTTACTAACAATTATCCCTTGCAAAGCAAGTGTTGTCAGGATGTCTTGATAACTCATCCCAAGTCCAAAGTAAAGCTTAATTAAAGCGTCTCTATCCATAGCTACAACCATTAACAAGTGCGTGGTGGCTCGAACGAATGACGTGCACTGCCAAAATTCTGTAATGTAACGCGTTACGAGTTAATAAAGCGTGGCCTCGTTGTACGTGGGCCACGCTTTAGTAACTCGTGCGCACGCTTTAGTAACTCGTGCGCACGCTTTAGTAACTCGTGCGCACGCTTTAGTATCTCGTGCGAACGAGAAAGTAAAACGTGGCCACGTTTTATTTATTTTTCTCTCTATGAACCATCCAGGGCTCTGTACATGATAGGTCCACTTTAAGTAAAAGTAGTAAATCCAAAGTGTAGAAATACTCTGTAACAAGTACAAGTCTGGCATAGTAAAAGTAAAGTAAAAGTAACCAAATATACTTGAAGTACCAAAACTAAAAGTACTTTTTAAATAAAATGTATCAGATAAATAAGGTATAATTAGTTATTTCATAATGAATTATAATAGTGATGCATTCATCTGTAAAATGTACTGTGGTGAGATGTATTTTCTTCTATGCTTGACCTGCACCACCAGCCCTCCGTTTGTGTTGAAACCTTATATATACAGTCTATGGTTGAAACATGGATGCTTTTATGTATCCTGGGAAAAAAACCCAGTCCCATGTAAACTCACAATAATCTTCAATTCATCATGGGACTTTAGCCTTCAGTGTTCATATGGAGTGTTAGAGCCTTTCACCTGGTGGGACGATCTTTGGCTGACAAATACATCTATACAGTAGATTGCCAAAGTTCTGTTTTATGCTGAAGGTTGTTGATGGCTTTGAACGTTATTTTGTGTCCTGTTTTATGTGAAGAAGGAAATGGAGGGTGGAGTCGACGATGATGCCAAGGTGACGATGTGAGGGGAGGGGTTGACAATGGAGCCCTCGATGCAAAGTGAAGATGTCCGGGAGGAAGGGGTGAGGGAGTTTGGCTCGATGATGATGAGTTCAGGTTTCTCACGGTTCTGTTTGAGAAAGTTGTTTTGCATTAAAAAAAAAAAGCCCTGGGGGATGGGATGAGTAAAGAGGTAAAGGGGGATTTGCATTTGTTTATGGAGAGGTGACAGTGATGTATTGGATATACCAGTTATACTGGTTATTCTGGGGATGCTGGCCCCAATCTGCCACTCACTGAGTTGTGAGAGCCAACTAAATGAAAGACTTATGAAAGCCTGAGGTGGAAGACTTGGATCTTAGCGACTATAGGATGTAGCAATAAGTGTCTAAGGGCAAACATACTCTGTTACAAGTACACATACAGTAGGCTACATGTTTTTTTTCCATAAATTCCCTACTACCCATCAACATTTAACCACCAAAATGGCATTTAATATAACTTACTTGCACCATAACTACTAATAGCAAATAAAGGTACATATAATATAATACAAAAAAAGTTAATGTGACAGTGAATTAGATAAAAATAACTTATTTCATAAAACAATTGAACATTTTCAGAGTAGATTTTGACCTATTGAATAAGAAATAGCCTCAATATCAGGCAGTACTCTGGAACATTTCCTGCTGAAATTGAATTTCAATGACATATTCTCATATCTTTGAGAGAAACTGCCTATGCATCACTTACAACAAAAGCATTTCTGATTTCCACTTTGAAAGACTGAAAAAAAACATCAATGTGTTACGGTGTGTGCAGGAAGCAGGACCCAAATGCAGATTAAAGTGTCTAAAATATCTCCTTTATTTCAAGGCTATACTATAAACAAAGACAGAACAGAACACTCACTGAAGACCAAGTCATAACACAAGACGAACCGACAAAGACAGACAGAAAAACCAGAACTTAAATACACACAAGACTAATCATACAAACAAGACACAGGTGAGGAGGGAGGAGAAAACACAGGGACACCAGGTGCACACAATCGGGTAATCAGGGAGGGGAAACAGACAAAACAGGAGGTGAACACCCTTCAAAACAAAACATGAAACAAAAGACAGAAAAAGACAAGACAAAATACAACACAGACAGATCTGAGGTTACGTACTGTAACCCAGCTTCTATGAGTATAGGCGCTATCGCTATTGGGTAATCCCACTGCACGTGTGCAGCACTGACAGACTTAATCCACGCCCACCTATGACGTGGGCCCCACCTCCGGCCTCACTTCCGTATAAATAGGAAGATGGCCCGTCCAACTGCTCCCACACAAACAGTTTTTCTTCAGCTATTCGCGGAGCCAGTGGGGCCCGAACCTTAGAGGGCTGCGCCTATACTCATAGAAGCTGGGTTACAGTACGTAACCTCAGTCTATTTCGTATGAGGCTTCGCCCTCTAAGGCTATCGCTATTGGGTTAAGGGCGAAGCAGGATGTAGTCCACGCCCCACTGGTCCGTCCGTAACCAGAAGCACAAAAACCCATCTACTCAATTAATAACCCATGCGAAAAAGAAGGAGCATCACAGTCCCAGGAAATATAGCATTATTCCAAATTAATATTCTCTTTAAGGGAATGAAGGTGAATACCCGTCGTTTAAAAAAAGTAGAGATAAACAAATCCCACTTGTTAAACCTATAAAAGAGGGGCAAAAGGGGCAGCTCTCTGAATGCCGATAGGCAGGAGAGAGGGCACGCCGTTTAGTCCCTGACATTACTCACTCTGACAGAACACTCAGTACTGAATGTGTAAGAGAGGAATGGGAGACATCCCTCAAATAAAAACGAATAAAAGAACAGGGGGAAGACCAGGATGCAGCATTGCAAATGTCTTCCACTGTTATTCCTCCATGCAACGCCATAGAGGTTGAAATTCCTCTGGTGCTGTGCGCTTTGATGTTTTCTGGGGGATCCACCCCAGAGGAGACATACGCCTGTGATACAGCCTCACACAACCAGTGTGACAGCCGCTGTGCAGATAGAGGCTGCCCTATTGAGTGCTCTCTGTAATGCACAAACAGGCGCTGAGACTTGCGCAACGTGGCTGTGCGTGCAATATAACATGACAGCGCACGTACGGGACAGAGGAGATGAGATGTGGCTTCTTCCTCTGATGTGTGAGGAGGAGGGAAGAAACCATCCAAAGTGATCCCTCTCGATCTAAAAGAGCTTGTGATCACCTTTGGCATAAAAGCTGGGTTAAGGCGCAAAACAGCTGAGCTGCCATCTCCTTGGATCTGGAGACATGACGGAGCCACCGAGAGAGCAGACACATCACTCACCCTTTAGCTGATGTCAGAGCCAAGAGCAGAGCTACTTTGGCTGACAAGAACTCCAGGGGGACCTGATCTAAAGGTTCAAATGGAGCTTTACTCAGTGCGCGTAATACTAAAGCCAAAACCCCATTGAGGCGCTAAAGCGCGTGACCCATGTCTGAGTATCTGTGTTCCCCGTAGAAAACGTTTTGTCAGAGGGTGACTAAACACCGTGCTGACCCCAAACCTACGTGGCAAGATGAAATGGCAGCAGCATATGTTTTTACCGTGCTATAAGCCAATTCCTGTCCAGCAACAGCTGGAGGAACGACAGCACGAGGCAGGGGGGCCAACGGGGTCCAGGCTTCTCCCTGCACACCACACGGAACGCCTTCCATTTGGCTGTGTAGGATGTGTGTTCAGCAGCTGCGCTGATCGAACACCTCCCTGGCGATTTATGTAGGCCGCCGCTGCTTTGTTGTCTGTTTGAATCAATGTTGATTGTACAGCAACGGGACGAAGTGCTGGAGCACTTTCCATACGGAGAGTAATTCCAGCACGTTTATATGGAGAGACATGTCACCCGGCCACTGTCCCCCCACTGCCTGCGACATGCACGTTCCTCAGCCTGCGAGAGATGCGTCTGTGAACACTGCGGTGTGTGACGTTAGATTTTTCCAGTGGGTCAAATCCAAAACCACGGAAGGAGGAATGTACACCATGCGTCTCCTCTGACGCACGAGGTCGATACACAGGCGAATAAACCACCTCTGGAGTCTCTTCACTATGAAGGAGACCCAGGGGGATCACCACGTGACCAGCTGATATCATGTCTAACAGCTGCATCACGGAGAGGGCTGTCACCGCCCCGCGGGGTGTGACGCGCCGGAGGAGAGCTGTCACTTTCTCCCCTCTCCGCTGTGAGAGTCGCGCTCTCATGCGGGCTGAGTTCAATTCCACTCCCAGTTAAAAAGATAACCTGGGAGGGACGAGGACAGCTCTTCTTCCAGTTGATAATGAAACCCAGGTTTGACAGATGAGATACTAGCTGTATCGTCTGTAAGCCGCTTCCTCCCTTCCTGGAGCGAGCCAGCCACAGCCGGTCGTCCAGGTAAAATAACACTCATCCCCATTCTGAGTAGCTGCTCCCACCGGCTCCACCCACTTTGAAAAAGTGCGTGGAGCCAGGAATGAGAATCACAGGAAATTCTGTGTTTCGGGATGATGGTTACGTGGAGGACTGCATCCTTCAGGACTATGGATGTGAACCAGTCTCCCTGGTGAACACTCCAGCACCTGTTTGATCGTCAGCATGGGAAAAGACCATTCCCTTGTTGGACACTGACAGATCGAGGATGGGTCTCATTCCCCCCGCCCCGTCTCCTTCGGGACCAGAAAATACCGGGAGTAAAAATCCCTGATTTTCTTCCCCATGAGGAACCCTGGAAAAAAGCTTCCTTTTAACAAGAGTGCCTGCCTGCAGAGGCACGGAGCGTGAGACACTGTTCCCGGGATGACAGGGTTCCCTGTATCCCGTAGAACTGCGGGGGGGAGAGCAAACTGCAGAGACTACTCTCTGCCCATCCGCCTGCTCATCCATCTGTCCATCAGACACACGCGCTGCCACCCTGAGTACCATCCAGTACTCTGATAGCGCCAGGTGTACATTCTCTGGATGTGCTGTGGTTGGTGGCAAACCACGCCAGAGCCCTCCACACGCTGCATTTCACACAGGCTCTCATTATGTCGCCGTTTAGGAGAAGACTCGTAAACTGCGCATTCACGCTCAACATCACTAAGGGATGAGCGGAGGTGTGTGCAGTGCTGTCCACCCGAGGTGTAATAATGGCCCTCCGTGGGCTTATTACGACCGTGGGTAGGAGGTACGTCTGAGACAGAGGAAAAATCCGTGCTGCCTAAACCCAAAAAGTTTAAAGGTAGACGGATTGAATAGTAAGCCCAGCTGTTTTATTAACCGATAAGTTAAAAAACCCAGCCGGCTTAGGCAGCGAGCCATGCTGCCATAGTAACCAATAGGCTATTGGCAGCCGGCTTAACCGGGGAGCCTTGCTGCATATTATATTCCATCTGTCCATTGAACACACGCGCCGCCACTCAGCGCGCCAACCTGCTCTGGATGTGCTGTGGTTGTCATGGTGACGAGCCACGCCAGAGCCCTCCAGACGCTGCACCTCACACAGGCTCTCATTATGTCCACTGTAACACATGTTCCTGTCAAACAACAGTAAAGCGCCGGCAGTCTCTTCACAGACGCCTGCACTTCACTGCCATACCACAGTACTCATACTGTGAAATGATCTTACACAGCCTTTCTCATTAACAGTAAAATACCGGCAGCAGAGACGCCAGCAATACACTGAAATTATACAGTATTCATACTGTTGAAAAATGTCAGTTTATTACCGTAAAAAATTAAATAAATCACAGAAACATTCTGGTTAGGGGGCTGCCAGTAGATTAGTGCCGAAAATCAGCTGAAAAATAACAGTAATTGCTTACAGTGTTAAACCGGACACCGATGAGCGGAGCTGTGTGCAGTGCTGTCCTCACTGTAATAATGGCACTCGTGGGCTCATTACCGTGTGTAGGAGGTAGGTTTGGGACAGAGGAGAAAAACTGAGCTGCCTAAAAACCAATAGGTTTTAAAGACAGCCTATTTATGCAGCCAGCCATGCTGCCTATAACCGACAGGTTAGGGGCAGCCGGCTTACCCGGTGGGCCTTGCTGCTTATTATTATTCATCTGTCTATCGAACACACACGTCGCCATTCTGAGTAATATTCTGAGAGCGCGTGACATGCTCTGGATGTGCTGTGGTTGTCATGGTGACGGAGCCCTCGCCGCCGTTGCCCGTGAAGCAACCCAAGAGGGCCCGGACCGAAAAGCTGCGAGGGGCCCTCCACACGCTGCATCTCACACCAGCTCTCATCCTGTCTCTGTTTAGGAGAAGGCTCGTAAACTGGACATTGAGGCGCGTTCACGCTCAAACCTGTTGAGGAATGAGTGGAGGTGTGTGCAGTGCTATTCACACAGTGCGTAATAACAGCCCTGGGCTCATTACGACTGTGTGTAGTAGGCACATCTGGGACGTGCTGCCTGCTAACCGACAGGTTAGGAGCATCAGGTTTAAACGTCAAGCTCTGCTGTCTAATAACCGCCTGGTTAAATACAGCTGGCTTGCGCCACGAGCCCTGCTGCCTGACAGGTTACAGCCGGCTCTTGCACCTCCACACACTGTATTGCACAGCGGCTCTCATCATGTCGCCGTTTAGGAGAAGGCTCGTAACCGGACATTGAGGCGTGTTCATGCTCAAACCCGCTTGAGGAATGAATGGTGTGTGGAGGCATATCTGTGACATAGGAAACAAGCCCGTGCTGTCTAATCAACCGCCAGGTTTTAAAGACAGCCGGTTTGTGCCGCGAGCCCTGCTGCCTAATAACCGACAGGCTATGAGGCAACCGCTTATGTCATCCGGAGGAGAGCTCTCCTGAACCGGGGGAACGGGGAGATCTCATTAGGCGGCTGCCTTTCCGATGATCTCCGGGAGTTCCTGGAGAATACCGCCTCTACGGCAGAGCCTAGATGGCGGATAGTGTCAGCCCGGCAGCCGAACCTATAGGCTCGGCTGCTGGGCTGCGGGCTGACACCGGGCCCCGCCCTGTCTCCCCCGTCCGGAGGAGAGGGAGGATGGGGCCGGGGGAACCACATAGTGATCCGTGAAGGGAGGGGAAGGAGTCGCCTGACTGCTGCCTGCCACTCGGATCCAATAATCAAGGGCTTGGCCAACCATCCCCGGCCGCAGCCGCGAGAGCGTTCGCTCTCTGCTGTCTGTGGGCCAGAGGAAGATGGACACAATGAGTGCGCGACACCTGGGGATTGAGAGCCGCGTTTGCGTGCTCCAATCCCCGGCAGGACTCACCTGTATCGTCTGTGTAAAGCCGCTTCCTCCCTGGAGCGAGCCAGCCACAGCCGGTCGTAATTCATATGTCGGCTAACCCCGAGCCCCGCCCTGTCTCCCCCGTCCGGAGGAGAGGGAGAATGGGGCCAGGGGGAAATGTTTGCTTTCTAGTAAACAGCTCTGAAAAGAGCTTGTGCCTGTACAGTGCTTCTGCAACGGAGTGCTGAGGAAAAATGGGAGCACTTGGACGGGCCATCTTCCTATTTATACGGAAGTGAGGCCGGAGGTGGGGCCCACGTCATAGGTGGGCGTGGATTAAGTCTGTCAGTGCTGCACACGTGCAGTGGGATTACCCAATAGCGATAGCCTTAGAGGGCGAAGCCTCATACGAAATAGAACTTGACACAATGAGAACATTGCTTGAATCAAAAATGTATGATCAGAATCAGAAATCAGAAATAAACAAAAAATAATGTGAATAAGTGATATTTTTACCTACATAACCCAATTGTTTTAGGGCAGTAGACAGGCTTAAAGGAGCTTCTACTATAGTGTGACTATTGAAAGGCTTCATTTAGGCAACAAACATCAAATAGGGCTTAAGTGTGACCTCCATGCTGCTTTTAAAGAGGACATATTCCGCCTATTTTCAGGTGTATATCAGTATGTAGTGTCTCTCCTGGGACATGTCTCCATGCTTTAATGTTCAAAAAGGTCTTTATTTTTCTCTCACTGCCTGTGCCGCAGCACCTCTTTTCACCCTCTGTCTGAAACCAGAGCCCAGTCTGCTCTGATTGGTTAGCTGGGCGGCTCTGTTGTGATTTGTTTTGATGATGAGTTCAGATTTCTCGTGGTTCTGTTTGAGAAAGTTGTTTTGCAATTAAAAAAATTATGGCACAGACGCATTTGGTGAGTTTAGAGTTTTTGGCTGCAGAAATGGTTTTTGTAGGGCTTTCCAAAAACAGAACAAAAAAAGCCCTGGCGGACGGGATGAGTAAAGAGGTAAAGGGGAATTTGCAGTTGTTGATGGAGAGGGGACAGTGATGGATATATATACTGGATATACTGGTTATACTCAGGGCTGCACATAACTGGTGCGAAGGTGCACCGGGTCATTTCAAAAAAGGCGCATTTGCGCACCAACATTGAGAGAGAGGGAGAGGGAGAGAGAGAAGGGAGGAGAGAGAAGAGAGGAGAAAGGAGAGAGGAGAGAAGAGAGAGAGAAAGATATTTGCGAGTTGCATATTAACTGAGGGCCGGCCCGTAGCACTGGCGTTATAGATGTTCGCCTAGGGCGCCAGATCTGTGGAGGCGCTGCGCTGGCAGCTCTGGGAGGGAAAAAAACATTTTTAACCGTTGGCGCTCATCCTAATTTTCGGCCTTGATGTAACAATATTCATAATTAAGTAAGCCCTCACTGCTTGTAAAATAAACAGCACAAACTGACTACTTACCGGAACCCCGCTGTTCTCCGTCATCTTTCTCCCGGATTGTTTTGATCACATGACTGACAAAGCTGTGCTCTGATAGACCAGAAGTCGGTTCGATTGCATTCAGGCTCGATTGCTGTCTGGGTAGCCCGGATGATGCTGCATCGAAATGTTTGACGTTGAATTTTAAACACCTAAATTGTGCATTCTAATTTATTTAACTTGAATTTTTGGGATCTGAATTTGACTATTCACATTTTTTTAACTTGAATTGTTATATTTTTTATTTTACATAGGTAAATTCTTAGGTAAAAAACGTCTTTCTCTTCTTTGCTTCCATAGGTGTGTGTGTGTTTTATCTGATCCGGATGGTTACTAATTCCTTTTCTTTATGGCGGTCATTTTTGACCGGGAACAGCATGGGTGTTACAAAGTTGACTAAATCATCCAAAATTCAATGAAAGTGGTGATCAGCAATTTTATATGTTCAAATGTCTACTGTGAAGGATATCATAAAGCCTTAATGCAATCGAATGTAAAACAAAAAAGTTACGATTGATGAAAGTAGTAAATCGGTCAGATTTAACCCGAACACAACAGGAGGGTTGAGTACCAAAAGTAAAAGTATTGAATGACTATATGATTATTGATGCATTAATGTTTTCATCACAGCTGGTTTAAGGTGGAGCTAATTTCAATGACTTTATAAACTGCTGCTGATATCTGAACCTATATTTATATAAACAAGTTTATTTATTAGTTCATTTATATGTTGTATGAGCAAATTATCTGAATCTGTAAATTACTACAGTAAAGGTGTCAGATGAATGTAGCGGAGTAGATAGTACCTAAGTACAGTGCTTTAGTAAATATACTTTGTTACATTCCGACACTGATTCCAGGATATATCCCTCAGCTATTTACTCTTTACCAGAATCAATACTCTACTTTACTTAAAGGGGACCTGCCACAGCAGCTGTTTTCCTTGTGCCATTAACTCTGTCTGTGTGTGTATATGTAAATGAGCTGTGCAGTTCCTTTGATGTCATTGGCCGTCCCGTCCTCGCAACATCCGCGGTGATTGGACTGACGTCGTCCAATCCCCGCCCGCTTCTGCCACTCATCCGGGGGAGGAGTACAAAGGCCCGGGCAAGGACATCATTCGAGAGGCTCTGTATTGTGGGACAGACGCCTCCACCGGCCTCTCGTTGTGTTGCCGCCTTATTCTGTGCATGTTTAGACTGCTTAGCAGCGTGTTAAGCAGGTGTTCTGTGCTAGGTACACTGTTAGCAGTGTGTCGGAGGGTTTTGTGTGTAGGATAGTGTGTGTGTATTGCTTAGACCCAGGTTATCTTAGCGCCTGTAGATCAGCCTTTGTGTGCGTATTGCTTTGACCCAGGATAGATTAGCGCCTGTAGATCGGCAACAGCTGTGTTCTCACTCAGTCTCTTTTTGTTTATTATTTTGTTCCACTTTAGAAGTGAGGTACTTTCTTTCCTTTTGTGTATTACTGTGCAGCTCTCTTTTGGAGTTCTCCTTTTGTTTAATAGTAACAGTTTGGCCCTTTGTTTGTGCCAGACTGTTTGTGTATATTATTGTGTTCCTTTATAATTACCAATAAACCACTTGTAACGTATACCAATTCTACTCTGGTCGTGATTCTTCCCTTTGGAACCCCTAGACCCAAAAGGGAACGTAACACGACCTATCATGCAAAATGCACTTTTATACATGAATATGTGTCCCTGGTGTGTCAGGGAACTCACCAAGTGTCAGAAAACACAACCCTCTCTCTTTTCCTCCATACCCAAATCTCTAAAAACGGGGCTGCAACGGATCTGATACAGACTGATACAGATTTGAAATTGTTCTGACGTCAGAAACGGGGTGCTCCGCCTATATGGGCAACTCTCCACCTATCAGGGGAATGAGAGGTTGCGTGGCATGGTAACAGCATGGAAACATGACGCTCGTGCATCGCCCCCCTCCTTTGCAGGGGGGCATGGTCAGCTGCAGCTCATTTGCCACAGAATCAGCTCTTGCAAAAACAGGGCTGGAATAGAGCAAATAGAGCGAAATGAGGCATGGCTAAAATGCATGATCTGTTTGGTATTTTGAAAAAAATACTTCACAGACATGTTTTATATAGGTATGGCCCTACAATGTATTATTCAAATATAGCATGATAGGTCTACTTTAAGTAAAAGTAGTAAATCCAAAGTGTAGAAATACTCTGTAACAAGTACAAGTCTGGCATAGTAAAAGTAAAGTAAAAGTAACCAAATATACTTGAAGTACCAAAACTAAAAGTACTTTTTAAATAAAATGTATCAGATAAATAAGGTATAATTAGTTATTTCATAATGAATTATAATAGTGATGCATTCATCTGTAAAATGTACTGTGGTGAGATGTATTTTCTTCTATGCTTGACCTGCACCACCAGCCCTCCGTTTGTGTTGAAACCTTATATATACAGTCTATGGTTGAAACATGGATGCTTTTATGTATCCTGGGAAAAAAACCCAGTCCCATGTAAACTCACAATAATCTTCAATTCATCATGGGACTTTAGCCTTCAGTGTTCATATGGAGTGTTAGAGCCTTTCACCTGGTGGGACGATCTTTGGCTGACAAATACATCTATACAGTAGATTGCCAAAGTTCTGTTTTATGCTGAATTTTTGTAATGCTGTCACTTCCAATTAATATTCAATGATATATATATTTTCTTTTGTAAAAATGCAGTTGTTCTCATGTGTCTTTGGTAAAATATCTGTTACTCAGATCATAGCAAGGACTTGATGATTTTGGAATTTTGCATCTGTCTCCTCCACGCTGGATAACAGAACTGTTTCATGATCAAGTCATCATGAGTCACGCTTCCTTTATGAGGGTCATCACGACTGCTAGTGTGGCAATACAAACAAAAAAAACATCATGCAACCTTCCCCTGAACTCCTTCCTGTAAGATTCGCTTGGTTCTTTCAACACCTTCATCATACCACACCCAGCCGATGCCTCCCTTATTCACTCCTTAGCCTGACATGAGAAATAAAAAGGTCCTGTGAGTCAGTTGAATTTCAGGAAACCATCACATGAGCTTCCATTGCAAAAATAAGGGAGAAAACAAACATGAAACAATTTCTTCTTTTCAAGACTCTTTATTTCTTATTCGATGCCAGTACAAACGCTCAATTTAAGGCATGTCAGCAAGTGTGAATGTGTTTTAATGAGCTTGAATCAGAACTGCATGAATCTATTACACATTGTTTGTTTGCATGTGTGTGTATGGTGGAATCAAACTTGCACATTTAGAAGCACCTGAGATTCAAATATTGCCAAGATAAATCTGAATATAAAATGAAGTAATGCTCTCATATAAACATTGAATAAGAAATAGCCTCAATATCAGGCAGTACTCTGGAACATTTCCTGCTGAAATTGAATTTCAATGACATATTCTCATATCTTTGAGAGAAACTGCCTATGCATCACTTACAACAAAAGCATTTCTGATTTCCACTTTGACAGACTGAAAAAAAAAAAACATCAATACAAAAACAACAATGTGTTACGGTGTGTGCAGGAAGCAGGACCCAAATGCAGATTAAAGTGTCTAAAATATCTCCTTTATTTCAAGGCTATACTATAAACAAAGACAGCCCGGAACACTCACCGAAGACCAAGTCATAACACAAGACGAACCGACAAAGACAGACAGAAAAACCAGAACTTAAATACACACAAGACTAATCATACAAACAAGACACAGGTGAGGAGGGAGGAGAAAACACAGGGACACCAGGTGCACACAATCGGGTAATCAGGGAGGGGAAACAGACAAAACAGGAGGTGAACACCCTTCAAAACAAAACATGAAACAAAAGACAGAAAAAGACAAGACAAAATACAACACAGACAGATCTTGACACAATGAGAACATTGCTTGAATCAAAAATGTATGATCAGAATCAGAAATCAGAAATAAACAAAAAATAATGTGAATAAGTGATATTTTTACCTACATAACCCAATTGTTTTAGGGCAGTAGACAGGCTTAAAGGAGCTTCTACTATAGTGTGACTATTGAAAGGCTTCATTTAGGCAACAAACATCAAATAGGGCTTAAGTGTGACCTCCATGCTGCTTTTAAAGAGGACATATTCCGCCTATTTTCAGGTGTATATCAGTATGTAGTGTCTCTCCTGGGACATGTGAGTTCAGATTGCTCGTGGTTCTGTTTGAGAAAGTTGTTTTGCAATTAAAAAAAATTATGGCACAGACGCATTTGGTGAGTTTAGAGTGTTTGGCTGCAGAAATGGTTTTTGTAGGGCTTTCCAAAAACAGAACAAAAAAAGCCCTGGGGGACGGGATGAGTAAAGAGGTAAAGGGGGATTTGCAGTTGTTGATGGAGAGGGGACAGTGATGGATATATATACTGGATATATTGGTTATACTCAGGGCTGCACATAACTGGTGCGAAGGTGCGCATGCCCCCAGACCCGCATATTTAAAAAAAAAAAATAGTAACCCATGTCCATATGTTTGTGGCTAGTAGATTTAAACTATAGGGCTATCACTATGGGCCCTGCCTGTACCTGTTCGCTCTGCCATTGCGTGAAGGGTCTGCTAACAAGCGACCAACAGAAAGGTTAATGTTAATGCTACCACCACCCCCCCAAGTATATTTCAGATCTGTGGGAAACACTGATCTTAGGCCCTCAGAGAGGCCCTGACGGCTCGCCACTGTTTATGAAGGGACGTTGACCAAGACGCCGCCGTACATATATCTTCCACACTCACACCATTGAATAAAGCTGTTGACGTATAGCCACAGCCCGAGTGGAGCGCGCTCGGACCCCTGCATGGCAGGCTCTCCCTGCCTGTTCGTAGGCGTGTGCAATGCCTCCGCAGAGCCAGCCTGCCAAGCGTTTCTTGGACAGAGCTTTCCCAGTCACCCCCGCCCCCGAAGCACACAACAAGCTGTTCAGTGCGTCTAAGGTGTAATTTAGCTTCCCTGGCCCCACCATGGGGTGGAAGACTAAAACCCCCCAACTGAAGCTCCAGAGGCTCAAATGGTTCTGTGACTAGAGCCTCGAGCACCAGCGGCAGGTCCCACTGCGGGGCGGAGGCGTGCACCAGGGCTCGCAATTAACGATGTCCCAATGTCCCGGGGACTATAAAAATTACTGGGACACAAATCTATTTTGTCTGGGACTATTTCGGGACAGTGAAAAAAAAATTAAAAGTAAACTTCAAAATGGGTGTTATTTGCAAAGTCATTGGGCTGTCAAATCATAGGATGCATTCTACGTCATCCACTCTGCTGCTAGACTCGCGCTAATGCAACGGTCACGACAGTTAAAAAAAGAAGAATGAACAGCCCCCTGATGCAAGCCCCAATTCTGCCGACTCCCGAAACGAAAACATACCAAATCCTGGTCATGATGTATCGTCTTCCACTGTGGTAAGTTAGTTGTCTTAAGTGTCAATGTTAGCTAGCGCTAGCTATTAAATGACACTTATTAAGCACAAAATATTAAACACAACAACCTCTGAACATTACAAATATTCCCCTCAATTCAACCTGGAACCTCTCATACAAATTGTGTGTGTGTGTGTGTGTGTGTGTGTGTGTGTGTGTGTGTGTGTGTGTGTGTGTGTGTGTGTGTGTGTGTGTGTGTGTGTGTGTGTGTGTGTGTGTGTGTGTGTGTGTGTGTGTGTGTGTGTGTGTGTGTGTGTGTGTGTGTGTGTGTGTGTGTGTGTGTGTGTGTGTGTGTGTGTGTGTGTGTGTGTGTGTGTGTGTGTGTGTGTGTGATGGATCGTTGGAGCTATGTGCAACTCAAGGCATATGCTCGAACAGGAGCTGCCTGGATGCTGCAATCATGTTGCGCACTCTCCGTGCTGAGTGTGCGTACATTGTCCCACTGTCTGGCTTCCTGCATAAAGTCAAGTGCTCGGCGCAGTTGTGGCGAAATGTCGCTCCTCTGTTTTCATTTAAACAGCTCCTTATATCCGTTAGCAAGTGTGGTCTGCTGCAAGCGGGCGGCAGGAGCGGGGCTGTCAGCATCAGCTTGTAGATGGTATTTTAAACTCGATGTGCTCTGAAACTACGGGGCGGCCGCGGAAAAATACACATGCGTTAATCGCGTTAAAATAATTAGTGGCGTTAATTTTTTTTTGCGTTAACTTGACAGCCCTAGTTTTTTTATTATCATTCATACCACTTTTATTGCCAGATAGAGGGTTCTGATCATAAAACACAGAGACCATACAGCCATACCATATTGAATTGAAAAATACAAATCAGAATTCTTCAATGTTGACATGACAATGATAAATTAGTCTGGATATTGAAAAACAATCGAAAAACATGTCTTAAAACAACTCTCTTCCCTTCTACTCTAGGAGAGGCAACAGATCAGACTAATATTCATATGTTTAAAATAATAAGTATTTTAAACTTACATGGTGGACCAGAGTCTATGGTGTGATGATTGAGTGACAAAAAAGTATCAAATTATATGTATTCTGCATAATTGGGGGGGCGACGATACAAATTTAAATGTGGGACACTGAGGAAAAAAGTTAATTTTGAGCCCTGGCGTGCACTACTGGGTGCAGCCTCCTGACCTCCTGTCCAAACGCAGGCTGGAGAACCGGCTCTGCAGGCAGCGCATATGCAGTAAACCCAGCGGGACCACAATTTGAGCAGCCGCCATGAGACCCAAAGTCTGCATGACAGTTAAAGCTGTCACTGTCGCCCCCTGTCGCAGCCAGTGAACCGCCGGAGAAGGGACGCACGTCAGCTCTCTGACAATTGATCGCAAAGCCTAAAAAGCATTGCCTGTTCCCTGGACCCAGCCATGACTATAAGGTCGTCAAGGTAAAAGAAAACTTTTCTTCTTGAGAACCAGGAAGTACATGGAATAAAGACCCTTTTCTCTGTGCTGAGGGTGCACAACAGACACTGCCTGTTTCTGCACCAGAGTTTTGACTAATGAATGATTTATATGTGTACACATATATCACTTAAATTATTCAATACATCCTTTGTACTGAAGTATTCAAAAGTAAAAATGACATGTTTAATAAATGATTTGCTGTGGCCAAATGTTTTCATTGCATTTACAGACCCTTAACCTCTTAAGCCCCAAGCCTGTTTTTCAGGTTTCAGGCTCGAAAATGACATGCCCAAAACAAAGGACTATAACTTAACTTCTAAAAAGGGTTATATGAATAATTTATTTTATCAAACCAAGGTTACATCTGTGAGTTGGATGTAGAAGTGTCAGAATCATTAAAGATGTTTCAGTGTCAGAGTAAATCCAGATGGAACATAGTCAAAAAGTGTAAATTATTGTCTCCGCCCAAATAAAACCCATTACATATAGTGAAAACCACCCTTGAATGATGGGTTAGTAGCCTCAAAGCTTTAGGAATCCAAAGTATAACATATAAGTACCCTGTATCAAGATTGAGGCAAAACAAGTGAGAATTGACCTTTTTAGAGAGATTTAGCAAAAAAAAGCTTTTGGGCACATTTGGTTCCATCAGTGCCATTTAACCTTTTTCAGGTACCAGACTGTAAAAATCATTGTATAACATATAATTATCACCATAGGTATTCATTCCATAAAAAAATAAAATAATAATTATTGTAAGTGTGTGTCTGTGTGTGGAGTGTATGGGCAGTTCCCTCTTTGCATGAGATGCATGTTACTTACTTAATACAAATTAGGAAACTTAGGAAACATTTGATTCCAACTGGAGCAGATTTATTTAAAAAAAATTAGCAACACACTATACAACAAGCATTTAAATAAATTGGGTAAAAAAAAAACTTTATACAAACCCTGAATGTTACAGTATTACTCCAGTAAGTCATGCCATGCCCTGACACTTCCTGCAGTACACAGGTGTCTTTACCCTTCTGTTGCTAGCATCAGAGCACCTCCTGACCTTGGTGGCATCTTCCCCATAATACTCGGGCATCCAGAAGCCATATCCTCATCGCCTTCCTCACTGTGAAAACAAATGTGGAAAAAACAAATAGATTAATTCTCTGGCTTGTACTTTCAAAAATGTAACTCAAATCAGAAATAATTTCTCTACAACAACAGCAGAACATCAATTTTGAGTGTTTGAAATAACATGATATCACTCAAAATGTATACTGTGTAAATTATGTGGGACAGGGTTCATATAATCTTTTCAATATTTAATAATATTCCGTCTGTCATATATCTATATATGTATATTTTATATATATGCATGTGTGTATATATATAATGTAAGTACTAATTGTAATAATTGTAAGTCGCTTTGGATAAAAGCATCAGCTAAATTAAATGTAATGTAATACCGTGTTAAATTCAACATGTATGTCTTGTTTATTTCAACAACAAGAAACGGCATCCATCTTCTTTGTTTGTTGTTGAGTGTGTGAAAGAACATTATATCACAAGATGGATGCCGTCGTGTTATTGTCATGTGTGTGAAATTACTATAGATGAATACACTCTTACACCAAATAAATAACAAAAAGATAAAAACAGATGAATACTCTTACATCAAATAAATAAGTAATAGATACAAACAGAAAGATTACATACCTTTCCGGTGAGAGAGGTTCATAATCAGAGTCATTACTGTCCCCTTAATGCGTGACGAGATCACTATCTTCCGACGGAGAGTCCTGAAATACGATGTCCAATGTCTCCTCTCTACGGACAAAAAAGTCTTCTTTCTGGCTGCCATTGTTACAATGAAGACAAAGAAAACAAATCCTGCTGTTTCGCTGATCGATCTGCCGTTCTCTGCTCTCCTGTCGCCGCGGGACGGGACATGCTATGCTATGCTATGCTGCGTAAAAAGAGTGGGCGTGTGCGTAAACCAGCTATACTGCCTTTATTTATACTTACGCAAGATCCTATCTCTGGAACCCATTGGTCGATATGGGTGATTGACACCTTTTTTGAATCGTTAGAGCCAATCGAATCAAGTGGCAGTTTCAAAATACGTAAATACGTTACGCCTGCGGAGGGGGAGCTATGCGTAAACTGCATCTCCCGCAGCTGAAGCCATGGACTGTTAATCGTTGGACCTACTCTTCTACCGTGAATGAAAGGATTGATTATCAGTAATCATTTTAAAGTGACAAGAGACATTGGATTAACCTTGAGCAGCGTTTTTATTCCTTTGAACACAACTTTTGATCACAAAACAGCCAAGGTAAGACCTAATTATTGTCATGGATATGAAAACTGATATTGTTTACTTGCTATGTTCTGGCTGCTAGCTCGGTTAATGTTGTGCCTGTAGTGATGGGGTGTATACCCATGGAATCTGTGGAATCTCAGCTTTCAGAATATGTGTTGTGGCTGGTGAGGCACTCACTCTTTCAGAGTTAGATTTACAAATATTATATTTTCACCTTAATCCAAATATTCTGTTATTTTCAAAAGCTTTTTTAGTCTAATGCTTCAATTCATTTTAAACAGACCGTTCAACAAAAGGATACCCAACATCTAAATATTGGATTGTTCTCTCTTAGTAAGATCCCATTTTCATTGGGGTCTTACCTTGACTTGAAGATGAAGACCATGCTATCCTTCTGGACAACAATCTCTATTATTTTTTTGTAAAAGTCCTCCTTATCTTCCTGTAGTTTCAAAAGTCTAGTTTGTTGTTTGCATCTACCGTCTCTGCGTAGAATAACAGTAGCAACAAGAACCTGTGGGCTCACTTGCGCCCCCTTCAGTGCGGCAGAGGTTATGGCTGCCTCCCCTGGTGCTTTTTTCATTGCAGTTGTATGATGAGACCAGCGAGCCTAAATATCATATATACGTGAAATAAGTTATTTAGAGACTATGGATGGCGAGGATAAATGTAATAAAGGGATCTAGAAACATTACATTGGTGACATACAGTGAGATGGTGCAGGCATGCGCTTAGGGCCCGCTTTCCAGCCAGTTTCTGTGGGGTGACGCATTATGAGGTGAGGCAGAGCTCATCTGTGCCTCACCTCACCCCACAGTAACTGGCTTGAGCGCGCTCACAAAATAAGTGCTCGCGTTAAATTAGTGCCCGCGCTCCAGCAAGTTACTGTGGGTTTAGAGAGGCAGAGCTCGTCCCTGCCTCACTTCTCATCGCTACCCGTAGTTGTAGCGGAGCTCAGCGAATTTGCTGCTTTTGACTATAAAAAGCGATTGGAATCATACATAAATCAAATTTACAACACAGATTAGTGGAGACATTTTATTATTATTACTATTTAGTTTTTCTTTAGTTGTTTTTCCATTACATTGGAGTATGACAGGTGAGGCTCTGCCTCCCCTGACTGCACATCGCTGGTTTGTGCAGAAAGTATGAATTATAAAATTATAAATCGTTTTTGTGAGTTATGAGCAGAAATAGCAATTGCCCGTTTTTGCCATGGGCTCATTTAGAGGCTTCTTGTGAGACTTTTTTTTCGATTTTTTTTTTTTTTTCTTTTTGGTATTGTCAGTTAGCCAAGTTTCCTCCGGTCAGATGGGTATGGAATATTAAAGGGGAAAGGAAACACCAATTACAGCTATAATATTCCGGTAGTTTATTCATTTTACAATGGATATTGATCGTAATATTTATTGTACATGATAATACTTGCCAAAAGAAAATTAATTATCCGCCGGCCGGGTGGGGAATTCCGGGACCAGGCCGCCGCCATTAGGGGAGTCCCAAATGGTGACGTCACTGGATGGGTCTTCGCTCCGGGTATCCATACCGGAAGTCAACACAACGTAGAATTTTGCAATGAGATCGACGTTTTGAACGATGAATTTGACTATTCGTCAGGAGATGACATTGATGTCGAAGCATCTACAGTTACCAGGCATCCCATGGCCTATGCTTATGAACCGATTCGGTCGAATAGAGTGGCATACGATCCGGAATTTTTAAAAAAAAAACACACAATGCTAACAGTGAGCCTCTGAATTAGCCCCGAGCGAAAAATGCTAACCTATTACTGCACCGAAAAGCACTCCTAGCTCCCTTATTACTTATCCTAGCTGCACATCCAACACATTGTTTATGATCGTAACGGTGCCCACCTCAACACTGAAAGATACTAACTCGCGAGGTTATCAACAAAAACGTACATCAAAACAAGTGGCGTTAGGTACTAACATACGCTAGGCTAACGGCTTACCTTCCTCATTGTCTGGTCTAAACTGGTCTTCAATGGCATTACAACGATAAAAACGATGATGTAGTTAATCCATAGGTTAATATCCAATGGGGCTGTGTCCCCTTTGAAATGTTCTGATAATCTATAAGCAATACAACTGCAATTCCGTTATCTGCTGTCCGCTCTGTGCTCCGTGCGCTCTGGGTCCTGCAATACCATCCATTGAACACCTAGTCCAGCAATACTAGCCTTTTTAGGGCTGTTTTCGACAGATGAGCGTGTGTATGCCAGTTTAATTAGTTGAGCTATAGAACACCCCCAATTCTCCATTGTACGTCATAATAGCTACCATTTAGTTTGGACGCGATTGTGTTAATTAATAAGGTCACACTGTGTCAGTAAATACATGTGTGAGCTAGTAATCTGGTAGTGCTGCAATATTTACCTCTCTCTCGGCAGCTGAAGCAACTAATTTGGTGGCTCGAACTTCACGTCTGTTGACACTGTCATTGTCTTACGCGGCCGACGTGCTGGGACGGTCGGTGTTCCCGACTGCATACGTTGAGAAATCGAATATTGTGGGAACAGATCCTGGTTTCAAATCCAATGTTTTGTATTGAACCAGGCATCCAGACTCATCAAACCTCATTTTGTGGACATAATCGTCATTTTTAAAGTGTTCGCTGCACACACGTACTGATTCAGCGGCGGATCGGACCGTTTCATGGAAATAACCCATGCTTTGAGCAGCTTCTCATCCGTTAGTGGCAGCCTATGGAAATGTACTTCTTCCTTCTTCATATAAAATCCATTTGTGCAGACTGGGACAATACAATACGCTCCTGACGACGACCGTTTTCTTTTAATGTAAACTACTGGTGCATTTGCACGCAGGGTTGGGAGGGTTACTTTGTAAATGTAATCAGTTACTGATTACTGATTACATGGCTCTGAAAGTAATCCGAATACAGTTACAGTTACGTGTCTTAAAAAAGTAACGTAATCAGATTACTTTTAGATTACTTTTGGATTACTTTCTTTTTCCATCACAGATGGGTATGTTTTGGTGAACAGGAGACACAAAAAGCAAAAGGAAACTGAACGTGTTTTACTGTTTTACTGTTTTAACGCCTTCTGTCCTGCCAGTGTTGGCAGGACATTAATTAAAATGTCGAACTCGGACTTCATTTTAAGGACATTTCGGCCAGGGGTTTAGAGCTATATTTGTTTAAGCACCGGATTGGCAAAACAGGAGAGGAGAGTGTGTGCACCAATCTGCCTTGATCTACGTATTCATATCCGTGGAACACCTCCTTCACTTCATGAAATCTCTGCAGCACCAGGAGGCAGCGGGAGGGTTAACTCAGCCTCTGAGAAGACGAGCTCGCAGTGCCTTTCACGCACCGCCTTCACTGTGTTTACCTTCAGAGATAATCATTAGTAAGGCTAAAGAGCGACCGCAGGCTGATGTGTTTTAACCACACACGCGATTTAAACGCAGACTTTTGTTCCTCCATGTTTCGTTGTTATTGTTTCACTGAGCGAGCGGACCCCCGATTTTTTTTCAAACGCTTTGTTGGCCCATCTGCGGCGGTAATAGGTTTTGTGCGCTGTGATGATTCGGCTGTACCTTTAGTAATGATGAATATTAAATGTTGTGAGGAAATCTTTCCACCAATAATTCCAATAAGTAATCCAAAATGTATTCACTTCAGGTTTATGAAAGTAACTGTAATCAGATTACTCGTTTTTCAAATGTAACGCGAGCTGAATACAGTTACTTGATTTTTGTATTCTGATTATGTAACACCGTTACATGTATTCCGTTACAACCCAACCCTGATTGCACGCCATGTTGTTTGTTATTGAGCTTTGGCCCAGGAAGCCGTACCCACTCAGTGACGTCACTGGGAAAGTCCCGGAGCAATGGAAGCGCCCATGGTCATGAGGCACGTATTTCAAAAAATAAATGTGCGTATCTCGATCGTTTACATTGGAAATAGACATTTCCTAATGGGAATATTGTCGCATGGAAAGCAGTTTGAAAAGTGTTTCCATTTCCCTTTAATAGTTTCATGAATGACACTTCAGATATACCACTGTTGCTACATATATAGCATTTTCGGACCCGAGCTCGGGACCGTGGGGCTTAAGAAAACCCCCGAGCCTGTTTTTCCAACACACACTCACTCCATAATCGTCCAGGAGCGACATTTGGTCAGTGTCCGTGGCGTGCAGTTGTGACGCTCCTAGGCTCCTTCAGCTTCATAAAGGGACGCAAATAGCTTTCAACTGATTGCAATGTATTCCCATCTGCGGCGGGATTTGACGCTCATGGAAGCACAGCATTCGTTTGTGTCGGCTGCCCTTAAAGGCAATGTGAGCGTCCATTCTCATTGGATAACGGAAAATTGTACACCCGGAAGTAAGTATTCCCCTTACTGTCGATTGTTTTTACAGTGATATCTGCACTACTCATCGACTAAAAAACACCAGATTATCCTTGTTAATTACACAACATTGATTGGTTTAAATTGTGTGCAATGCTTTTGTATTTTTCCCCTTCGATTCGGAGAAACAAATATTTTTTTCGGAGTAAAGGATGGCAGAAGACACTACACTACCCAGAATCCCCAGCTATCGTTTAGGACTACACCATGTGCTCTGTTTGACAAACCCCGTGCTAGTCCTCAAGCTCTGTGATTGGAGAGTGTGCTCCGAGGGTTACCCCGAGCATCGATCAGCACTTGAAATGGGATGGAACCACGGCAGACTGTCCAAAACTGGATTTGAACGGGTCCACCGTGTATTACAATGCCGTTATGTGATGACTTTCAAAGAGAAAAGCAAGCATACTCGGAATAAAGTATTATTTTATTTCTTTTAAATGTTTTCGGTCTGTTTCCGGTATTTGTTAATGACGATGTGCTGTGAGACTGGAATTGCACAGGGGAAAATAACGTATCTTTAGATGCAGATTTTGTTAAAGGCCCTGTCACACTGTCCCGAAATTGACACCCGATGGACACACGATAAAGGAAATGTTCAAATTCGGCTGTGATCGTAGCAACATCGGGCCATTCGTGAGGGCATCTAAGCCATCGTATGACCGCCGGTGGAGTTTCTCAGGCTCCGGCAGCAACTTCGTGAGCGGCAACTTCGTAAGGCACTCGTGAGGGCATCTTGTCAAATCGTGTCATCATCGGTGCATTCACATTCACTCTGATCGGGGCGAATGCCCGATGGCACCGATGATAACAAGATGCCCTCACGATGGCCTTACGAAGGGCAAAATTGACACACGAATTCAACACGAAAATGAACCTTCGCAAGGTCCTTCGGCAATTTTTTGGCATGCCAAATATTTTGCCTCCGCTCACGAAGTTGCTGCCGGAGCCTGAGAAACTCCGCCAGCGGTCATACGATGGCTTAAGATGCCCTCACGAATGGCCCGATGTTGCTACGATCACAGCCGAATTTGAACATTTCCTTTATCGTGTGTCCATCGGGTTGTTTTATTGCACAACAAAATCATGTAAATATTATGTAAATAACCCAATTTGTGTTCTGTGAAACTAAAAAGGATATAATATATTATTTTGAAGGACAGTTGACAGGAAATTGTTATGGAAACAACATTACGGAGAAAACGTAATATTTTCTACATATAAAGACGGATAAAGTAAAGAACAAAGTCTGAAGATATCAGTACAGTATCATAGTACTGTAACATAATTGTTTTTGGTACTTTCATTGCAGTTGTATGTCTTAAATGTAATGTAAATGTTGCCTTCGTGTGTGGTTCGGGGCCATCTTCGTGCGAAATTCACAATTCCATATTCGTGTGTCCATCGGGTGTCAATTTCGGGACAGTGTGACAGGGCCTTTAACCAATACGTTTGCGCTGTGGACCGACACTATACATTGACGGCGAAGGGGGTAGCAATAAAGATAACACCATTAAACAGTTACACAACATAACAGAAATAATATTGATAGCAGCGTCCCTAGCAACCACCTTGGTAACAATGAAAACGTTCTATGGACGCAATTTCCTGAAGTAATCTTCGTAATAACTAGCAAACTAAAGATCATGTACATCCACTGCACACATAATCTGAAATAACAACTCATATTTCTCGCATCAAATGACATCAAAACGCATTTTAATGGCCAAACTAACTTTAAAATAGGCATTTTCCACCGAGAATAAAATGAAGTTCGGCCATGTTTTTTTTTCCTGCAGGGAGAAATGTGAAGATCACGTGACATAGACGCCAGCCATTGGAATGAATGGTGAAAAAAAACGGGTTTCGTCAAACAGAGCACATGGTGTAGTCCTAAACAATAGCTGGGGATTCTGGGTAGTGTAGTGTCTTCTGCCATCCTTTACTCCGAAAAAATATGTGTTTCTCCGAATCGAAGGGGGAAAATACAAAAGCATTGCACACCATTTAAACCAATCAATGTTGTGTAATTAACAAGGATAATCTGGTGTTTTGAGTTGATGAGTAGTGGAGATATCACTGTAAAATCAATCGACAGTAAGGGGAATACTTACTTCCGGGTGTACAATTCTCCGTTATCCAATGAGAATGGACGCTCACATTGCCTTTAAGGGCAGCCGACACAAACGAATGCCGTGCTTCCATGAGCGTCAAATCCCGCCGCAGATGGGAATACATTGCAATCAGTTGAAAGCTATTTGCGTCCCTTTATGAAGCTGAAGGAGCCTAGGAGCGTCACAACTGCACGCCACGGACACTGACCAAACGTTGCTCCTGGACGCTTAGGGAGTGAGAGTGTGTTGCTGTCGCCTGTCAGCGCAACTTAAATGATGCCGTTTGGAAAAATTAAGGGCGGTGCCGGCCCGCTGATGACCGGCCGTTCTGTGATTCTCCAGAACACACAGATGGCCAGTCCTCCCTTACCCTGTATTCCCCTGCAGCGCCGCGGTGCAGACGGACCCGGTGGAATACAGGGTCTACCGCGTTTAGGAACCGTTAAGCAGAACCGAAATTGTGTATTTTGTATGGATACCCGGTACCCAGGCATTTTCTTATTGCCGCCAGGGTCATCACCGCTGGGAGGTCCAGCCACGCAGACCTGAGTGCTGGACCCTCCTGGCCACCGGAACTGAAGGTGTCGAATAAGGAGATGTCCTCGTCATCCTCCCCCTCCGCGAAGTCGACCACCCGGTCCCTTGGGAGGCCGAACTCGAACGGCACGTCGTCCAGATCATCCATGTCCATCACCTCGAGGTCCGGATCTTCCACATGCACCTGCGGGCCGAGCTACCTCCGGAAGTGCTCGACACGATGCCGGTGGTTTAGCTGCGGAATCGAGCGACAGGCAACGCAGGCCGGTGTCTGGCCCAGTCCCTGTTCGGCATGGTTCGGCCCCAGGCACTGGAAGCACTGGCGGTGCGGGTCAGCCCCTGCAATCAGGCCAGGGCACAACGGACAGGTTCGGTGTTTTCCAGGAGTGGTTCCATTTCAATAACTTCTTCTCTGCTTTCTGCTTTAATTTTTTTCTAAATCCGAATTCCTTTATTCGTCCCTCAAATGGGATATTTACGATAAAGGGGATGTTCATGCACACAGTTATGAACACAAACACAATAAAACAAAAATCAGCCTTGTTAGATATCCCGGTTTAAAAGGAAATTAGAGTGTAACAGTGGGCAAACTTCTTATCCGATGAAGGGGTCCATTGATGTCGTATTTGTGTGGGCTGACCCAGATATTAACATCGCAAGGGCTCCACCCGCAAAAAGCCAATGGGATTTTTCCATTTAATTTTTGTATATTGCAGAAAATAAGATCTGTGACAAACACACACGTATGGCTCTTGTACATTTTGTTCATCAGAATAATCTTCACATATCATAATCATTGTTAAAGCGTAAATTTGATCACCATTAATATAAAGTCAACGTAATCAAACATGAGCTTGAATTTATTGATTTAAATTAATTTTTTAATTTTTTTAACAACTTTATTTTTCAGTTTACAACAACAAGTTGAAAACGCCCCAGATCCCACCCCCCTCCCCCTCCAGGTGGTATTCCCCAGTGAATAGACAAACGACAAAAAAAACAAAACCGAATGGTCATAGAAATAAAATATAAAAAATATATAAATACAAGTAAAATAAATGAAAAATAAAAATAAGGAATAGACCAAATTATACACATACAACAAAAATGACGATAATAGACAGTATACGAGTAGATAATCAGATATAAGACATCACACACATAACCCAAAAAAGCCTTTCAGTTTATGCTATTCTTATTGCCAGCCTTCTAAACCCTTAGTCTGACAAGGTACGTAACAACTTCAAACCCAAAGTTAGTGACCCCAGAGTGCCCAGGTCAATAGTCAAAGACAGATGCAAAGTGAATCAGGTGAGGGATAGGCCTCTAACATGGGTAATAAATAGCGACCAAGTTTTGTCGTATTTGTTGACTAAACCCCGCACTGCATATCTCAATTTCTCCAAGTCTAGCCCAAGCATCACTTCCCTGATCCAGTGAATATAGGAAAGGGGATTTTTTTCCTTTCCAATTCAGCAGTATGAGACGGCGGGCATGCAACGACGCATAGGCAACCGCATTTTTGTGGAGGGAGGAGAACACTAGTCCAGTATTAACAGTTCCAAAAATAGCTGTTTGAGGATTAGGCTATAGTATCCTGCCAGATATTGCAGAGAGTGACCGAAACACAGAAGCCCAGAAACTGTTTAATGACGGACATGACCAGAACATATGGCCCAGGGAAACTGGAGAATAATGACACCTGGGACAGGTTGGAGCGACACTGGGATAGATCTTAGCTAATCTGTCGTTGGAGTAATGTAGCCGGTGTACCACCTTAAATTGGATTAATCCATGTCTAATACAGAAAGAAGAGGTGTGTATACGTGAAACAATGTTTTCCCAGGCTTCCTCTGAAATAGAATCACCAATATCTCCTTCCCATGCTTTTTTAGTTTTGTCCCATGTGGGAGGGCAGTTATTCAGAATCAATGTATATATTTTGGACACAGCCCCTTTATTAAATGGATTCACATTAAGAACCGAGTGAGCTAGATCTTTAGAGGGTGGACATGGATATCCTGGAAAATGTTTAGACGCAAAAGACCGAGCCTGGAGGTATCTAAAGAAGTGAGATTTTGGTATGTTGTGTTCCCTACACAAGTGTAAAGGATGCAAAACTGCCATCACTAAAAAGATCTTGAAAATAGACCAAGCCACTTCTATGCCAAAGAGCAAATGCCATGTCCAAACGGGATGGTATAAAAAGCTGATTAGACATTATTGGCGAGAAACTGCATATGCTTTTCAGATTCATATGTTTCCTAAATTGACCCCAGATCTTTATTGAGTTTTGGACCACTACGTTTGAGTTAAACTCACTTACTTTAACATTCAATGGAAGGGGGGCAGTTAAAAATGAGATTGGGGAAACTGGGAGTGTGGACTCCAACTCCATTGTAGCCCATATTGGGCCCTCCTTGTCTGCAAATGTGGTAATCCAGTATGTGAGTTTAGCAATGTTAGCTGCCCAGTAATAAAATAGGAAATTAGGTAGACCCAAACCACCTTCAGATTTAACCTCTCCAGATTTGCCTTCTTTGTGTCGTGCAGGCTTCTATTCCATATAAATGCAGAGATAAGGCTGTCTAGTTGGGCAAAAAAGGATTTTGGGATGAAAATCGGAATCATTTGAAACAGGTACAAATATCTGGGCAATATTGTTATTTTCACAGCATTTATCCGCCCTGCTAGTGTGACAGGCAGCTTCGACCACCTATCTAGATCAATCTTGGTGCGTTCCAAGATAGATTTATAATTGTACTTAAAATGTCCTTAACCGAGCCTGCTATCTCAATACCCAAGTAAGTACATTTTTCATTTTCAATCCTAAAGGGCAGATGACCATAATCCTCCAACCTTGCCAAGTCATTGAGAGGAAACAGTAAAGATTTTGACAAGTTAATTTTGTAACCTGATATGTTCCCAAATGTCTTCAGCAAGGAAAGAACACATGGCATGCTTTCTATTGGGTCTGATATTTGCAAGAGCAGGTCGTCCGCATATAGAGATGTTTATGCACTGTGTTGCCCCTGGAAACACCCTTAATCCTATGTCCGTTCTGATAGAAATTGCTAAGGGGTTCAATTGCAATGTCGAATAAAATAGGGTGACAGGCAGCATCCCTGCCTTGTTCCTCTGTAGAGCATAACATATTCGGAAATAAGACTGTTTGTTCTAACAGCGGCTGTAGGAGCTGAGTATATTGTCTTAATCCATTTACAAAAAACAGGTCCCAGTCCAAATGTTTCCAAGGCAGCAAAAAGATAGTTCCACTCAATCCTATCAAATGCCTTTTCAGCATCAAGGCTCAGGATAATTTCAGGCCGTACTGTGGATTTAGGGGAAAATAATAAATTAAATAACCGCCGCACATTAAAAAATGAATGTCGCCCAGAGATGAAACCTGTTTGGTCTTTATCAATAATGGTAGGAATAAAGGCATCTAATCGCTGCGCAAGGACTTTAGTTAATATTGTATAATCACAGCAAAGAAAGCTGATTGGTCTATAGCAGGGGTTCTCAAAGTGCGGCCCGCGGGCCAATGGCGGCCCTCGGAAATGTTTCTGGCGGCCCGCGATAGTTAATGTGACACGCTGAAATGCATGCGTTATATTTTAATCCTCCATGGTTGTATCTAGTAAGAATTAGAATGGAATTTAAGAATGGTAAAACTGCGCCCCCTGGGTTGTCATTCCTAAATTATGAATGACGGCTTGTGGAACGTTTTCTAGACTACTGGTTGCATGGCAACTAGGCATCTGGCGAGTTGCGGTAATCGGTTAGTACAATAAAGAAAGGATTTGTTTTGTAATTATTTTGTGTTCCGTTTTTTCTTCGGCGGCCCTCAATCCAATATTGGGTACCTAAATTGGCCCTCACTCATCAAAACTTTGAGAACCCCTGGTCTATAGGAACTACACTGTGAGGGATCCTTGTCTTTTTTCAATATCACTGAAATTGTCGCTTGAGAGAGTGTTGGTGGCAATTTACCATTAACCAGTGATTCTTCATAAACCGATTTTAAAACCGGCACAAGTTTTGAGGAATATTCCTTATAAAACTCGATGGGAAACCCATCCGGACCTGGTGCCTTCCCTGTACTAGACAGTCTGATTGCGTTTTCTATTTCTCCAACCGTTAATGGCTGCTCTAAGGAGCACTGGGAGTCTGGTGAGAGTTTTGGGATATGTAAGGAATCCAGAAACGACTGAGTTTCAGACGAGTTAACATCTACCTCTGATTGATATAAAGTAGAATTATTGCTTAAACTGGTCAATTATTTGGGGATTATGCGAAGTCGAATCGGCACCTGTATTGATCCTTGGGATCGTTTGTCCAGCCGCCTGCTGTTTGAGCTGAAGTGCGAGGAGTCTCCCTGCTCTGTCCCCATGTTCATAGTAAACCTGTTTAGTTTTTAAAATATTTTTTCAGCTCTCCACGTCGAAAGTGTGTTAAATTCAGATTGAAGCAGTACTTTTTCTTTAAAAAGATCTGCCGTGGGCAAGAGAGCATACCGTCTATCAACATCTGCAATGCTGTGTGTCAGTTCTTTAAGTTTCTTAGATCGCTCTTTATTTTTATGTGCAGTGTATGAAATAGCCTGTCCCCTGATGTAAGCTTTTAGGGATTCCCATAGAACACTCCTCGAAATATCCCTAGTGTCATTAATTTCTAGAAAAAAGTCAATCTGGCCACTGAGGTAAGTTTTAAAGTGTTCATATGAAAGCAAATGGGGGTCTAGACGCCAGGTGCGTTGGGGTGCTATATTACCAGGAAACATCATATCCATTTGTACTGGACCATGGTCTGATAACACAATGCTGTGGTACTGGCTCCTGGGGATTAAGGGAAGTAATTGGTCATCTACAATGAAATAATCAATCCTGGAATAGCTATGGTGGACAGGGGAGAAAAACGAAAATTGTTTAGTATTAGGATGTTTTGCCCGCCACGGGTCGGATAGGCCACAGGAGCGCAGGAAGGAGTTTATAGCTATCGCAGATGTTGACAGGGTACTACCAGGTCTAGGGTTGGATCTGTCAAGGCGGGCATGGAGAACGCAGTTAAAATCACCACCCAATACCAATTTATAGGTATTGAGGTCAGGGAGGGCTGAGAAGAAGTTTATGAAAAACTTTGAGTCATCCCAATTCGGTCCATAGATGTTAGCCAATATTAAAGGAGTATTAAACAACCTGCCAACTGCAACAATATATCTACCTTGGGATCAGATATTATTTCAGAGAGTTCGAAAGGTATCCCTTTTCTAATTAAAATTGCTGTGCCCCTGGTTTTGTAATCGAAACGCGAGTGATACACTTGTCCAATCCAACTGCATCTTAGTCTCTTTTGGGAGTTAATATTCAGATGTGTTTCCTGCAGAAACATCACATCAGGCTTCAATGATTTTAAATGGGCAAGTATTTTACTCTGTTTAACCATATTATTTAGGCCTTTGACATTCCAGCTGATGAAAGAGAGTGCACCTTGTTTGTTTATCTACAGCAGGGGTCTCCAACACGTAGATCGCGAGCTACCGGTAGCTCGCGGGCAGCTTTTCAGTAGCTCGCCGCTCGATTATCGATTATAGCGTAGTAACGTTGCTTCTTGATTTTTCGGCCGCGGCCGGACAATAAAGTGTTTTTATTTTAGAATTGTTTCTGTCACACAAATATAAAATCGGTCGGTGACGCAGAGATCAAGGAGACAGACGTGACAGCGGCACAGCGACACCACACAGTCTGCTTTCTCCAGCAGCACCAGTCAGAACCAACGGCAGAATGACCCGCTCTGAATCAGGCCGCGTCGCTGCGGCTTAGAGACACACAGGGAGGGATTTGTGTTTTTGAAAAACACTCGTTATCGTAATGTCAGGTTTTTGGTGGATTTAATCAAGTCTTGGATTGCAGAGTATGAATGTCCTCTCGCTATTTTCAGTTGATAAATACGTGTGTACAGTTTGTGAAGGCAGGAGGAAAGCTTCCGCAATCACCGTCTCCTCTCGGTTCCTCCAAACCCCGCCCCCTCCTGAAAAATAACTACTAATAAGAGTGACAGGCTGATAGAAACTTTATTATTCACTTAATCACTGATTGAGATGATGAAGCTAACTTAATCTCATACATTCATGGGATTCATGTAACAGTAAGACAGAGAATGTAAGTGTGCACCCACATGCACTATTTTTGTTTTTATAATGCTGTTGTAAATACTCCTGTTGTCTGCTGTGTTCAGACTCAAGTCCTGTGTGTGATGCCACATTCAGGACATTCAGTGTCCTTTCTTTAACAGAAGACCGTTGCTAGAAGCTGCAGCTAGACTGCAGAAGTATTAGTTTTTTGTTTTTGAGGATGGACAAATGTCACACACAGATATAGGGAGGCTAGACCTATACAATTGATTAATTATGGTTTATAATTTAATGTCAAGACGAAGAAGAAGAAAATATGGCTGCACTGTTCAGTGTCAATCCTGTGGAGATGGAGAAGGAGGTTATAAATCTCCAAAATCATGTTCAGCTGAAGTCTCAGCAAAACTCACAACATTTCTGGAGCCTTGTACGCCCAGAAAACTATAAGAACATTCACCAAGCAGCACTGAACATGTCTGCTTTATTAGGCTCTACATCCCTTTGTGAAGCAGCTTTTTCCGGCATGAATGTCATGAAATCTAACTACAGAACAAGACCGACTGATGAACATTCAAATGACTCTATTAGAGTGAACCTAAGTGGGTACACTTCAGCATACACCTCTATGGTGGACTCCATGCAGCGCCAGTCATCTCACTAACTGTAAAAAATAGTGAATGCACTTATTTTACACACGTGCCATAAGATGCTTGCAAGGTGGTGATTAAGGCGATGTATTTACTATGTGGGCCATAATAAGAAGTGAAAACATTGTAATCTGCTCTTGGACATGTATGTGAATCTTCAGTGATGTACTTACTATGTTGTCCATATCAATATGTGAGAAATTGTCGTTTTCTTGGACCTTGATGTGAAGTTAAGATTTTAGATAAGCTTTAGGTATTGCAATTTCACACAAAAGTAGCTTAATTCAACTGATGAGTGCTATGTGAATAAATGTAAGCGATGCGATGCAAGTAGCTCTTGGCCACTTTCATTTTTTCAAAGTAGCTCTCAGGTGGAGAAAGGTTGGAGACCCCTGATCTACAGCATCAGGAGCCATAACTCTGCCACTGGATACATGGTCTGGACTTGAAAGTTGGCAAAATCTGAACACACATGTGCAATCTTGACTGAAACAATGAAACAATTGAAAAACAAAAAAGTACCATAAAACAGACAAAAGTTAAGAAAGTAACAAAAAATAAACTCTTACCATCCTGGATCCCCGGGCTGGTCTTCTTAAAGCCTGAGACTGCCCTACAAACACTCGTCCTACTCTTAGGCATATAACACGTCAAGACTAACCTAAACACTCGACTGAACTGTGCAAGGTCAGAACAATATGAATTTAAATGAAACATGGCCTTTCACATAGCACCGACATTGCTGCACTTATGTGGTCGTAACTTAAAACAGCCTTAAACAGCTATATAACTTAAGAAAATCTGCATTGTTGTAATTTCCCTGACTCATTGTCCATAGTCCATACATAAAGCGCAACCAACTGTAGTGTAATTAACAGTACAAAATGTAGTCATTGTGACGCAGGCTGTGACATTATCCTGCAGCTCCAACAGTACCTGTCATGGCCCCAATATTGATTATCACTCTCCCTCCGGGTCCCGCGGGTGCAAATCCGTCTCAATGTAGTGCTTTGCCTTGGTTGGGTCTTCAAATGACTGTTGCTCTCCAGCTGAGGTTGTGATTTTAAGTGTGGCTGGATACACAAGTCCATACTTCACACCAGGGCATCTGCGCAGCAGCCCCCGGACCTCAGTAAATGCTGCCCTCCTTTTCCTCACCGAGAGCGTGTAGTCCGGGTCAACCTGATCTCACCAGAATGCGTGACTCCACCACGACACCTTAACACCAGAATGCGTGGTGGAGTCACGAACTTTGTTACATTTGCGTGTCGACACCACGCAAACAACCCCAATGTAAAGTGAATGAGGCTCCTTTGTCGTGGTGCACACACGCATTTCTACAACGTGCAGTGTGTAATGCAACTGTTATTTTTATTAAATTAGTTAGTTTTTAAGGAAGGCCAGAGCTTCAGCTGTGTCAAATAGATTGTTCCCTTCAGTTAACGTTATTTAAAAGATAATGATCATGTCCCCTGTATTGTATTACGAGCGTCCATTCCCATTGGATAACGGAGAATTTTACACCCGGAAGTAAGTAGCCTATTCCCCTTACTGTCGATTGATTTTACAGTGATATCTGCACTACTCATCGACTAAAAAACACCAAATTGTCCTTGTTAATTACACAACATTGATTGGTTTGAATTGTGTACAATGCTTTTGTATTTTCCCCCTTCGATTCGGAGAAACAAATATATTTTCGGAGTTTTTGGACGGCAGAAGACACTACACTACCCAGAATCCTCAGCTATCGTTTGGGACTACACCATGTGCTTAGCTTGACAAACCCCGTGATCAGTCCTCAACCTCTGTGATTGGATGCGCGACGTTTACACAGAGCGTCCAAAGGACTTTGAAATGGAATGAAACCCATCTACGGCACACTATTCAAACAGGAATCGAACGTGTCCTACCCCCCTCCCCCCCCCTTAGGTCACAGGCTCCTCCAACAGTGCTACGCAATAAAACAGATGCACAGAAAAAATAGTGAAATAGTGCAATAAGAGTCTAATACAAGTGATTGGAATATGATATTAGATAAATAATTTCTAAGTAGCAGCCAGATGAATGTTATTTCTAAGTTCAGGTGTTTAATAGTCTTCTGGCCTGTGGGATGAAGCTGTCTCTGTGTCTGGTGGTTTTAGTCCGAATGCTGTGGTACCGCCTGCCAGACGGCAGCAGACAGAACCGATCGCTGGGGGTGATGGTGGTCTTTTATAATCCTGAGGGCTTTCTTTAAGGTTAACCTGGTATTTTTAATCCACTACATTTTTTAGTTACTTTACAGATTTGGATTAATGATGTGAAATATAAACAACCCTTAAATCAGACTTTAGTTACACCTGAATGAAATTCAGTGAAGGTGATTGTCAAGTGCCAACAATCAGGCGAGATATTTGATAGTTGGTGCTTGAGAAGACTAAATTTATCTGCAGATCCGTTTAAAGCATATTCATTACTCGTTAATCTCTAATAGTTCATTAAAGACTGTATATAATTGCTATTTTGCACATCCCTTTCAAGATTTCAAGATTTTCTAAGGTTTATTGACATATCATATACACAACAGTGTAGTTATGCAATGAATGAACAACTTGGGTCACAGGTTCATCAACAGTGCATTACAAGACATCTATCAATGTGTGTATACTTCCACCATTACACTGTCGTATTCTGCACATTTCTTTAATTAAAGCCTTATTAGTTAGCACATCCTCCTATCAGGCCTAAACTGTTTTACTCTAGATATCATTTGAGTATCTTCTTGATATTTTCTATTCTATATTTATATAATGACCTTCTACTTTCCCACTATTTGTATGTACTCTTAATATTTGAATGTTTTCATAAATATAACACATTCAAAAGTGCTTTACAAAAATGAAAGACATTAAGAAAAAGGCATTTTAAACAGTCATTAAAAAGCAACACAATCTTCCTGAATTGCAATTACTCTAAACGTGCAATAACGTGCTTCAACCGTAGGTGGTTTGGGTTAAAAGCATAGGTTAAAAGGCTGTCAAGTTTACAGTGTTAACAAAATAAAATATACTGCTGTTTCCGGTTTAGTTTACGACGAATATTATTTTGTTATGTTTTGATATTTGTAACACAAAAGCGATGGAAAAAACCCACAGCAACCAAAAAAAGATGGTCTTAACATGAGCCAGTCGTCTAGTAGTTAATAAAAAACAATAATATCAAAACAAAATATTACTACTAACTTTATTGTGAAATTAAAACGAACGGTAAAAGAATAGTTTCCGGTGTATTCTGATGCCCGATCTCTGTAGATAAATAAAGAACTAAGACAGATGTGTAATATTTAATGCAGCCAAATTACAATGCATTCATGTGATGACTATCAAAGAGTAAAGCAAGCACTGCTGAATAAAGTATGATTTTTCTTTTACGAAACGTTTTTTTTCATATGGAATGCAGTTGGAGGTCAACCAATCAAAGAGCTTGAGGACTGATCACGGGTTCATGGTGTAGTCCCAAAAGATAGCTGAGGATTCTGGGTAGTGTAGTGTCTTCTGCCGTCCAAAACTCCGAAAAAATATTTGTTTCTCCGAATCGAAGGGGGAAATACAAAAGCATTGCACACAATTCAAACCAATCAATGTTGTGTAATTAAGAAGGACAATTTGGTGTTTTTTAGTCGATGAGTAGTGCAGATATCACTGTAAAATCAATCGACAATAAGGAGAATAGGCTACTTACTTCCGGGTGTAAAATTCTCCGTTATCCAATGGGAATGGACGCTCGTAATACAATCAGGGGACATGATCATTATCTTTTAAATAACGTTAACTAACGGGAACAATCTATTTGACACAGCTGAAGCTCTGGCCTTCCTTAAAAACAAACTAATTTAATAAAATTAACAGTTGCATTACACACAATGCACGTTGTAGAAATGCGTGTGTGCACCACGACAAAGGAGCCTCATTCACTTTACATTGGGGTTGTTTGCGTGGTGCCGACACGCAAATGTAACAAAGTTCGTGACTCCACCACGCATTGTGGTGTTAAGGAGTCGTGGTGGAGTCACGCATTCTGGTGAGATCAGGTTGGTCCGGGTATATGTAGAAACGCTTGCCGTTGTGGAAGATGGGACCCGCTCCCATGGCTTTCCGTATAATATCTGCTTTCTCCTGAAAGTAGTGGAATTTAATGATGATCGGCCTCGGGGCATCCCCATCAGCTGGTTTCGGCTGCAAGCCCCTATGTGCACGGTCAAGCGTCGGTGTGTAGTCCAGGCTCAGAGCATCCTGCAGTAGTTGAGCTATGGCTTTCTCTGGCCGAATATTCCCAGTCCCTTCCGCCACACCGACTAGTCGACAATTATCTCTCTGTTGTCGAGACTCTAGATCTTCGGTTTTGTCCACCAACTTGTTTACTTGCGAGGACAGCGTAGTAACTTTAGCCTCGAGTTCCACACCCGTTAGCATAGCAATTAGCCCCCTCCTCAAGGCCTTCAATGCGCGTTACGAAAGTTGCGTTCTCCTTCCTAACATCTTCAACAACCTTAGTAAACTCTGTGCGCACATTGAAGATTTCTGATCTTAAGTCCCTCGACAGGTTGTCTATTTTGGTGTGCAATTCACCTGCAGCCGCCGTCACTGTTGAGTCGATCTTAGTTTTGAGAGTTTTATGTACAACCAAATCAAAACACGGTCACTTTTAGATAGCTGAACACTTTAGAGACACAAATTTGCCCCACGGGAGCGAGAAAAGAGGCGAAAATAACTTTTTAATTGTTCCTTCCAAGCAGAGCTCAGAAAACTGCGTCCTCACATGTCGCTGCTCCTACGTCCCCCTGATTTAATATTTAACTTTAGCATTGTATACATATTGTGTACAGAGTAATGCAATGATGACAATATATCTAGGCAGCTGTTAGCACAACATAAGGCACAGGCTGCTTTATGTATTTCCTGGGTCCATGAGTTCATTTACATCACCGGTTCACACGTTGGCTGCTCTTACCAAAACAACTGAATGCACTCATGGCACATGACTGTCTGGATAAAAGCCTCCACCAAATAGCATTCAGGGAGAAATAAATGCTTTAGTAAGAGAGTTAGGAAAGCTTCCAGGAAGACCAACAGGGAACACATTAGAAAGCATTACCAGTTAACTGTCCATCAATACCAGGCCAGGCATGACGCCATCAGGCCAGGGCACAACGGACAGGTTCGGTGTTTTCCAGGAGTGGTTCCATTTCAATAACTCTTCTCTGCTTTCTGCTTTAATTTTTTTCTAAATCCGAATTCCTTTATTCGTCCCTCAAATGGGATATTTACGATAAAGGGGATGTTCATGCACACAGTTATGAACACAAACACAATAAAACAAAAATCAGCCTTGTTAGATATCCCGGTTTAAAAGGAAATAGAGTGTAACAGTGGGCAAACTTCTTATCCGATGAAGGGGTCCATTGATGTCGTATTTGTGTGGGCTGACCCAGATATTAACATCGCAAGGGCTCCACCCGCAAAAAGCCAATGGGATTTTTCCATTTAATTTTTGTATATTGCAGAAAATAAGATCTGTGACAAACACACACGTATGGCTCTTGTACATTTTGTTCATCAGAATAATCTTCACATATCATAATCATTGTTAAAGCGTAAATTTGATCACCATTAATATAAAGTCAACGTAATCAAACATGAGCTTGAATTTATTGATTTAAATTAATTTTTTAATTTTTTTAACAACTTTTTTTTCAGTTTACACAACAACAAGTTGAAAACGCCCCAGATCCCACCCCCCTCCCCCTCCAGGTGGTATTCCCCAGTGAATAGACAAACGACAAAAAAACAAAAAAAAAATGGTCATAGAAATAAAATATAAAAAATATATAATACAATAAAATAAATGAAAAATAAAAATAAGGAATAAACCAAATTAAACACATACAACAAAAATGACGATAATAGACAGTATACGAGTAGATAATCAGATATAAGACATCACGCACATAACCCAAAAAAGCCTTTCAGTTTATGCTATTCTTATTGCCAGCCTTCTAAACCCTTAGTCTGACAAGGTACGTAACAACTTCCATCCCAAAGTTAGTGACCCCAGAGTGCCCAGGTCAATAGTCAAAGACAGATGCAAAGTGAATCAGGTGAGGGATAGGCCTCTAACATGGGTAATAAATAGCGACCAAGTTTTGTCGTATTTGTTGACTAAACCGCGCACCGCATATCTCAATTTCTCCAAGTCTAGCCCAAGCATCACTTCCCTGATCCAGTGAATATAGGAAGGGGGATTTTTTCCTTTCCAATTCAGCAGTATGAGACGGCGGGCATGCAACGACGCATAGGCAACCGCATTTTTGTGGAGGGAGGAGAACCCTAGTCCAGTATTAACAGTTCCAAAAATAGCTGTTTGAGGATTAGGCGATAGTATCCTGCCAGATATTGCAGAGAGTGACCGAAACACAGAAGCCCAGAAACTGTTTAATGACGGACATGACCAGAACATATGGCCCAGGGAAACTGGAGAATAATGACACCTGGGACAGGTTGGAGCGACACTGGGATAGATCTTAGCTAATCTGTCGTTGGAGTAATGTAGCCGGTGTACCACCTTAAATTGGATTAATCCATGTCTAATACAGAAAGAAGAGGTGTGTATACGTGAGACAATGTTTTCCCAGGCTTCCTCTGAAATAGAATCACCAATATCTCCTTCCCATGCTTTTTTAGTTTTGTCCCATGTGGGAGGGCAGTTATTCAGAATCAATGTATATATTTGGACACAGCCCCTTTATTAAATGGATTCACATTAAGAACCGAGTGAGCTAGATCTTTAGAGGGTGGACATGGATATCCTGGAAAATGTTTAGACGCAAAAGACCGAGCCTGGAGGTATCTAAAGAAGTGAGATTTTGGTATGTTGTGTTCCCTACACAAGTGTAAAGGATGCAAAACTGCCATCACTAAAAAGATCTTGAAAATAGACCAAGCCACTTCTATGCCAAAGAGCAAATGCCATGTCCAAACGGGATGGTATAAAAAGGTGATTAGACATTATTGGCGAGAAACTGCATATGCTTTTCAGATTCATATGTTTCCTAAATTGACCCCAGATCTTTATTGAGTTTTGGACCACTAAGTTTGAGTTAAACTCACTTACTTTAACATTCAATGGAAGGGGGGCAGTTAAAAATGAGATTGGGGAAACTGGGAGTGTGGACTCCAACTCCATTGTAGCCCATATTGGGCCCTCCTTGTCTGCAAATGTGGTAATCCAGTATGTGAGTTTAGCAATGTTAGCTGCCCAGTAATAAAATAGGAAATTAGGTAGACCCAAACCACCTTCAGATTTACCCTCTCCAGATTTGCCCTTCTTTTGGGGCGTGCAGGCTTCTTATTCCATATAAATGCAGAGATAAGGCTGTCTAGTTGGGGCAAAAAAAGGATTTTGGGATGAAAATCGGAATCATTTGAAACAGGTACAAATATCTGGGCATATTGTTATTTCACAGCATTTATCCGCCCTGCTAGTGTGACAGGCAGCTTCGACCACCTATCTAGATCAATCTTGGTGCGTTCCAAGATAGATTTATAATTGTACTTAAAAATGTCCTTAACCGAGCCTGCTATCTCAATACCCAAGTAAGTACATTTTTCATTTTCAATCCTAAAGGGCAGATGACCATAATCCTCCAACCTTGCCAAGTCATTGAGAGGAAACAGTAAAGATTTTGACAAGTTAATTTTGTAACCTGATATGTTCCCAAATGTCTTCAGCAAGGAAAGAACACATGGCATGCTTTCTATTGGGTCTGATATTTGCAAGAGCAGGTCGTCCGCATATAGAGATGTTTTATGCACTGTGTTGCCCCTGGAAACACCCTTAATCCTATTGTCCGTTCTGATAGAAATTGCTAAGGGTTCAATTGCAATGTCGAATAAATAGGGTGACAGGCAGCATCCCTGCCTTGTTCCTCTGTAGAGCATAACATATTCGGAAATAAGACTGTTTGTTCTAACAGCGGCTGTAGGAGCTGAGTATATTGTCTTAATCCATTTACAAAAAACAGGTCCCAGTCCAAATGTTTCCAAGGCAGCAAAAAGATAGTTCCACTCAATCCTATCAAATGCCTTTTCAGCATCAAGGCTCAGGATAATTTCAGGCCGTACTGTGGATTTAGGGGAAAATAATAAATTAAATAACCGCCGCACATTAAAAAATGAATGTCGCCCAGAGATGAAACCTGTTTGGTCTTTATCAATAATGGTAGGAATAAAGGCATCTAATCGCTGCGCAAGGACTTTAGTTAATATTGTATAATCACAGCAAAGAAAGCTGATTGGTCTATAGCAGGGGTTCTCAAAGTGCGGCCCGCGGGCCAATGGCGGCCCTCGGAAATGTTTCTGGCGGCCCGCGATAGTTAATGTGACACGCTGAAATGCATGCGTTATATTTTAATCCTCCATGGTTGTATCTAGTAAGAATTAGAATGGAATTTAAGAATGGTAAAACTGCGCCCCCTGGTTGTCATTCCTAAATTATGAATGACGGCTTGTGGAACGTTTCTAGACTACTGGTTGCATGGCAACTAGGCATCTGGCGAGTTGCGGTAATCGGTTAGTACAATAAAGAAAGGATTTGTTTTGTAATTATTTTGTGTTCCGTTTTTCTTCGGCGGCCCTCAATCCAATATTGGGTACCTAAATTGGCCCTCACTCATCAAAACTTTGAGAACCCCTGGTCTATAGGAACTACACTGTGAGGGATCCTTGTCTTTTTCAATATCACTGAAATTGTCGCTTGAGAGAGTGTTGGTGGCAATTTACCATTAACCAGTGATTCTTCATAAACCGATTTTAAAACCGGCACAAGTTTTGAGGAATATTCCTTATAAAACTCGATGGGAAACCCATCCGGACCTGGTGCCTTCCCTGTACTAGACAGTCTGATTGCGTTTTCTATTTCTCCAACCGTTAATGGCTGCTCTAAGGAGCACTGGGAGTCTGGTGAGAGTTTTGGGATATGTAAGGAATCCAGAAACGACTGAGTTTCAGACGAGTTAACATCTACCTCTGATTGATATAAAGTAGAATAGTATTGTTTAAACTGGTCATTAATTATTTGGGGATTATGCGAAGTCGAATCGGCACCTGTATTGATCCTTGGGATCGTTTGTCTAGCCGCCCGCTGTTTGAGCTGAAGTGCGAGGAGTCTCCCTGCTCTGTCCCCATGTTCATAGTAAACCTGTTTAGTTTTTAAAATATTTTTTTCAGCTCTCCACGTCGAAAGTGTGTTAAATTCAGATTGAAGCAGTACTTTTTCTTTAAAAAGATCTGCCGTGGGCAAGAGAGCATACCGTCTATCAACATCTGCAATACTGTGTGTCAGTTCTTTAAGTTTCTTAGATCGCTCTTTATTTTTATGTGCAGTGTATGAAATAGCCTGTCCCCTGATGTAAGCTTTTAGGGATTCCCATAGAACACTCCTCGAAATATCCCTAGTGTCATTAATTTCTAGAAAAAAGTCAATCTGGCCACTGAGGTAAGTTTTAAAGTGTTCATATGAAAGCAAATGGGGTCTAGACGCCAGGTGCGTTGGGGTGCTATATTACCAGGAAACATCATATCCATTTGTACTGGACCATGGTCTGATAACACAATGCTGTGGTACTGGCTCCTGGGGATTAAGGGAAGTAATTGGTCATCTACAATGAAATAATCAATCCTGGAATAGCTATGGTGAACAGGGGAGAAAAACGAAAATTGTTTAGTATTAGGATGTTTTGCCCGCCACGGGTCGGATAGGCCACAGGAGCGCAGGAAGGAGTTTATAGCTATCGCAGATGTTGACAGGGTACTACCAGGTCTAGGGTTGGATCTGTCAAGGCGGGCATGGAGAACGCAGTTAAAATCACCACCCAATACCAATTTATAGGTATTGAGGTCAGGGAGGGCTGAGAAGAAGTTTATGAAAAACTTTGAGTCATCCCAATTCGGTCCATACAGTAGATGTTAGCCAATATTAAAGGAGTATTAAACAACCTGCCAACTGCAACAATATATCTACCGTTGGGATCAGATATTATTTCAGAGAGTTCAAAAGGTATCCCTTTTCTAATTAAAATTGATGTGCCCCCTGGTTTTGTAATCGAAACGCGAGTGATACACTTGTCCAATCCAACTGCATCTTAGTCTCTTTTGGGAGTTAATATTCAGATGTGTTTCCTGCAGAAACATCACATCAGGCTTCAATGATTTTAAATGGGCAAGTATTTTACTCTGTTTAACCATATTATTTAGGCCTTTGACATTCCAGCTGATGAAAGAGAGTGCACCTTGTTGTTTATCTACAGCAGGGGTCTCCAACACGTAGATCGCGAGCTACCGGTAGCTCGCGGGCAGCTTTTCAGTAGCTCGCCGCTCGATTATCGATTATAGCGTAGTAACGTTGCTTCTTGATTTTTCGGCCGCGGCCGGACAATAAAGTGTTTTTATTTTAGAATTGTTTCTGTCACACAAATATAAAATCGGTCGGTGACGCAGAGATCAAGGAGCAGACGTGACAGCGGCACAGCGACACCACACAGTCTGCTTTCTCCAGCAGCACCAGTCAGAACCAACGGCAGAATGACCCGCTCTGAATCAGGCCGCGTCGCTGCGGCTTAGAGACACACAGGGAGGGATTTGTGTTTTTGAAAAACACTCGTTATCGTAATGTCAGGTTTTTGGTGGATTTAATCAAGTCTTGGATTGCAGAGTATGAATGTCCTCTCGCTATTTTCAGTTGATAAATACGTGTGTACAGTTTGTGAAGGCAGGAGGAAAGCTTCCGCAATCACCGTCTCCTCTCGGTTCCTCCAAACCCCGCCCCCTCCTGAAAAATAACTACTAATAAGAGTGACAGGCTGATAGAAACTTTATTATTCACTTAATCACTGATTGAGATGATGAAGCTAACTTAATCTCATACATTCATGGGATTCATGTAACAGTAAGACAGAGAATGTAAGTGTGCACCCACATGCACTATTTTTGTTTTTATAATGCTGTTGTAAATACTCCTGTTGTCTGCTGTGTTCAGACTCAAGTCCTGTGTGTGATGCCACATTCAGGACATTCAGTGTCCTTTCTTTAACAGAAGACCGTTGCTAGAAGCTGCAGCTAGACTGCAGAAGTATTAGTTTTTTTGTTTTTGAGGATGGACAAATGTCACACACAGATATAGGGAGGCTAGACCTATACAATTGATTAATTATGGTTTATAATTTAATGTCAAGACGAAGAAGAAGAAAATATGGCTGCACTGTTCAGTGTCAATCCTGTGGAGATGGAGAAGGAGGTTATAAATCTCCAAAATCATGTTCAGCTGAAGTCTCAGCAAAACTCACAACATTTCTGGAGCCTTGTACGCCCAGAAAACTATAAGAACATTCACCAAGCAGCACTGAACATGTCTGCTTTATTAGGCTCTACATCCCTTTGTGAAGCAGCTTTTTCCGGCATGAATGTCATGAAATCTAACTACAGAACAAGACCGACTGATGAACATTCAAATGACTCTATTAGAGTGAACCTAAGTGGGTACACTTCAGCATACACCTCTATGGTGGACTCCATGCAGCGCCAGTCATCTCACTAACTGTAAAAAATAGTGAATGCACTTATTTTACACACGTGCCATAAGATGCTTGCAAGGTGGTGATTAAGGCGATGTATTTACTATGTGGGCCATAATAAGAAGTGAAAACATTGTAATCTGCTCTTGGACATGTATGTGAATCTTCAGTGATGTACTTACTATGTTGTCCATATCAATATGTGAGAAATTGTCGTTTTCTTGGACCTTGATGTGAAGTTAAGATTTTAGATAAGCTTTAGGTATTGCAATTTCACACAAAAGTAGCTTAATTCAACTGATGAGTGCTATGTGAATAAATGTAAGCGATGCGATGCAAGTAGCTCTTGGTCACTTTCATTTTTTCAAAGTAGCTCTCAGGTGGAGAAAGGTTGGAGACCCCTGATCTACAGCATCAGGAGCCATAACTCTGCCACTGGATACATGGTCTGGACTTGAAAGTTGGCAAAATCTGAACACACATGTGCAATCTTGACATGAAACAATTGAAAAACAAAAAAGTACCATAAAACAGACAAAAGTTAAGAAAGTAACAAAAAATAAACTCTTACCATCCTGGATCCCCGGGCTGGTCTTCTTAAAGCCTGAGACTGCCCTACAAACACTCGTCCTACTCTTAGGCATATAACACGTCAAGACTAACCTAAACACTCGACTGAACTGTGCAAGGTCAGAACAATATGAATTTAAATGAAACATGGCCTTTCACATAGCACCGACATTGCTGCACTTATGTGGTCGTAACTTAAAACAGCCTTAAACAGCTATAACTTAAGAAAATCTGCATTGTTGTAATTTCCCTGACTCATTGTCCATAGTCCATACATAAAGCGCAACCAACTGTAGTGTAATTAACAGTACAAAATGTAGTCATTGTGACGCAGGCTGTGACATTATCCTGCAGCTCCAACAGTACCTGTCATGGCCCCAATATTGATTATCACTCTCCCTCCGGGTCCCGCGGGTGCAAATCCGTCTCAATGTAGTGCTTTGCCTTGGTTGGGTCTTCAAATGACTTTTGCTCTCCAGCTGAGGTTGTGATTTTAAGTGTGGCTGGATACACAAGTCCATACTTCACACCAGGGCATCTGCGCAGCAGCCCCCGGACCTCAGTAAATGCTGCCCTCCTTTTCCTCACCGAGAGCGTGTAGTCCGGGTCAACCTGATCTCACCAGAATGCGTGACTCCACCACGACACCTTAACACCAGAATGCGTGGTGGAGTCACGAACTTTGTTACATTTGCGTGTCGACACCACGCAAACAACCCCAATGTAAAGTGAATGAGGCTCCTTTGTCGTGGTGCACACACGCATTTCTACAACGTGCAGTGTGTAATGCAACTGTTATTTTTATTAAATTAGTTAGTTTTTAAGGAAGGCCAGAGCTTCAGCTGTGTCAAATAGATTGTTCCCTTCAGTTAACGTTATTTAAAAGATAATGATCATGTCCCCTGTATTGTATTACGAGCGTCCATTCCCATTGGATAACGGAGAATTTTACACCCGGAAGTAAGTAGCCTATTCCCCTTACTGTCGATTGATTTTACAGTGATATCTGCACTACTCATCGACTAAAAAACACCAAATTGTCCTTGTTAATTACACAACATTGATTGGTTTGAATTGTGTACAATGCTTTTGTATTTTCCCCCTTCGATTCGGAGAAACAAATATATTTTCGGAGTTTTTGGACGGCAGAAGACACTACACTACCCAGAATCCTCAGCTATCGTTTGGGACTACACCATGTGCTTAGCTTGACAAACCCCGTGATCAGTCCTCAACCTCTGTGATTGGATGCGCGACGTTTACACAGAGCGTCCAAAGGACTTTGAAATGGAATGAAACCCATCTACGGCACACTATTCAAAACAGGAATCGAACGTGTCCTACCCCCCTCCCCCCCTTAGGTCACAGGCTCCTCCAACAGTGCTACGCAATAAAACAGATGCACAGAAAAAATAGTGAAATAGTGCAATAAGAGTCTATATACAAGTGATTGGAATATGATATATTAGATAAATAATTTCTAAGTAGCAGCCAGATGAATGTTATTTCTAAGTTCAGGTGTTTAATAGTCTTCTGGCCTGTGGGATGAAGCTGTCTCTGTGTCTGGTGGTTTTAGTCCGAATGCTGTGGTACCGCCTGCCAGACGGCAGCAGACAGAACCGATCGCTGGGGGTGATGGTGGTCTTTTATAATCCTGAGGGCTTTCTTTAAGGTTAACCTGGTATTTTTAATCCACTACATTTATTTTAGTTACTTTACAGATTTGGATTAATGATGTGAAATATAAACAACCCTTAAATCAGACTTTAGTTACACCTGAATGAAATTCAGTGAAGGTGATTGTCAAGTGCCAACAATCAGGCGAGATATTTGATAGTTGGTGCTTGAGAAGACTAAATATTTATCTGCAGATCCGTTTAAAGCATATTCATTACTCGTTAATCTCTAATAGTTCATTAAAGACTGTATATAATTGCTATTTTGCACATCCCTTTCAAGATTTCAAGATTTTCTAAGGTTTATTGACATATCATATACACAACAGTGTAGTTATGCAATGAATGAACAACTTGGGTCACAGGTTCATCAACAGTGCATTACAAGACATCTATCAATGTGTGTATACTTCCACCATTACACTGTCGTATTCTGCACATTTCTTTAATTAAAGCCTTATTAGTTAGCACATCCTCCTATCAGGCACTAAACTGTTTTACTCTAGATATCATTTGAGTATCTTCTTGATATTTTCTATTCTATATTTATATAATTGACCTTCTACTTTCCCACTATTTTGTATGTACTCTTAATATTTGAATGTTTTCATAAAATATAACACATTCAAAAGTGCTTTACAAAAATGAAAGACATTAAGAAAAAGGCATTTTAAACAGTCATTAAAAAGCAACACAATCTTCCTGAATTGCAATTACTCTAAACGTGCAATAACGTGCTTCAACCAGTAGGTGGTTTGGGTTAAAAGCATAGGTTAAAAGGCTGTCAAGTTTACAGTGTTAACAAAATAAAATATACTGCTGTTTCCGGTTTAGTTTACGACGAATATTATTTTGTTATTGTTTTGATATTTGTAACACAAAAGCGATGGAAAAAACCCACAGCAACCAAAAAAAGATGGTCTTAACATGAGCCAGTCGTCTAGTAGTTAATAAAAAACAATAATATCAAAACAAAATATTACTACTAACTTTATTGTGAAATTAAAACAGAACGGTAAAAGAATAGTTTCCGGTGTATTCTGATGCCCGATCTCTGTAGATAAATAAAGAACTAAGACAGATGTGTAATATTTAATGCAGCCAAATTACAATGCATTCATGTGATGACTATCAAAGAGTAAAGCAAGCACTGCTGAATAAAGTATGATTTTCTCTTTTACGAAACGTTTTTTTTCATATGGAATGCAGTTGGAGGTCAACCAATCAAAGAGCTTGAGGACTGATCACGGGGTTCATGGTGTAGTCCCAAAAGATAGCTGAGGATTCTGGGTAGTGTAGTGTCTTCTGCCGTCCAAAAACTCCGAAAAAATATTTGTTTCTCCGAATCGAAGGGGGGAAATACAAAAGCATTGCACACAATTCAAACCAATCAATGTTGTGTAATTAAGAAGGACAATTTGGTGTTTTTTAGTCGATGAGTAGTGCAGATATCACTGTAAAATCAATCGACAATAAGGAGAATAGGCTACTTACTTCCGGGTGTAAAATTCTCCGTTATCCAATGGGAATGGACGCTCGTAATACAATACAGGGGACATGATCATTATCTTTTAAATAACGTTAACTAACGGGAACAATCTATTTGACACAGCTGAAGCTCTGGCCTTCCTTAAAAACAAACTAATTTAATAAAATTAACAGTTGCATTACACACAATGCACGTTGTAGAAATGCGTGTGTGCACCACGACAAAGGAGCCTCATTCACTTTACATTGGGGTTGTTTGCGTGGTGCCGACACGCAAATGTAACAAAGTTCGTGACTCCACCACGCATTGTGGTGTTAAGGAGTCGTGGTGGAGTCACGCATTCTGGTGAGATCAGGTTGGTCCGGGTATATGTAGAAACGCTTGCCGTTGTGGAAGATGGGACCCGCTCCCATGGCTTTCCGTATAATATCTGCTTTCTCCTGAAAGTAGTGGAATTTAATGATGATCGGCCTCGGGGCATCCCCATCAGCTGGTTTCGGCTGCAAGCCCCTATGTGCACGGTCAAGCGTCGGTGTGTAGTCCAGGCTCAGAGCATCCTGCAGTAGTTGAGCTATGGCTTTCTCTGGCCGAATATTCCCAGTCCCTTCCGCCACACCGACTAGTCGACAATTATCTCTCTGTTGTCGAGACTCTAGATCTTCGGTTTTGTCCACCAACTTGTTTACTTGCGAGGACAGCGTAGTAACTTTAGCCTCGAGTTCCACTACCCGGTTAGCATAGCAATTAGCCCCCTCCTCAAGGCCTTCAATGCGCGTTACGAAAGTTGCGTTCTCCTTCCTAACATCTTCAACAACCTTAGTAAACTCTGTGCGCACATTGAAGATTTCTGATCTTAAGTCCCTCGACAGGTTGTCTATTTTGGTGTGCAATTCACCTGCAGCCGCCGTCACTGTTGAGTCGATCTTAGTTTTGAGAGTTTTATGTACAACCAAATCAAAACACGGTCACTTTTAGATAGCTGAACACTTTAGAGACACAAATTTGCCCCACGGGAGCGAGAAAAGAGGCGAAAATAACTTTTTAATTGTTCCTTCCAAGCAGAGCTCAGAAAACTGCGTCCTCACATGTCGCTGCTCCTACGTCCCCCTGATTTAATATTTAACTTTAGCATTGTATACATATTGTGTACAGAGTAATGCAATGATGACAATATATCTAGGCAGCTGTTAGCACAACATAAGGCACAGGCTGCTTTATGTATTTCCTGGGTCCATGAGTTCATTTACATCACCGGTTCACACGTTGGCTGCTCTTACCAAAACAACTGAATGCACTCATGGCACATGACTGTCTGGATAAAAGCCTCCACCAAATAGCATTCAGGGAGAAATAAATGCTTTAGTAAGAGAGTTAGGAAAGCTTCCAGGAAGACCAACAGGGAACACATTAGAAAGCATTACCAGTTAACTGTCCATCAATACCAGGCCAGGCATGACGCCCCTCTGTAGTTCAATACTGCAACAACAGGAAGAGAAGTGCTGCGCTCTCACTGTTAATCTGTCCATACAGCAGGACCAAGTGTGTGTGTGTGTGTGTGTGTGTGTGTGTGTGTGTGTGTGTGTGTGTGTGTGTGTGTGTGTGTGTGTGTGTGTGTGTGTGTGTGTGTGTGTGTGTGTGTGTGTGTGTGTGTGTGTGTGTGTGTGTGTGTGTGTGTGTGTGTGTGTGTGTGTGTGTGTGTGTGTGTGTGTGTGTGTGTGTGTGTGTGTGTGTGTGTGTGTGTGTGTGTGTGTGTGTGTGTGTGTGTGTGTGTGTGTGTGTGTGTGAGTGTGTGTGAGAGCTTGCATGCGTGCGTGTGTACATACTGATCTCACTGTGTTAATGTGACTCACTCTGTTTCTTTCTGAACTTTCTTTGTGTTGGTCTGCCTGATTTTTATTTTCTCTGTTACCAAAAAGATGCAATGCAAATTAGAAAATGTTATTGATTACAAGCTCCAAGCTGCTGTTATGAAAATATGTCTTTAGCATCTCTTAAGCAAGAATGTATTGTTGTATGTATAGTCCGGCAGTGGCTCAGTCAGTAGGGGCTTGGAACACTACTTTTTATTGAAACAATTACAGTTTGTCATTTTATGTATGTGTTTCATACAAATTATGAAGCTATATGGTATATTAAATGTGTGTCTTTGTTATATGCTGGAAGTACTTTACGTAATTGTGATGAACTGTTAAATGTCTATTTTTGATAAGAAAAGATAAAAAAAAGTAGAGGCTTGGACTGGGAGCTGTAGGGTCGCCGGTTCAAGTCCCCGACCAGACCTACAATATGGAGTGTGGACTGCTCCTTGGAGAGGTCCCAGTTCACCTCCTCCCCTGCCGTGGTGCCCTTGAGAAAGGCACCGGATGACTTAAACTGCGTGGCTTTGGCAGCCAACTTTAATTAGGAAATAAACCTTTAATCGCTTTTTGCCCACCTGCTTGCTCAATAAATTGTGGAAAAAGAGAAAATAAAGAAGATGTGAGGTGAATGGGAGGCAGAAAGGAGAATGAAAGTAAAAGGAGTATTGCTCTTCAGTGGTGTGAAAAACAAGAAACTAATTAACATTAACAAAACCGGGCAGCATGGACATGAGACACACACACACACACACACACACACACACACACACACACACACACACACACACACACACACACACACACACACACACACACACACACACACACACACACACACACACACACACACACACACACACACACACACACACACACACACACACACACACACACACACACACACACACACACACACACACACACACACACACACACACACACTTGGTCCTGCTGTATGGACAGCTTGTCCATGTCTCCTGCCTGTTCCCTCCTGTAATGTAATGTAGCATGGACATTACGAGAAGAGGCGACAAACAGACATGGAGCACAGGACAAGACAAGACTAAATACACAGAAGGGTAATCACAGGACAAGACACAGCTGGGCAGGGGAGGCAGAAACACAAGGGCAACAGGTGAACACAATCAGACACACCAGGGAAACTAAAGACAGGAAGGCAAACACAGGGGGTGTTTCTCAATGTCGAGGAGGCTTGCTTGGTAGCACATGTACCTCTGAGTGAGTTCCTTAAGAAGCGAGGCAAGGATAACCCCTAGCCTCGTAAAACGAAGAATGGAACAGGCTAGCAAGTGTGCAAAGATTTTGGAAATTGGTCCGTGCGCAAAGCATTGTGGGGATTTTAAGACGGCGGAGTCTACACATGTGCAGCCTCAAAATGTCCCGCAACGAAGTACGCCGGCCTCGGTAGAATTCCAAGAATCCTGGACATTGGAACAGTCCTTCGGCGGCAGTGGCGCCTCCAGAAATGTATCATAGGGGTGGCCAAATGGGGCCACTGAAAATCTTGGGGTGGCCCACCAAAACCAAGAATTTAATTGTTGTAAAAGTATAGACTAGATGAAAACAATGGCAAAGAGAATCGCCTACTGATATACTTTGGTTTCTTATTTTACATTTTCTGATACTATTCATTTGAAGTGAATATAATACGGATAGTTAACATTTTACTTCAAACAACATTTAAAAGAACCTTGTTTTGTGTTATGTATACATGTATTGGTGATTTATTGTTTTTTTTTTATACTAGTTGTTCTTTCCTTCTAAAAAGACAAATACAGCTTAATTAAAACAAGTTCCTTTATTGTAAGGCACAAAATGTTCAGCATTCTCAACACATACAATACACAACAGCAACACAACATATTCTTCAGTTATATTATGTCTCTAGGTTATAACTTGTTTTAGACTGAACAAAGCTGTTTGTGTCACACTGGGATCAAAGATGATTGACATGACTTTATTAAATCAAGTTTTAAAACATGACTATTTTATTTCAACAGGACCCAAAAACACAAGGGGTATAACATGATAAATACATACTGTGATTGAACACAAAAACACCATCTATTATTGACCTTTATAGCAAATTAAAAACATTATAAATGATACAAAACACCACCTTTTAGTATTAGACAGAAAATAGGTGACGAGACATTCTATTTTTTTAGATTAGGCCACGGTGGTGAGAGTAATACATATAGCTTGTATTGCATTTGTTTTGAAAATGTATATTTATACTTTATAAACAAACTGGTTACCCTTTTTTTTAATTAGCATGCAGAACATTATGAAAACAAACTTGACTAATGGTCGGCTCATAACCTCAGAGCACAGAAGAGGAAAAACTGCATAGATTCTCGTTTAATTTTGAAGGAGCTGCAGACCTAAAGTGTGTAGAAGACTTAAATGATTACAAAGGTCAATCACATTAATAAAACTGTACTTAGGTTTTAGTTTCACTTTTACAACACATAGTTCCACATGTACTTTCTAGCATGCATGGCCATCTCCTCACTAGCCCTATGCTGCTGCTCCCCTGCCAGCTCTGTCTCTCCTTTACTCATCTTCTTCTTAAAATAAGAAGAGATGTCTGTTGACTTTCTCTTCATTTTCTGCAAATTGACATTACACACAGCAGTGATTAATAGTAGCCTACGCATTACACCAGCCCAGCATACCGACATCAGCTAATGTTAGCTTAGCAAGCTAAACTAACGCTAACTAGGATAGCTGCCAAAGTGTGTTTACAGACGAATTATACCTGAAGCCAAGCCAGCCTTTACTGAGCCCTGAGCCTGATTTCCAGGTCTTCCAGCGTTTTTCTCGTTTTAATGCCATTGAACACACATTTTGATCAGAATAACAGCTAAAGGTAAGCATACTGTATCTCCGTTTTTTGCTACCTAAAGCTAACACACTAAAGCCTAAAGTGTTGTGGGGCTTAACAGGCAACGAACGTATATGACTTACCTTCTAGAAGTCTGGTGGATTTTTGTCAAGTCAGTAGAAAAGTCAGTAGCCATGGCCCCCCCTGGCCCCCCCTGCTGGCGCCACTGTTCGGCGGCACCCAGAAAGCAGGACCAGACAAGACACAAGGAGGAAAACATTTAAAAATAAGAAGGTGCAACAAGTCCTGACCACTGATAAAGTAAAACAACTTTACTTTAGAGTTTTTAAAGGTGCATACACACTTCCTTCAGGTGGGATGTGTCACGGCTTGCAAGCGGAGCAGTTAGGACCCAAGGTTACTTTGTAGAAAAATGCTTTATTGTTCGTTGGCGAAAAAAAGAAAAAACTATTTCTCTCTCAACATAAACATCAAGGATCTGACAGCAACGGTTATATGGCCCAAAAGAAAAACGAGTAAAACAGTATCACTTCAAAAGGTTGAACATATTTGAAGGTACTGCACTTTCAATGACTCTACTGAAGGATTCTTGCATTGTGGTTTGTTTGTTTTTTTCATTCTGGATTGCACTTGTTGTAAGTCGTTTTAGATAAACGCGTCAGCTAAATGAAATGTAATGTAATAATGTACAATTAGGAATTCAGTTTGCAGACCCAGTTGGATGACGTTGCATTACTGTGTTTGCCCTCATTGAGCTTTGCACCTTTTTTTGCAACTGAACAGTAATCAAAGAGGACAAAAGGAGAGTTACTAAAAAAAGGTATGGATGGAAACCAAAAGGGAAACCCAACATATTGTCTTCAAGGTAAACTATGAGTACAATTGTATGTGGTTTAGTGTAAGACAGAGATAATTAGTTTGAGAATGCGTTTATCCCTTGAATCAAGTGATGAGATTTGACATCTGTTTCTAAGGAGAACAAAATAAAGTCACTTAGAGCGTTTGATGAGAAGCAGAACAGGAGCTCCGCCGAGTGGATAATGCTTCGTTAAGGAGACACAAGTAGAAATTGAACTGAGTCACTCTGAAGGACCTTTCTAATCTCAACAGGCTAAGCATATAGATTGATTAAAATCCTAAATCAATTGCTGAAACCACCTTAATATCTAGATGAATTCTTGCCAAATTTGGAAAGGAGGATGCGGAGTGCATCGTACCTTCTAGACACGTCATCTTTAACATTCTACTGTTTAATGACTGCAAGTAAAAAATGCTAACACAACATTTATTTGGAGGTGTGATGGTGCCTTTCTTAACATACTGTATATAAACTTCAAATAAGAGCAGTAACTTCTCATCTGACTCTCGGCAAGAATGCAAATAAATATATTTCCCCACATGTCTTATTGAAAATGGTTGTGCTGTGAACCTTTGGATAAGAACATATTTAAATAATTGATAAGGAATTGTGTTGCTCACTTCAAATTGGAATCCATAAAAAAAGATGCTGGCTCTCAGAAAAAGGATGCACATTTAGATACACAACAAGTTTCTAAAATATTTTTCATTTTCCTATTGGACAACATGATTGTAATGTCACTCTTGACACATTGTACAGAGTCATTTGCATACAGTTTAAATATCATTTTCTGCACTAAATGTATTTTCCATCCTCTGGACATTTATTTGCCTTTCTAACTATATGCTAAATAGGTCCTGCTAAAACAAGATGTAGCCTCATAGGAATATAAAGATAAAATGTTACTCAACTAAAATCAACATGTCACATACTTCATAGGTCTGTGACTGATACCCAAGAAAATGTGTGTGTTATGCATGGAAGAGAAACTGAAGAACAAAGCTCCTTTCCAGAATGTTCTGCAAAACAAGGCCTCTGCCATGGTAACAGATTGTCATATGCCCTGCAGCAATGATTATTTCCATGGCAACATTATCAAAAGTTGCATGGCAACAATCATGAGCAAGCAAGCCAGGTCTGAACCGAGCCTTTCCTTATCCTTCTTTTTATATTTGTATTATAGAGAATGATAACGCCACAGTTTAACATTAGGTCTAACATCTCATGTTGCATTGTAATTATTAAGGCTTATTAGACCGCAGGCTGTTGTGAAACATAATGCACAGACATGATTGATTCATTTATGTGCAAGTGAATAGCAACAGGGGAAAGAGAAGAGATACATTTACAATGAAGCAATATTTTTACAATACTGTTTTGTTGCCACCTGCAATAACTCATGAAGATAACATGCATGCTATCTATGTGTCCTGGTAGAGCAACATTTTTAAAATGACCCATTAAACTCTCAGCAACAGTGTGAATGGTACTCCTTTGAACAGTTCAGTGTCCTTATTACCTGCTGACATGACACGTGTCTATGAGTTATTCATTGTATAGACACAATATAAACAAATAACTGTAGCTTAATTTAACTCACACATGCCATATTTTGAGCCTCTCAGCTCTCACAGAACCCCCACATGTATAAGCTATACAGTAAAGTATTTAGTCAGCCACCAATTGTGCAAGTTCTCCCACTTAAAAAGATGAGAGAGGCCTGTCATTTTCATCCTAGGTACACTTCAACTATGAGAGACAGAATGGGGGGAAAGAATCCAGGAAATCACATTGTAGGATTTTTAATGAATTCATTGGTAAATTCCTCGGTAAAATAAGTATTTGGTCACCTACAAACAAACAAGATTTCTGGCTCTCACAGACCTGTAACTTCTTCTTTAAGAGCCTCCTCTGTCCTCCACTCGTTAACTGTATCAATGGCACCTGTTTGAACTTGTTATCAGTATAAAAGACACCTGTCCACAACCTCAAACAGTCATTCTCCAAACTCCACTATGGCCAAGACCAAAGAGCTGTCAAAGGACACCAGAAACAAAATTGTACACCTGCACCAGGCTGGGAAGACTGAATCTGCAATAGGTAAGCAGCTTGGTGTGAAGAAATCAACTGTGGGAGCAATTATTAGAAAATGGAAGACATACAAGACCACTGATAATCTCCCTCGATCTGGGGCTCCACGCAAGATCGCACCCCGTGGGGTCAAAATGATCACAAGAACGGTGAGCAAAAATCCCAGAACCACACGGGGGGACCTAGTCAATGACCTGCAGAGAGCTGGGACCAAAGTAACAAAGGCTACCATCAGTAACACACTACGCCGCCAGGGACTCAAATCCTGCAGTGCCAGACGTGTCCCCCTGCTTAAGCCAGTACATGTCCAGGCCCGTCTGAAGTTTGCTAGAGAGCATTTAGATCAGGGGTGGGGAACCTCCGGCCCCCGGGCCGTATACGGCCCGCGAGACCATTTGGTATGGCCCTCGAGGTAATTTATAAACACACGCAAAAAAGAAAAAAATTTAAGAAATCTAGACCGCAAACAAATTAAACAAAGCGAGTGCCTGTTTTTCCTGGCCAAGGTCAGGGTCCTTGAACACAACACGAGCCTAACGTGTCATCACGTGGTACATGTCTCGTCTGACAGGGGTGCAGTTCTGACGGAGAGCACCAGAACGTCGCTCCAGAACTTCCAAGCAGTACCCATAAGGAGCCGTACACATGCCGTAGTTTTTGCGTGGCTGTGTCTTTAGTTGAAAGCCCAGTGGCGATCTGTCATACTGAGCATACAGTCAATACTTTTGTTGTTATTAGCATCTGGTTAGCTAGCTATGCTAACGAATATAAGAAGCTTTTTCTCCAACCAGTGAGGTAAAGGCACATCTTTATATGATCATTATAGTTATTATAAAAAAAAGAGAATAAAGTAAACGGGTATAAAATACTATATGACAGTAAAAAAAAGTTGTTATTAATAAACAAGAATACAGTTTGAAAGGGGAGTGGTTTGTAAAATATCCATAAAGAAAAAAAGTAAATCTGTTTACAGTTCTGTTTCATATGGGTGTTGAGAGATGTATCCATAGATCTCCTAATGTTGCTCTCAAAGTGCACCAGATTGATGCTTTTAACTTCAACATTTAAAAAAATAATCTTCCCGGGGGAGCATGCCCCCGGACCCCCCTAGAGGAGGTTAGGTCCCCCCCACTTAAATCATGTTCACATGGATAGGAAACTAAATACATTTGCACACATCTTGTGTCCATACCTTTCTGTTTTGGTGGTCATGCCACAACCGTGCACGTGCATGCATGTGCGAGTCATGGTAAGATATATGGATTAAGAGGTTGCTTTTTCTTGCACAGCATGAAAGAAAGGCCAAATGAATGGCTGTGATTGTTGTAATTTTAAGCAGAGGTCAATCATTTGTACGGCCCTCGGAGGATGTTGAAAAAATTGAAATGGCCCTTGAGAGGAAAAATGTTCCCCACCCCTGATTTAGATGATCCAGAAGAGGATTGGGAGAATGTCATATGGTCAGATGAAACCAAAATAGAACTTTTTGGTAAAAGAAAGAAGAAAGAATGCTGAGTTGCATCCAAAGAACACCATACATACTGTGAAACATGGGGGTGGAAACATCATGCTTTGGGGCTGTTTTTCTGCAAAGGGACCAGGACGACTGATCCGTGTAAAGGAAAGAATGAATGGGGCCATGTATCGTGAGATGTTGAGTGACAACCTCCTTCCATCAGCAAAGGCATGAAGATCAAATCAAATCAAGTTTTATTTATACTGTATATAGCACATTTATAAACGATTTTTGGTCGAGCCAAAGTGCTGTACATATAATAAAAATAGCCTACAGTAGAGACACTTTACAGCAAATACAACAGCACAGATTGTTCAGAATATCAGTATGAGAAAAACGACACCCTCTATCCTTAGACCCTCACATCGTACAAGGAAAAACTTCCAAGATGAAACGTGGCTGGGTCTTTCAGCATGACAATGATCACACACCGCCGGGAAGTGTGCGAAAAAGTACAAGTCCCACCGTCCGGGACGTGTTATTTACAATATCGGACAAGTAGATATTTCAATTGACTTGTCCGGCGGACAAGTGACGTTTTTCGCCCTGATTTATTGACAATATATTGATAAATTCAGTTTACAAAAGGCAGAACTCATTCGCAAATTGTACGTGTCCGCCATTGTTCGTTTAGAAATGTTAGTTTCGGTTCTGCTTGTCGATTCCTAAGGAAATGCATCTCGCCGCTTTCTGTACAGTTAGACTGGGATTAATAAGAGTTGTGAGGACATGGGGCGGAGGCCGAGCCCCGCGGACCGCAGCTCTCTCTCTCTATATGCTCCGTATCAGCTGATCGCTGCATCTCAGTCAGTCAGTCAGTCGTGAGCAAAGTCAGCGTTTTAGCTCCTATGTTGTTAATATTGACCACAATTTCCTTTATGAAGTAAAGCAGACTCCCTGTCTGTGTCCTCGCGCTGTCCTCACATCCCCGGACCCCCAGACTCGGAGGAGCACAGGGACGTCAGTATTGTTTATGAAGCAGGGTATAGAAAGTACAGTATTGAAATGAAAATACTATTTATTTACTTTTACAAACAGTGAGCAGCTGGGCAGCATGTGTATTGCATATGTGCAAGCGTCTTTGAGTTGTAGAAAAGCGCTAGGCCTATAGGCTATATAGCTACATATAATGTATTATTATTAGGCCTATGTGTTGGACATGTGTGGTTGGACTCTGTCTCACAGGCAGGTTGCAGTGTAACATCAGAGGAGACTGAGCCAATTGTACATTCTCAAACTGCACCACTTAGAACTAACTAAACAATGCAGAGATTATTTTTATTTAATTGTATTCAATAACCGTAAGAAATTAAACAGTATGAAGTGATTTGTAAATAGGAATACAGATTTGACTTAATGTTTTCATAAATATATTTTTCTCCCAGTTTGTCATGGGACTTATTTTTACCCTGTCAAAGAACCGGAATCGAGAACCGAAAATAACCGGAATTGAAAAGCAGAACCGGAATCGTTAACATCCAAACGATACCCAACCCTACTGTATGTGTGATGCAGTAAAATCTTACCGCTCACTTACGTTAGCGGTGTCGTAAAAACCGTGGGAAAATGTAAAATACGATGGCGAAGAAGAAGATTCCAGTGCCCCCAATTTGTGTCCATTCTGGACAAGTGAAAAATGTATTCGGACAAGTAAATTGCCAAACTCACTTGTCCATGGACAAGTACTCTCTAAAAACTTTTTCTCACACTGCCGGGCAACGAAGAAGTGGCTTTGTAAGAAGCATTTCAAGGTCCTGGAGTGGCCTAGCCAGTCTCCAGATCTCAACCCCATAGAAAATCTTTGGAGGGAGTTGAAAGTCTGTGTTGCCCAGCGACAGCCCCAAAACATCACTGCTCTAGAGGAGATCTGCATGGAGGAATGGGCCAAAATACCAGCAACAGTGTGTGAAAACCTTGTGAATACTTACAGAAAACGTTTGACCTCTGTCATTGCCAACAAAGGGTATATAACAAAGTATTGAGATGAACTTTTGTTATTGACCAAATACTGATTTTCCACCATAATTTGCAAATACATTCTTTAAAAATCAGATAATGTGATTTTCTGGATTTTTTTTTTTTCTCATTTTGTCTCATAGTTGAGGTATACCTAGGATGAACATTACAGGCCTCTCTCATCTTTTTAAGTGGGAGAACTTGCACAATTGGTGGCTGACTAAATACTTTTTTGCCCCACTGTATGTACACTACTTGCAGCACCGAGCGTTGAAATCAAATAAAGTTTTATTTATATAGCACATTTATAAACGATTTTTGGTCGAGCCAAAGTGCTGTACATATAATAAAAATAGCCTACAGTAGAGACACTTTACAGCAAATACAACAGCACAGATTGTTCAGAATATCAGTATGAGAAAAACTACACCCTCTATCCTTAGACCCTCACATCGTACAAGGAAAAACTTCCAGAGAAAACCCACAGTTTAAGGGGGAAAAATGGGAGAAACCTCAGGGAGAGCAACAGAGGAGGGATCCCTCTCCCAGGACGGACAGACGTGCAATAGATGAGATAATACATTTTACAGCGTATAGACCGAATGTTAGGAAATGCATGTGTCTGTAATAAGAAGATGAATCCACGAGGACGTCAGCTACAATCCTGTGGAAGCCATCAGGGAAGGAGCATGACGAGACCCAAGGCAGGATCGCAGAGACAGGTTCAGCCACGACCCGAAGTCCACGACTTAATCCAGAACTCAGGATAGAGGATCCAAGACACAGGACTACAGCAAGAGGATCAGCCTCGACTCCAGATCCCGGCGTAGATATAGATACAAAACAAGAAAAAAGATTTGGCTGGGTTAATCGGAACAAGAGAAGACACACACAGAGAGGGAAAAGGTCATTGGATAAAAGTTATTCTTGATATCCCTCTAGAAAGATCTCATGAACTTCCCCACTCAATCTATCAAGACCCAAGCAGTTCTATTAAATATAGATAAGAAACAGAGATAGGGAGCACAACAACCTATCTCTTCGTCAGATGCACTCCCCCGCTTATCTAAGCGACTCTGTACCCCGTTACCCTCTACAAGGCCATAGACCAGCAGAGGGAAAATGGGGGGTGGGTAAGGGTTTTACCTTAGGTGGTCGAAGATAAAAGTGAAACATCTAGCTAAAGAAACATTGAATGTGTTTTTTCCCCAGGTTTTAGAGGGACCAAATCAAACAATTTGGTCCCTCTCCGGCTAGTTCACTTTTTTAATGTCATTTTGTAATTCCTGTCTCATTTTAATAATAATAATATCTTTGATTTATATAGCGCCTTTCAAGGGACCCAAGGTCGCTTTACAAGTAATAGGGCAAAAACAAACATAACAAAACAAAAGTTAGACAGACAAAACAACAGATCGATTTAGGGGCCGAAAGCCTTGGCAAACAGATGGGACTTGAGTGCCCTTTTGAAGGCGTCAAGTGTGGGGATGTTGCGAATCTCCGCAGGGAGAGCGTTCCAGAGGGTGGAGGCTGCCACACTGAAGGCTCTGTCCCCGAAGGTTCGCAGTTTGGTGCGGGGGGTGGTAAGCAGGCCAGAGTCTGAGGACCGCAGGTTCCGGGGTGGGGCATGTGGGTGAAGGATGTCCGATAGGTACTGGGGGGCAAGGGCATGGAGGGACTTGTAGGTAAGGAGGAGGACTTTGTAAGATATGCGGGACTTGACCGGCAACCAGTGTAGGTGGATGAGGGTGGGAGTGATGTGCTGCCAGGGCTTTGTGTGCGTGAGTACCCTAGCAGCACAGTTTTGGACATACTGGAGCCTGTACAGGGTTTTGTTCGGAACCTCGAACAGGACACCATTGCCGTAGTCCAAGTGGGTGGTGACAAACGCATGCACTAGGGTTTCGGCAACCGACTCCGAGAGTGACGGTCGGAGTCTGGCAATGTTCCTCAGGTGGTAAAAGGCCGATTTGGTCACAGATTTGACGTGGGAATGGAAGGAAAGGGTGGAGTCGAGGATGACACCCAGGTTGCGGGCTTCAGGAGATGGGGAGATGGAGCAGCCGTCGACCTCAAGGACGAAGTCACCAACCTTCTGGAGCAGGGCCTTGGGTGTTTTGTTTTGTTACTTCCCTCTTCTCTGGATTGTTCCTCACCTGTGTAATCCTCCCAACTATTCTCACCTGTTCCATATCGTCATCCCCCCCCCCCCTGTGTATATACAGCATGTCCCCATTGTCCTTGTTGCCAGTTCGTCTTCATACCTCCGTGTCAAGCTTGTTACATTTCCTGACCCAGTTCTTGCCTACTCCTGGCCTGTTTTGGATGCCTGTCTGACCGATCCACAGTGTAACAATCTTTGCTCTGACTGACTGTCTTTTTTAAAACTAAAGCCTGTGTTTCTGAGTCGTGCTGTTGAGTCTGTTGCCTGAGTTTACTCAGGTGAAAATTAACTAGGTACAGTTACTCAAGCACTTTACTTAAAGTGGACCTATCATGCTATATTTGAATAATATATTGTAGGGCCACACCTAAATAAAACATGTCTGTGAAGTTTTTTTTTCAAAATACCAAACAGATGATGCATTTTAGCCATGCCTCATTTCGCTCTATTTGCTCTTTTTTAGCCCTGTTTTTGCAAGGGCTGAATCTGAGAAGTCTTCTTCGCTGCTTTTGTGGCAGACTACAGCTCCACTTACAGGCCTGGAATATGTACTACAGCGTCTCCAGCGCTTTCGAATGGCAATGGCCGTGGCTGTCTCCTCCTGATAGGTGGAGAGTTGCCCATATAAGCGGAGCTCCTCGTTTCTGACGTCAGAGATATTTCAAATCTGTATCGGTCTGTATCAGATCCGTTGCAGCCCCGTTTTTAGAGATTTGGGTATGGAGGAAAAGAGAGAGGGTTGTGTTTTCTGACACTTGGTGAGTTCCCTGACACACAAAAGTGCATTTTGCATGATAGGTCCCCTTTAAGTACAATTTTGAGGCACTTGTTACTGAACCAGATTATTTCCATGTTATGCTACTTGCTAAGTTATACTTCTACTCAACTACACTTTGGAGGCCGATATTGTAAGATTTACGCTATACCACTTGCATGATGAGCACTTTACGTTTTGGTATGTTTTTATGCTAATACTCTTGTACTTTTACTGCAAAATGCACCTTTTTATGTCTTTTATACATAAATATGTGTCCCTGGTGTGTAAGGAGACTCGCAACGTTTCAGAAAATACAACCCTCTCTCTTTTCCTCCTTACCCACATCTCTAAAACTTTTTTAAAAATGGGGGTGCAAACGAGCAGATCCAGGATTTTACTCCTATGACATCATTGGTGAAATGTGGCACATGTGACACGTCCAAACCTATCGTCTCCGTATACAGTCGTCTAGCTGAATTCCCTCTCGCAACTGTGTGTCTGTGTATTCAGCAGGATGTCTGCAGGAGGCACTTAGAGTAAAGTTGTTGTATATAATACATATATCAGGGGGTGTGGCTATCCTGTGGAATAAGAACCTTGATTCATCAATAAATGTGGTTAGGCTTTGTGCCGACTGGTGCATTGCAATACAGTTTACTCACAATGACAAGGAATTTATTATTTTAAATGTGTATACATCCTATGAATGTCATCAGAATGAGGATGAATATCTAAATAGGCGTGCTTTCATTCATTCCTTTATTCAAAGCAATACTTCTTCTTGTGTGTATGTCATTGGGGATATGAATGTAGATACCTCTCTGAAAGGTCCCAATGTGTTCATTTTGATGGACTGTCTTCTGAGTGGTTAAACATTTCTAATGGTGTACCACAAGGTTCTGTTTTAGGACCACTTTTATTCTCCATATATATTAACAGCGTAGGTGATAATGTGGATGAAGCTACTTTACATTTTTATGCGGATGATACTGTGATGTATTGTGCAGGTCCCACCGTTAAGGAGGCTGTTGTTAAATTACAGGCTGTTTTTAACACTATTCAGACTCAGTTCTCTGAATTAAAGCTTCTTTTAAATGTGGATAAAACCAAGGTAATGCTCTTTTCAAAAGCAAAAAAGACACCAGAGCCTGTTTTAGATATTGTAACTACGCAAGGAACAAAACTTGAAGTTGTTGCCTGTTACAAATACCTTGGTATCTGGCTTGATGATTGTCTCTCTTTTAAACTTCATGTCAATAACCTGCTAAAAAAACTGAGGGTTAGGCTAGGGTTCTTTTTCAGAAACAAGTCCTGCTTCTCGCTTGAGGCCAGGAAAAGGCTAGTCACTGTGACCTTTTTACCTGTGCTGGACTATGGGGATCTGGTCTATATGAATGCACCTGCCAATTGCCTGGTCAAGTTAGATGCTGCGTATCACAGCGCACTGAGATTTGTGACAAACTGTAAAGCATTAACCCATCACTGTACCCTGTATGCAAGGGCTGGTTTGCTTTCACTAACTGTACGGAGGCTCAGTCACTGGTACATTTTTATATACAAAGCCATGTTAGGGAAACTTCCATCTTATATCTGCTCCCTGATCTCACGGAAAATTGTAAGTGGCTACTGCCTGAGATCGAATGCTGTGGTTTTATTAAATGTGCCAACTGCTAGGACTGTCTTAGGGAAGACAGCTTTTAGATGCGCAGCTCCTCTGTCCTGGAATAGTCTGCAAATTAAATGGAAACTGAACAATCTGGTGCCACTAAATGTTTTTAAAGCTCGGTTGGATGCTAGTCTATCAGAAGCTATTGGTACCTGTTTATTTGGATAATTATGGAAATGATGCTGGATGATGTCCTTTTGTTGTTCTGTTTATGCTTTTATGTTTCATGTGGAACTACTTGAACAGGTCTCCCTTGGAAAAGAGATCAATGATCTCAATGGGATTTTATCTGTATAAATAAAGGTTTGAAATGAAATGAAATGAAATCTCAGACAGGAACTCATTATTTGCCAAGCATATTGCTCAGTTCTGTCACAATAACAATTTTATATTGTCAAGCAAGGTGCTTTTGCTTGCAGATAGTTATACCTACATTAGCGAGGCCTGGCATACTACGTCATGGCTTGATCATTGTATTAGTACAGCTGATGCTCATGCTTCACTTGAGTGTATGAGCATTCTGTATGGGACAGCAACGACTGATCATATACCTGTTGCTATGTCAATAAATGTCGAACATCTACCTGGGCTAACCAGAAATGTAAATAGTGCTCAAACAGAAAAACTAGACTGGTCAACCCTTACAAAGGAAGACATTACATCCTATTATGCTCAGACGGATACATCCTTAACTAATATTCATCCACCTAGAGATGCAATTATGTGTAGTGATGTTAACTGTAAGGATGCAAAGCATATGAGTGATATCTGCTCCATGTACAGTGATATAGTAAGTGCTCTGTATGAAGGCAGTAAGCCTTACTACAAAAGTAACAATAAGACTCATAACATCAGGCCTGGCTGGAATAGGTATGTAGCTGAGTATCCTGCTGAAGCCTGTGAAGCCACCAAATCATGGGCTATGGCAGGCAGACCCAGACAAGGGTCTGTATTTGAGTACAAGAAGCTTACTAATGCAAGATACAAGTATGCTATTCGCTTCATCTGTAAAAATGAGCAAGCCATGAGGGCCGATTCCATGGCTAAGAAGCTGCTAAGTAACAATGTTATGGATTTTTGGAAAGAAGTGAGGGCTATTAATAAATGCAAAATATCTCTACCATGCACTGTTGACGGAACATCCGGAACAGACAACATTGTGGAGTTATGGCGACAGCATTATAGTACCTTATTCAACTGTGTCCAAAGTGAACTGTATAGGGTAGATGATATTGATAACAATGAGTCAATGGTGATAATGCCACATGAGGTGTGCCAAGCTATAAACAAGCTGTCGGACAACAAAGCCAGTGGTGTAGATCATATTTCTGCTGAACATCTTAAATATGCCAGTGTGAAGAAAGCTCCTCTTCTTTCTATCTGCTTTACTGCCTTTATGAGTCATGGCTTGTTACCAGACTTAATGTTGTCTGTTCTATTGGTGCAGTTATTAAGGACGAAGCCGGTAAAGTGGGAAGCCTAGATAACTATAGGCCCATAGCATTAGCCAGCATACTGTCAAAAGTCCTAGAAAGAATTCTGCTGGACAGATTAGATGACTTTATTAACTCAACAGATAACCAGTTTGGCTTTAAGGCCAAACATGGCACTGACTTGTGTATATACGCCTTAAAGGAAATAACAACAACAAATATAGAGGTAATAAGTCATCAGTTCTTATGTGTTTCATTGATGCTTCTAAAGCCTTTGATCGTGTTAATCATAGGAAGTTATTTGTTAAACTGAGTCAAAGAGCGGTGCCCAAATACATTGTGAGAATTCTGGTCTACTGGTATGGCCACCAGACTGCAAGTCAAATGGGCAATAGGGTCTCAGCCCCATTTGGGGTTAGCAATGGTGTCAGACAAGGTGGAACTATGTCCCCAGTTCTTTTTAACCTTTATATTGATGATCTGTCCAAGCGACTGAGAGCCTGTAATACTGGATGCATGATTGGTAGTACTCTAGTGAACCATATTATGTATGCAGATGATCTTGTTGTGCTGAGTCCATCTAGCGCTGGTCTTCAGCAGCTTCTTGCTGTTTGTTCTGTGTATGCTGTGGAGCATGACATCAAATACAACGCCAGTAAGAGTGCTGTCATGATCTTTAGAACCAAAGAGGATAAATGTCTAAAATGTCCTGATTTTAAATTGTCTGATATTAATCTTAGTGTCTGTAATAAGTTTAAATATCTTGAACACTTTATTACAGAACAAATGACAGATGATGAAGATATTTATAGGCAATGCCGCATGATGTGCACAAGCAAACATTCTCCTACGTAGGTTTGGTGCGTGTACAGATGGAGTGAAGATGTCTCTGTTCAGAGCATGTTGCACACCACTCTATACGGCACATCTGTGGTCAAACTACAGAAAAGCTAGTTTACGGAAACTTCAAGTAGCTTATAATGATGCCATGAGAATATTGCTGAAGAGACCTCGATGGTCTAGTGCAAGTGAAATGTTTGTGGCTGCAGGAGTCAATATTCTACAAGCTGTCTTAAGAAATCTCATGTATAAATGTATTTGCCGGCTTAATGACACTGATAATGAAATCCTCTTGGCCTTATCGAACATAAGGTTTAGTACTACACACGCTACCAATCGCAGCTGTGGAGACATTGGTATAGTTGTCTCTTTGTAGGACACTGATTTAAATTATTCTTAAATTATGAATTATTTTTATGCTATGTATGTAATTTATTATATATAATGTCTTGTCTTTTATCTGGACCCTGAGTCTGTAGTGTTCTAGCAGTAAACACTGTCAGAACAGAACATGAACATGTCAAGCTATGTGCTGTATCAGAAACAATGCGCGGTGTGTTTTGGGAGTAATATGGTCTGTGTTTACATTAGCAAGCATGCTAACACTCAGAGCTAACGCTGTACTGGAGATAATATGTGTAACGTAATGTCCTTGTGGTATACCCTGCGAGAGAGAAACGTTTGAGCTCCATACTGCTTCAGAAATAATGCTTTAAGTGGTTGGGAACATAATATGGCATTTAATCACTGCAGCGTTTAGCTGAGTTTCTCCCGGAAGAAAGCTCTCTTAGCAGGGGAAAGCTGCGTGACGCTACAAAGGGGCGTGGCTAGCAGCAGCTGTTCCATTTAAAGCTACAGTCACAGAATCAGCCTTTTTGGAACAGGGCTGGAATAGAGGGGTATGAGGCATGGCTACAATGGGTGATATGTTTGGTATTTTAAGCAAAACACTTCACAGACATGTTTTGTATAGGTATGGCGCTACAATATATATTTAAAATATAGCATAATGGGTCCCCTTTAAGTTGCAAGACTTCAATTTTGTTTCAAATGTGGTATTATTAATATTTCTTAAGTTAAGGATCTGAGCACTGTTTCCACCTCTGACACCATAGTACTTTAAAAGTCTCCTATCATACAAAATGCACTTTTTGATATCTCTTATACATAAATATGTGTCCCCGGCAGACCCGGCGCCAGAACAAATCTACAGAGAGGGCATATGATTTTCATGGGAGGGCACACAAAACCGTCATGTGCCGCGGCCAGTATCGGCACCAGAGATTTTGTTTTGGGGGTGCTGTGGGGTAGCTTGCCATTTCATAGAGGCTGCTCAAACATGTAGGGTTTCCCATTAATGTACTGGGCGCTACAGTGGAATTTTCTACTGCAACACTCCGCACATGCACAGTACACCCGCGACTGTTACAATGAAGGCTCGATAACAACTCACGGCATATATATGTATATATACATATATGTAAGCAGGGGTAAAGTGCTATCTTTTTATAAGTGGCGGGTGGACATAACATTCTCTAGGGGGGTCCTCACCTCCTCTAGGGGGGTCCAGGGGGCATGCTCCCCCGGGAAGATCTTTTTTTAAATATTGAAGTTAAATGCATCAATCTGGTGCACTTTGAGAGCAACTGATCTATGGATACATCTCTCAACACCCAAACAGAACTGTAAACAGATTTTCTTTTTCTTTATCGATATTTTACAAATCACTCACCTTTTAAACTCTATTCTTGTTTTACTTATGTCATATCTGTTTTTCATGTATTACTCTTATATTACTATCTGACATCACATACATCGTAGCCTTAAAGTTCATAGTGTATTTATAATTAAAATAATACAAATATATATATATATATATATATATATATATATATTTTTTTAGAAATAAAATAAAACGTGTTTATTGGGCGAGGGCAGGAATGTGACATGTGAGGGCCTGGCCTTCCCACGGCGCCGGGTCTGGTCCCCGGTGTACCAAGGAACTCACAAAGTGTCAGAAAACAAAACCCTCTCTCTTTTCCTCCGTACCCACATCTCCAAAAAACGGGGGTACAAAGGAGCTGATCCAGATTTGCGTCCGATATAATATCGGAAATCTGGGCTGGCTTTACGCCCACGGCTCTATCAGAAACAATGCGCAACATGTTTTGGAAGTAATATTGTCTTTGTTTACAATAGCAATCATCGCTAACACTCAGAGCTAACCTGTACTGGAGAGAGTATGTGTAAAGGAACCGGATATAAAAGGAACTCGCCTTGTATTAAACCCACAAGAGAAAAAGCATTTGAGCTCCATACTGTTTCAGAAATAACGCTTGATGTGGTTTCAAACCTATTTTGGCGTTTAATCACGGCAGCATTTAGCTGACAATCTGCCGGTACAATTTTCCTGTTTTTTATATATCTAAGACCTATAATAAATGCCTAAAAATAGTATAACAAGAGACCTTCAAGTACAAATGCCTGTGCTAATGGTGCTCCTTGTCTGATGGATGTTTGAGTAGCTTGATGTTTGCTAACATGTTAGCTTTTTGTTTCGAAGTCTTTCTGCCCTCCAGTGTTCAGAATTATTTGAAGCTTTTGCTTGATTCCAACTCTTCCTGCTATTGTACCTAAGAATACTCCAACAAATGTCCCCACTGAAGGACGAATAAAGGACCTACAATTCAGATATCAAAGCATTATATCAACCAAATAGGTTGTCAGAAATAAGCCCTTGTGTGTCGGTGTTGAATTGCAAGTGTACATTTGCTGTTTTTTTTTCAGTGAAATGTAGACGGTGTACAGGTTATTTACAAAAATGATGGCCATTACTATAATGTCTGAGGTAAATGGCTGCTTTGAAATGTAAGAGAACAATGTTAGAACATGTATTTGCTTAAAGAAATGGCTTGCATTTTGCAAAAACATCATGTTTGAGCTTAAATGTGCCGGGGAAAGAAACAATAGCATGGTCCTTTAAATAATCCTGATGTCATGACCAGCGGTAGCTGACTGACAGTTCAAAGCTGCATGAAACCACGCATGAACGGAGACAGAGAAACGGGCCGACTAATGAGATTTTGTGCTAAATTGTGTGGAGAGAGATGGGTTTAGCTCCATAGGGGATAAAAGCCCCAACCTTTAAGAACTGTCAAAGGGTTTTCACTGAGGGAAGTCCAGCTATTGTTTCTATTTAGGAGCACAAACCCACTTTCAATGCCCATATTCCAGGAACTGATAGAACAAAGCATTGTGTTTCTGTTCGTTTGTAAATTTTAAAGTGTTCATGGGTGAAGAATTTCATATGTACATTTGCAGAACATGCAGCTAAAATCTCAGATAATGTAGCAGGTATTCACAAAATAAAGTAGAATATTTTACCGTCAAGTAGGATACAATAAGTAAAGGTATTTTCACTCAGAACTTGTCTAAATTTAAAACATGTTTTAACTGCTCAGAGAAAAAGGAACCCCCCTTGCTTGTGATGCTAGTGTTACGGGGAAGTGATGCATTTATTTCAGTTTAATCCCTATCCCTGGCCGTCCGGCTGATGACAGCCACTAATCTCCGGGCTGCCTGCTGACTAATGTGGGATTAAAATCAGCACGCCCCCCCTCACAAAGCAGACTCTCAACCCAACAAGGTTCAGGGGAGATGACTCTGATAAACTGAAGGCAGATGATGCGTCATCCCTTTTTTTTCCCCCGACAATCTGCAATTGGTCCCAGGCCGGAAACAACCCCTAACACTTTGAGCCCTAGGATATCCCATGCCAGTTCAACCATGTGAGCTATAATGCCGCCCATCTCTTTATAAATCATTTTTCTTGCCATACTGAAAAAACTGAAATGTTGACTTTAATTAAATGTATTATATCAACAGATTCCACACAACTGTATTAGGTTAGTTAAAAGCAATAATATTAAGTTTAAATAAAAGAATATTAGGTTCAACTTAATTATTATATGGGAGGTGTGTGGCGCAGTGGATAGAGTGTTGGGGTCAGGGGGTCACAGGTTCAAACCCCACTGCAGTCAGCATGTCGTTGTGTCCCTGAGACACTTCACCCCAAACTGCTCCTGTGGGGATTGCCCTCAGTATTGTAAGTCACTTTGGATAAAAGAGTCTAATAAGTAACATGTAATGTTATTGCTTTCAACTAACCTAATACAGTTGTGTGAAATCTGTTGACATAATACATTTAATCAAGTCAATGTTTCAGTTTTCAGTGCACTTTGATTTCTTCTCTGCAACCGCAATGAATGCATACACATTTACAAAATCGCTGAAGGTAATAACATGCTAACCAATACTTAAGAGATTTGATGAGAAACTATGAGTTTCACTACAAAACTCAAAAGATATGTGCCTCTAGGGTGATATTGTTTCAGGGAGTTCAGTTTCAGGTTTGTGGGTTTCCTTCACAAAAGCGTATCATTATTGTGTAATTTTGGTGCGTTTCAACATTTTGAGGAAGTGGGTATAAACGGAAAAAAAGTGCACCTCTGCTTTCTTTAAAGCTGACTTTTGAACAATCTAAACCCAACTTCCTTTCATTCTGTAAACAATAACTCGTTAGTGTATAAGTTCTACATATACCTGTTTCACACACTCATCCTCTATTTTTACAGACAATACTTGACATTATTGAACAAAGATGGTCTCCACTGCCGCTTCATTGTAAGTAGAAATTGCACCCTTCCTCTTTTTTGGAAACTGAATTCAGACAACATGTTTTGCACAGCCAGTTCTTTTATACTTTCTCTATCTCATTCAGGAAGTCTACCCTCTACTCTAGATTTCCTGTCACATGACCTTGCATCCGATAGCTGACAGTGGCTATGCAAACACATCCCCTTATGTTACAGCCTGACATCTGCTCACAGAGCTTTAACCTGATGAGAGAAACCTGATTTCTCTTTTAGAAAGACTAACATTCAGAATGTATTTATTTTGTTTCTACAACATTCGCTCATTCAAAATAAAGGTCGGACCCAAAATGAGTGAACATGTTACGGTGAGTTGAACCAATGTGCTTTTGTTGCCATAACCCAACTACACATGAGAACCAGGATGTAAATCCCAGGTCTAAATTCTCAGTTCCACTGCTCTCTAAACTCCTAACATCCACCTCCATCACTGCCAACATATTGACTTTAATAATGATACTGTTGTCTTTTTCTCTGCTATGAAGACGCCCTGGCAGCCCTGAAAAAGCCTCGTAAAAGCATTCCGGTAACAACAAACTAAATGGTATTTATTAAATATTTTAGGAACTTAGTTTACTTGAATCCGGTGGCCCTTTCAGAGTGTTTTAATAGATTCAATCACCCAAAATATTGGATTTCACAATTATGTTATCTTAATATAGCAATTTGGACAAGTCCAAGGGATTTCTAGGCCCCAAAAACATAAGTTAAGACAGAGAAAATATTGGTCTAGAGAAACTATGAAGGATTGAGGGTATTTTATGAATCTTTGGACATCTTGGACGCCATCTTGAAAATTACAACTTTCTTGTGGTCAGATTTGGGACTTTTAGTATGTTATTAAGGACACGTAATACTACACAAAACTGTTGAGAAACTTTGGTTGCAATTGTGGTTTTTTTTCAAATGCAGCCGCCTATAGCCCCTTGTTCACATAGCATAGCGTCTGATATGACTTAAAATGGATAAGAAAAATAATAACAAAAACAGTGGAGAAACAATAATTGCTGCAGAAGTGATTAGATACGTTCTTAGTTTTGTTTTCACTGTCAAACTGTATAATGCGTAAGCTGCAACAAACAGTGAGTCTTTCATGCTTGTTTCACGCTGTATAAAGGAACATATTATGGACGTCAATATTCTCTAATGTGAGTTTACATTGTACTGAATAGACCTGATTAAGTGTTCTCAAGATGACTCGTCCCCATCTGCTGACACACCTGCACATTTAAAGTACCTTTAATCCATGGCAACAGTATGCGATTATGTTGACACAAGGACAGTTTCATATATAAACTCGTATAGGCTTGTCAAAGTAAACACGTCGATCTAAAGAACAGTTTGATGTGGACTTTGTGTCTCTGCCAGCTTCTGTCCTGGGAGGAATAAGATGAAGATAAAGATAATTACACCCTACTCATGTATGGCCCCATTATGCTCCTTTCGCGTTCATGTTGTAGTGTGAGCATCCTACAATCTGCACCCAGAGCGTCATAGATATCATTCATATTGGCATACAAGTTTACTGACAGGGTGGCTGAGAGCCATTTCTTCTTGCTTTCTTTTGTCTTCTTCTCTGGTATTAAACAAACAGGTTATCTATTGGTTATAAAAAAACGTAACTATGGAACAGGAGACGCGACATGAAGAAGTGTTGCACTTTGCTGTAGGCAGTTTAAAATCCCAGAAGTTAGAATGGACTTGATAATGACTGAGTTTTAGAGGGGGAATTTACAGCAGTCATAGAGAAGAAACATTTAAATAACACACTTACAGTATAGATAAGAAGGCATGCACATAGTACTTAAAATAAAAATAAAGTAAACATTTACAAAACTACACATTCAGGGAAAATAAGTAAGTAAGCAGTATTTATAAAATAAAATAAGTGTAACATTGTAGAATACTGTGTTAGGTGGTGGGTTCATTACAGTGGTAAATCCAAATTAAGGTATATAATTACATAACATACAGATTCCAGTTGGAATTGACAATCTAAGAAGTAACAGTAGTGATAATACATTAGCAGAACATGTTGCACAACAGCGGTGTTTTATATTGAAGTATAATCTGTGTGACCACCAGCAACAAGTTTTGTTTGTGTGTGTTGTTCCTGATAACCTCCTTGTTTGTACAATATGGTTTCTCTATCAAATTTCTATCTGAAAGGCATGGCGAAAACCAGCTTCTCCTCCAATTTCTACAGCGAGGTGACCAGCAAATATCGGACAATCTTTCAAATTCATGCGTTCCAAGCAGCTGCACACAAACGTTGGAGTGCTCAGAAAAAACGTTTTGTTGTCGCTTCATGTGACAGCATCCATTCTCATTGAAAACAATTGAAAAAGAAATCTTGACAATGTGGCCCTGAGATAATAACACTCTGCAAAGAAACTCAGGAAAATAATCCAATTTAGTATTTAGAAAAGAGTTACATATTAATACTTGAGACCAAAACATTTCGTCCTATGACTCTGCTGTTCATAGATATGCTTATTTGTCATGTTTCTCTCCAAAAAAGGCAAACAATAGATACATTCACAGCACCTGTTTTAGAGGCTCAAGAGGATAGTTTTGCTATCTGTAACACTGCATAAGCTACACACAATTCAGAGCCTCAACACAGTGAGTCTCTCACTTTTTATTTAATGCTTTTTATTCACGCTTTAGTCAATTTCTTTTTTGAGAAACAAGAAGTTGAGTTTGATGGCACATACAGTATAGATAAGATTCACATGACTGGCAATTTTCAATATTATTCCTGAATATATTACACTTCTCTGATATCAATACTTGCATCTTGATTTGCATAAGAGCACAGAGTAATCACGCACAGCCCCAATGCACCATATTTACAGTTTGCATCGAGGTTAGTGATTGGACAGTCATCAAGCATACTTTGCATGGAAGCACTTGTTTGAACAAGCACTGAGCACAGGTATAGATTGATTCAGTCTATAGGGAAGATAAGAAAAACACACCCAGTTACCTTTAGAGCAAGAGCAGTGTTTCAAACTGGTAGTATGTGAAATGCATTTGAATGTGAGTTTTCAGCAGGGTACAGTCAACAATTACAGAAGGAATTGAATTTTTCCATTATATTGTCAGCATTTAACTACCAGTTTATCTTCAAATTAGAAATAATATACTTTATAATAACAATTATTCCTTCTGTATCCAGATTGACCAGTATATGGCAACATTATGTTATATAACTTTAGTTTAATAACATATAGGGAAAAATCTTCTCTGGTTTAACCTGTTATGACCTCCGGCTGCACTGCATCAACTCTCAATGATTTAATCAGTCCGATTTAGAAGTAGTATATATTATTCCCGGGGAAAATTAGGTCTTGTGGTATTTGTTCCATTTACAAACAAAGATCATATTAAAAACAATATTAATTGCAATAATAAATGCTTACTTTTTGCTAAAGAAGCTATATCACTGTTTACTGTAGCGGCTGTTAGCTAGTTAGCTTTTAGCTGTTAGCTCAGTTAGCCATGCTGCCAGGACAATAAGCCCTGAGCACAGGAACTTTGAAATTAGCATGGGGAGGATTTCATATAATACCATATATAAATATTTAGGATTTCAGATAAGGTAATCATCATTAAAGAACATACTACAAAGGTTTGCAGCAGAAAACATAAGAACAAAAACTTTAGGAAAAACATGTTCACTGTTCCACATCAAGAAAGTGAGACTACATTGATCCCTTCATTAGTTTGTTGTTAGGTTGAGACTTTTAATTTTTTTATAGACTGTATTTAATGCACACAAATAAATGTTGGTCAATTAAAGCTATTCTTAACCTGTTTTTTACAATTCCATCAGACCTTAAACATACCTGTACTGTAGCCGATTTAAATAGTCGAAACCTACTTTTCTACGGATACAGTTCTGAAATGTTTTCCCTGAGGTCAGGGAGGAGCCTGAAATGGAGATTTCCATTCATAAAATGTAGGGCTTCTCCAGTGAGAAGAGCTCCAAGAGGACTAATTGATCTGAAATAGTTGTAAAACCTGATATGACTTACCTACATAGTCAACACTAGTTTACAGCAGATCAGTTGTAAATATTTCAGGGGGAAATTAAACAAGCCAAAGTCACACTTTGTGCAATGTTAGACCAGACTAGAGGTCAAACACTAACAGCCATGGCAAATCGATACGTTTTCTTTAATACAAATTGAAAGTTCCTAGTATTCATTCCCAGGCAGGACTGTGAGAAAAAAAAAGTGTACTCTTATTTCAGTCAGGTTAGATTTCTGTAAATGAAAGCTTTCAGTCCCAACAATATAGAGCATTCATTCTCCCCCCCCCAAAAAAGCTCAGTTGATATTACAATAAATAACAGCTTTTATGAATTTCTGAGACTAGTCAAGTTTATCAGTCTGTTGTGCTTAAGTTAAGAGGCAGAATCTGCAGAACATTCTGCTCTTGCAAACAATTTTCCGCACTTGAAATATTGTTATCTTGAACCCATTGGTTGTAAAGATATGAATTGTGATGACTCTGCAAAAAAGTCAGACAAACAAAGGTTTATGAACGAGACTGGGCTTCTGTTTAAAGATTATCAGGTGAGCACGTCTGCCCGGCTTCATGTTGTTCTTTTCAGTTAGAAGCTGTATTACATTTACTTTGAGGATTTTGGCCGTTTTTATTTATATAAATGTACCATTTAGTAGATTGGTCATTGGAAGTCTGGATCTTATGTTATTAGAGAAACAAGCTGAGCCTTTAGCTTGTAGCTCCTTTGTCCTTAAGTGAGACAATGGTGTTTAATCCATTGAATTTTTTTTTACTTTAATTAAATGTATTATGTCAACAGATTTCACATAACTGTATTAGGTTTGTTGAAAGCAATAATATTTCATGTAAATAAGATATATTTGGTTCAACTTAATAGTATTGCTTCCAACTAACCTAATACAGTTATGTGTACAAAAATACCTCAAGTGTTTTTTACCTTTTTAGGAAGAGAGCAGGAAATGTTTGGTGTGTGTGTGTGTGTGTGTGTGTGTGTGTGTGTGTGTGTGTGTGTGTGTGTGTGTGTGTGTGTGTGTGTGTGTGTGTGTGTGTGTGTGTGTGTGTGTGTGTGTGTGTGTGTGTGTGTGTGTGTGTGTGTGTGTGTGTGTGTGTGTGTGTGTGTGTGTGTGTGTGTGTGTGTGTGTGTGTGTGTGTGTGTGTGTGTGTGTGTGTGTGTGTGTGTGTGTGTGTGTGTGCATACATACACACACAAGGGGAGTTAGTCGGTTCCGTAAGAGCCAGCATGCGGGACCGGGATTCTGGGATTTGTAGTCTTTCTAGTTGCATATTTTCCATAGTCTATATTTCAACAGTTTTACGACAAACTGTGACTTTTTTTACATGGAAATTAACATCATATGTGTAATTCGTGGCACAATTCAAATGGGATCGAAAGATACGTTTTCTCTCCCCATTGACTTCAATACATAATTTTTCCGAAATAAGGTCACGTGCAGGTCCCCGGAAGGGGAGGGACTTCGCCTCTCTATAGTAATTCGGTTGACTTTTATATTTGATCCAATTGGTAGATAGACTATATTTACACCATAACGGTGCACAGCTGATAGAAAAGATATTACTGATTTTCTTTGAATTAAAGAATGTAAATACTGAGTTGAGAGAATAGTCAGGAGTTTTGGGTGACACATCTATGGAATCAGAATTTCAATAGCTTACCATTAAATGATGGATATACCTTTCTATACTGGAAAGTATAATTTATTGTGCACTGTAAACTTGACAATTTTTTAACCCGCATCGCCAAGTGGTTAAAGCATGTTATTGCATTTGTTGTTGAATATGTTATATTTGATGAAAATTGAGATTAAATATTAAGAGTAGCCTACATACGAAATGGGGGGAAAGTAGAAGGTCAATGATAGAAATATAGAATAGAAAATATCAATAATAAATGCTTACTTTTTGCTCAAGAAGCTATATCACTGTTTACTGTAGCGGCTGTTACCTAGTTAGCTTTTAGCTGTTAGCTCAGTTAGCCATGCTGCCAGGACAATAAGCCCTGAGCACAGGAACTTTGAAATTAGCATGGGGAGGATTTCATATAATACCATATATAAATATTTAGGATTTCAGATAAGGTAGTCATCATTAAAGAACATACTACAAAGGTTTGCAGCAGAAAACATAAGAACAAAAAACTTTAGGAAAAACATGTTCACTGTTCCACATCAAGAAAGTGAGACTACATTGATCCCTTCATTAGTTTGTTGTTAGGTTGAGACTTTTACTTTTTTTATAGACATTATTTAATGCACAAAAATAAATGTTAGTCAATTAAAGCTATTCTTAACCTATTTTTTACAATTCCATCAGACCTTAAATATACCTGTACTGTAGCCGATTTAAATAGTTGAAACCCCCGAATAGGGGAAAGACGTAGTATATACACGTTCTCCTGGCGAGACCTTAAATCATCTTCGTGATATCTATCAAAGTATAGATTCTACACATCCACTGGACCTGGATTCTAAAAGTACAATATACACTTTTCGCTAGAAATCCAATCAAAAAGCATTTTAATGGCCAAACTATTCTACAATTTAGGATTTTCCAGTGAGGGTTATTTGTGAATATACGACCCTCCGGAGCATCAGCCCATATGCCGCAAATTGTTGTTTCTTACACGACCACTAGAGGTGCTAAACTTTCAAACGTGACTATAGGTCGTAATAAGCTGCTGAACAATCAACCTATTTGATCTTTTTTTGGAGGAGGATAGGCTGTTAAGAATCCATCTCAATAAAGAGACATCTCAAAATAATAACACTTATCACTTCAAATTACTTATAAATAATAAATTGAAATTGACAAATATTTTTATTAGGAAATGTGTCCCACAAACATCAAACAACTTATAGTTATATTATAACAATGCATGGCAAAAGGGTACAGAGAGTTTACTCTTGCTGCCAAGGCTTCATATTCCATTTGACAATGTTGAAATGTATGGGGAAAATTTCCAAGTTCAAGATCACTCTGCAGATGCATTCAATAGAACTACTTTCTAATTCTTGTTTCACCTCCAGTGTTACTCTATCACCCAGCAGACCACTTCATTTGGAAAGTGAGCAGGATGTCTGGAATTCAACAGGATTTGATTATGCAAATTAGTTTTAGGAACTAGCTTTGTGTTTTTCATTTGTGTGTGTGTGTGTGTGTGTGTGTGTGTGTGTGTGTGTGTGTGTGTGTGTGTGTGTGTGTGTGTGTGTGTGTGTGTGTGTGTGTGTGTGTGTGTGTGTGTGTGTGTGTGTGTGTGTGTGTGTGTGTGTGTGTGTGTGTGTGTGTGTGTGTGTGTGTGTGTGTGTGTGTGTGTGTGTGTGTGTGTGTGTGTGTGTGTGTGTGTGTAAGGTTTAAGTATGTGACATGCTCCTAAATGTGAATAGAATTTATTAAAACAATAACACTTCATTCATTTATCAGAACATTCACATGTTGTTGAAACAGTTCAAAGAGTGGACTCTGGGATTTTATATGACAGTGATCCATTAACGATGGACGCTTTTTTAATTATTGGAGGCAAGCATGTGCTTTAATAATTCCAGTCTTAACATGTCATTTCAAACAAGTACCTTTGGAAGGACATGTATGCCAACCACTGGGAGAATCAAACACATTTTGTAATCGACTATTTGAATCCTGGGTCATAAAAAAGGTCATGGTCGTAAACATTGTTGATAAACAGCGAATGGGTTGTATTTGGAAGAAATAAAATGTACTTTTTCTTTATAATGAGAAAAAAAGTTGAACTCTTGCTTGTAGTGTGGTTTTCAAAAATGGATTGAATGCTGGAATGGGAAGGGTGCAGCAGCATATTGGGCAACGTAAGGCCGTGTCAACATAGCGCTTCTTTCTGTTTTCAATTCGTTTTAGTGAGACCAGAGAGCAGAGTCTTTTGCAGTCACCTTGACAAAAAGCGCAGCTCCCAGCGTCTTTTTTGTGCAACCGTTGCGAGTGGATTAAATAGAAAAATATTTCAACTTTTTAAAAAAGCGCTGGTGGCGTCACTTTTCTGTTTATATGAATACTTCAAAGGTGCAAAAGTACCAACACTTTAAACCCCTGAGGTGTCGCTTTGTTTGAGTAAACGACGGACACTTTGACTTGCCTTGTGTACGATACTACGATACGACAAGTTTATACAACTGCCACTGACAAATCTGGATCAGCTCCATTTTTCACCGGTTTTTTAGAGATTTAGGTACGGAGGAAAAGAGAGAGGGTTGTATTTTCTGACACTTTGTGAGTTATGTATAAAAGACATAAAAAAGTGCATTTTGCATGATAGGAGGCCTTTAATACTGCACTTGCAAATTTACAAAGGATTGCAATTATTCAGATTTACAAGTTATCAAAGACAAGTCTAGGTGCGTTCACACCACAGTACTTTTCCCACTTTAGTTCCAATATGATTTTAGGAAATGAGAAACTGAGAAATGCTGCCAGCCAATGACAGAGCAGTTTGCAGAAAGAGTCCAGAAAGTCCATGATTCAACACATGGATTAGACACATACTGCTTCACTTCATTATATTGAAAGGTTTATCAAACCATTTGTCTGTTTTGTCCCTTTCTCTACTTAATATGAGATATTATTACGGTTTCACAATGCATTGAAACTGACAGCGGCCTTATCTTCGCTCTGCTGCTTTGGCCTGTGAAACTCATCGACCAGTTTCCTGGGTAACTCTGGTCCAATTTCAAACCACACCCGACCCTACCCACTCCCCCTCCGTGATGGAGTGAACTCCGTCTGTAGTCACATTGGCAGCTTAACGAGGCTCCCTTCTTTCAGGTGGAGGGTGTAAATACAGCAGCAAGCTTTGGGACGAACTCCCTTTTCTCTGGCAGAAACAGGAAATGCCATAACTTTCTTAACAACGGTTTAAAATCAGCATCTCTTGGATTAAAAATAACAAAAATAAAACTCTAAAAATCTTTTATGGCATATTTTTTGTAAACATATTTTTGTTTTAAAATCTGATGTTTATAAGCTGCTTAGTTTTAGCAAAGGTCCATCCAACTTTTACCGTTTTCTAGACTGGACATGAGTACATGATCCTAAGTTAAAACAAATACGAGGTAACCATGAAGTTGTTAACATCTGTATGAAGATATTAAATAGCTCTTAATGTAGTGGACCCTCCGTGCGAACGCGCAAACGGAAGGGTAGTGTGTAGGGGTAGGGTGTAGGGGGTGGTTTGGAATTGGGCCTCTGTAAACACATGGGTACCTCAATGCTCTGAATAGATAACGCTGCACTGCGGGGGCATGAGTCCTGGCTCAGAGTGCATGTGCTGTCCATGAAAGTAGCAGAGAGAAACAGAAAACTATCTTTTTGAAAATGCTTTTCAATCATTTTTGTTCCTCAAGGTTAGACAGAGGAAAGCGTTCTAAAGTAAGGAATTGTGGACCTCAAGCTTCCAGAGCAATAGGAGCAGCCTGCCAAACGCATGAGTGCAGCCCAGATGTGAAGGCCATGCAGGATTCATTATTGGCAGGCCATAGATGTATATTTAGAGGACCTATTTCAAATGTAAGCAGATGTGAAGAAAATAAACGTAATGTGTGTGAACGTGAGATAATATAACAGCATATCAGAATAAAGGCAGGTCTTACTAACACTAACGGCCCGTCTACACTTCAGCGTCGACAGCGTCGAAAGCTCCAATCTGCCCATTCACTTTCAATGGGGTGACGTCACGTAGCCGCGCTTTTTCGCCGAACTGAATTGTGGGTAGCAGAGCGGTCCGTCTCAGGCGTCTCCGGCGACAGAAGTTGAACAATGTTCAACTTCTGACGCCGGAGACGCCGGAGTAGCCAGCGCCAGCCAATCAAATCCCGTTTCCCAAAATCTGACAGCTGAAGCCGTAGCCAATCAAACCGCGTCTAAGCTGGGAGAGATATCCCGCCGTTCATTTCTATATTTCAAAAAAAGTTGGAGGAGAAACTAACTATCGCCGTAGCAAATCACCCGGTTTTGTATGACCAGACCCTCTTCACCTACCGGGATACAAACCGGAGGAACCAGGCATGGAGGGAGGTGGCAGAGACAGTGGGGGAAACTGGTAGGTTTCCGCCTGTTTGGGGAGTTTATATATATATTGCTCCCATACAATCCCCGGGGATTTGATTGGCTGGTGCTGGCTACTCCGGCGTCTCCGACTTCTGACGCCGGAGACGGCGGAGACGGACCGCTCTGCTACCCACAATTCAGTTCGGCGAAAAAGCGAGGCAACGTGACGTCACCCCATTGAAAGTGAATGGGCAGATTGGAGTTGTCGACGCTTCCGACGCTGTGTGTGTGTGTGTGTGTGTGTGTGTGTGTGTGTGTGTGTGTGTGTGTGTGTGGTGTGTGTGTGTGTGTGTGTGTGTGTGTGTGTGTGTGTGTGTGTGTGTGTGTGTGTGTGTGTGTGTGTGTGTGTGTGTGAATTGTAATTGTTTGCTTTGCCTGTACTGTAGTGCAAAAGGAAACATGAAGAAATTCACCAAACCAAATTGAATTATTTTTAATGTCAATTACGTTTTTCATTTTCAGGATATTTTTATATGGAGAAATTGTTAGTCATAGAACAAATAAAGTGTAGTAGACAGTAGAATAGATGCTGGAGTAATGGTCACAGGGTCAACAAAACTATCCTCTGTGAACCATTAAAAAAAGTTGTGAACCTGCAATAAATCGCGAACAAACAGGGAACATATCACCATAATCCTACACCTTCCACAGAAAATAATTATGGTAATGTATGGAGAGAAACAGGACTGAAACGTCACATAAGGCCACACAGTAAGTGGTGATAACATTAAATACATTATACCATATAGTCATATACATTTGGAAAGATGTAGTATGGTGGAAAAGCTAAAAAAAGAAAGCTAATGTTAATCAAATCACTAAGCTAAAGGTGGCTAATGTTCTTCATCATGACGTTTAGTAGTCTCATTTAGGCGCTTGTTAGAAACCGCCATTTATAGTAAGTTCACATTCACCAGTGGGGTGTTGTATTTTAGGACCTAGAACAAAATGCAAACATCTCTTCAGCGTTGTGTTGTGTTTTTGGACTAATTCCTGCACCATTATATTAAACCTTATGGAACGAGTATGAATAGTGCCTTAACACTCATAGAATAACACTGAAATAAACAGTATTCCAAACTGTGGCAGACAGACAATGAATTGTACATGTGTTCATTGCATTAAAATGGATAGCATTACACTGTAGGGTGTTCCTACATTTATTAGGCCCATCTATTATGGTAGAATGAAAGTTAATAAACACATGGTGTTTAAGCTGTTCCTGCATACTGTATCGATTTAAACGTGTATTCTTTCACTTCAAATGTTGAGTGAGGCTCAGCTGCCGCTGTTTCTCAGCATGGTCGATCAGCAGCATGGTCTCAAACTGTGCTGCTCCGTTATTTCCTGGCCCGCGTGCGCACCAGCGCATGCTCACAGGCACGCGCGTGTGGATGGATGGGCGGTGGGAGCTTGAGCGCCGCTGAGAAAACGAGTGTGTGCCTTGAGAGTCAGTTAAGCAAACCAACCATGGTGAAATGGGTTGGGGGGGACTACCCCTTAGTGCTGCCTTCACGTGCTTCTCGTAAATCTCCCCTTCATACTTTTGAATCTGAAAACCTTTAATTGCCTATGGTAGGCAGTTTATGATAAATGGAACCGGATACAGAGCTGCTCTGTGGAAGAATTAGGGAGAGAAACGGTGCGCGGATGCATTTAAGAGTTGGTCCGGTGATTCGGAGAGATGCCCGGTGGTTCGCATCACTTTTAACCCAACTCTCTGCTCCGCTCGTGTAACCGCGCACTTCACAGGACTCAGAGGCGGGTCCTAACAGCGTCACACTGCTCTCCTGTTGCTCTGAGAGGAGGCAGGCCGGTGTTTTTCCACTGTCTCATGTCCCCCGGTTTGGAGAGACAAAGGTCAGAAAGAGAGGCTTATAAACACGCTAACATATAGGCACCCGACACGCTCAGCCCTCAGTCGCTCTCAGATACACAGGAGGACACGGACAAGACGAAACCTACAAGGGACTGCTCAAAGGACATTTAAAAGGACAAAATAACAAACAAAGCAGGTAACGTAAACACATTACATCCTCGTTGAACACCTCTCCGGGCTCTCATTGAATTTATTATATTTTGTATTATGATTAGAATTTTTAAATGCGTTTATTTGTGTCTGTGTTGAGTTTGAATTACATATTTTTGGCGAATAATGATTTGGGGAGATATGTGCATATGTGGACTGACAATTCAATTAGCAGTGTTTTTAATTCGATTGTATTTATTGATGTTTTCACTGGTGGCAGTGTGTGTGCAGGTGGGGAAGCTCCGATGAGCATTTAGATACAAGCTCTCTATGGATTTCTTAATAAATTAAACCTTATTTTGCATTAAAATCATTTTATTTAACGTATTCTGTATCTTAAGTGATGTCTAATGCCCACATGCTTGAGTTAAACGCTTTTATGGGATATTGCATTCTCTATTTCCTTATTATTTCTTTATTTTCCGTCTTGTTTGTCGAGCAGACCATTTTTTGGAGCTTTTCAAATCTTTTTTCTCCACAGTCATAGGCCTACAGTATTTGTCTAATTTTCACGTCAGCATAGATTTGTTAGCTTTTTACACTTAAGTATTTCATTTATTCGTGTCGTTTTATTGGGTAAACTATAACAGAAAAGGGAAGAAAGTAACGCTTTTTAGAGGGTGAGGAGGCGGAGATGCTCGCGAGTCGCACGTTTCACATCGCGCGCGGCCTCGCCACATGCCTCTCTTTCTCGCGCGTGCGCTCACTTCACCCTTCCCCTCTTTGTCGGATCTCTTAGTTTATTTGATCATAATAGGTTGTTACCACTTGGGACCATGAAAAACAGAATTCGGAATATATTTAGAGCTGCATCTAGGCTTTAATCGTGCAGTATTGTCAGTGCGTGGGAATAAAGCCAGTTTCCAACATCTAGTACACCTTACATGTCAAATGCATGCTTTGAAACATCGATTTTATTATATAAAAAAAAGAGTATTGGTTGCTGATCAGGATTGTTAAGGTCAATCGTGGGGTTTCTTTATAAATTGCTTGGTGAATGCCTTGCAATGTCTGATAGAGAAAATGGTTTGATAACGGCTGCAAATTGAGTAGGGTTGGGTGCTGATAGCAGTCCTTTTTTGGATCCGTTTCAATGCTGGAGAATTACCCACAGTTGTTATCGCTCAGAGTCCAACAACTTTATTAAGGATGTTTTCTGATAAGCAAAAGCACTGTACAAAACAACCCGGGCAGCCAGGTGTCGATAGACAGATGCAATACACATAGCTACATTTCATCATATTTAGAATTTTTAGGAGATTTTATTTTTACCATTTTAAAGTCTAAATATCTAAAAGCTGAGCCTTGATGGTTTTGACAAGCTGTTTTTAAATTTGAATTGGAGTCAATGCAATGTTGTCACACTCCAACCAAGGTTCTTGAGGATGACCATGTTTGGTGTCAAAGTAACACCTGCAAGGTTACACTGATAACCAGAGTTGGGTGTGACGCGTTACAAAGTACGCGTTACTGTAATAAAACTACTTTTGTCGGTAAGAGTAGTGTAACACGCTACTTTTATAATTCAGTAATCACACTACAGTTACTAACATTGCCCCGACACGCGTTACTTGTTACTTACTAAAATCAGTCATAATCAAACCTCACACAAAACACCTGCAAAGAACACATGCTAAGGTGAAGCTAACGCACAGCTATTTGTTGTTTGTTTATATCACGTATTCTGTTTCTTCTTCTCTGTTTTCCGGTTGTGCCTGTTTTGAATGACGAATACACACTATCGCCGCCTGCTGGTAAGGAGAGTTATTGCCACTCACGCATGTGCAGTTCGTACATGCTCGGCTGAAGTCTTTGCGGTGTCTTTGTTCCAGTGCAACACATGGCCAACACGCAGGAGAACACGCCGACGCAACAGCGTGAGCAGAGATAGACCTGCGCAAAATATACAGATGGCAGGAGACAGAGGACAGCCATGGTCAGATAGGAAAACATTCAGGATCTGGATCAGTCTTATGCGACAATGGAAACTGAACTAAAGAGAACATTTGAAACTTTAGCAGTTTGCGTGATCTGCCTGCAGGGAGGGGCGGGCCGGCCCTGCGAGTAAAGTAACACGGTTTTTTATGTAGAGAGTAACGAAGTAGTGTAAATATACTTTTTTTTAGTAACGACCCCATCTCTGCTGATAACCTTGCAGGATAGGCCTTTCATAGGTGATACTTGTCATTTGTATTTACCGCTGTCAGTTATAAGACTTTCCTAGACTCCAGAAATGTAGTCTTCGCCCATACTCATCAGATTTGGTCAACTAGCTGTTATTGTATTGTGACACAGATCGTGTGTGTGTGTGTGTGTGTGTGTGTGAGCTCCTGGCCTTGAGTTTTATCTAACATTAGCTGCTGTAGAGTCAACACCACGCTGATGTGTGAAATTCTTTTGATTTTCGGTTAGCAAGGTAACTTCAGGTAGGGCTGGGCGATTTGGCCTAAAAATAAAAAAAAAACATTTCTAACTAATGGACAATTTTCGATTTAAACCTCGATTTTTT